>NC_139029.1:54999993-55140717 GCF_964662115.1 Mustela nivalis
GTATAAACATATGGTGGAAATAAGAAAAACAAAGGCTAGGCATAGAAAATAATATCCAAATGGAATGTAAATTGATTGAAATTATTTTTCCTCCTTATAAGGTACAGGAATTTACTCTCTTCAATATTTTTCATTATTGTCTCAAGAAAGATGCATAAATTTATTTTGAATATCACACTTCTACCAGGTCTTTGAGATTGCCTTTAATTATCATAACCATCATCTCAAGGGAAAAGAATTCTTTAACTGTTATAGGAAAATCCATTTTGAATAAAAAATTAAGTTGCATTGTTATTGAAATCAGTTATAAAAAAGTAATTTTCCTTTGGTTTCCTACCTTAGATACTTTGATGATTCAATTACCAATTTTTGTCTTTCTTGTTCAGCTTTCCAAACTAGAAGTATTATTTTGATGATGAGCCTTTTTTGATAGTACAAAACTCAATTTTGTAGTCCCCATCAGTTTTAAAAATTTTTATATAGCTTTGTTTGTTTGAAATCAAGTCTGTAAGAAGGGACCTAGAAACTGATTTGGTCTTATAAACCTAATTGCTATTTCTGCATCAGTAAGACCCCAGAATTGGGGGTGACTGGGTTGCTCAGTTGGTTGAACCTCCCACTCTTGCTTTCAGCTCAGATCATGATCATAGGGTAGTGAAATGGAGTTCCATGTTGGACTCCATGCTCAGCACAGAGTTTGCTTGAGATTCTCCCTCTTCCTCTGTTGCCCCTCCCCTTGCTTGCTGGTGTGATCATGTACTCTCACTCTTTCTCTCCCACATATAAATAAATAGTATCTAAAAAAAAAAAAAAAGAAAAAAAAGAAATTCCCTGTAATTGTATGGAAGGGAGTAGATGGCTCTGTTATATTTTTGGCATTTTGGCATTTTATGATCTATTAAAATAAAGTTTTAATTGTTTTTCCCTTTTTGTAGACTTTATGACTTCCTAAAATCATTATCCTTTTTAAAAACATGTTGGAGCTGACTTGCCCACGTATATTAGAAGAGGCAAATTTACCACTGACACCTCATCACCTATAGGACAAAATTCAAACTACTTAGCATGATAGAGAAAACTTCTATAATCTTCATTTACTGATTTTTTTACTTTTCAGCATAATCTCTTAATACAGTACCCCTTGGATCTGGAACTCTAGTTATACAAGGAATTTTTTTTAAAAGATTTTATTTATTTATTTGACAGAGATCACAAGTAGGCAGAGAGGCAGGCAGAGAGAGAGAGGGAAGCAGGCTTCCTGCTGAGCAGAGAAAAGCCAGATGGGGGCTCAATTCTAGGACCCTGAAATCATGACCTGAGCCAGAGGCAGAGGCTTTAACCCACTGAACCACCCAGGCACCCCTACAAGGAATTTTTATGCTATTTCATATCTTTATTCTTTTGTATAGTTTTCTCTTCTGCCTAAGGTGAGTTTTCTTATACCTAATAAATTCCTGATCTTTTAAGGTGATTTTGAGGATCTCCTTTAAATTACCTCCCCTGAGAGATGTCTGTGAAACCTCCCAGGTGGAGTTCATGATTCTCTCCTCTGGGTCCCCTATCATCTTGAATAAACTTCCATTATACTTCTATTTGTCTGGATTACCTGTCTGATTTCTTTACTTGTCATCGAGTTCCTTGACAACAAAGGGTACCTTTTATCTATTTGTTTTTGCTTCCCTCATTATTTCTAGCAACTGTCATAGGCCTTTAGAAGAAAGAAGGAATCTGGCCTTTCTCCCAGTTCCAAGGATGGTTTCTTCATTGTCCTGACTCCTTTCTCATTAATCTTGAAGGGAAAGTATCATTAATCTGATTGGTCAGATACAGCTTAATGATTGGCCTCATTAGCTGGTGAGCATGGTCATGTATGTTCTCTTTTCATGTAGCTGAAACAGAATGTGAGCCAGAGTTCTTCCTTTCCAGATAAGCTTGTTTACTTTTCTCTCTTTCTGATCATTTTTTCCACAGTTTCAGTTAAATGGAGGACAATGAAATGTGGCTTTGGGTAAAGATAAGAGATCTATTAATCTTACATTTTAGAAGGGTCTGAAAAAGCTCATTTTGTTGACCATTCAGAGTACCATCAGTCCAGGCTATCTTTTGCATATCGCCAGCTCATAGGGCTAGAAAATGTCTTGCGTCTCATAATTTATGGGCCTATCACTAGTTAGGGAATTTCAGAAGCCAAAATTTGTCTCTAATAAGCTGACAAAGAAAAGCCATGACATATTAAAGCATATTAAAGGGGATCCTATATCTGCAGAGAGAAGACAAACCAAAGATCAGATGATTGACAAAATATAGCTGCTGGAGAAGAAAAATGTCAACTTGAATAGAAATAGAAAAGTAATATGAGCAATTAGCATTCAAAATTAAATAGAGCAACAACTTTTTGGAAATAAAAATATCACCAATAAAACATGATTTCCAATTAAACAATTTGATAAGTAAATAGAAAAAAAGTGTGGCCATTGTTGAGACCTGAATTTGTAACCTAGAAGATTAAATAGAAGAAATATGAGCTCAGAGCAAATATTTTTAAATGGAGATATTGATGGAGAAGAGATTCTGAGGATATCCAGGATTCAATATGCCAATAATAGAATTTCCAGAAAGAGAAAGGAACAGATGTAGGTAGGGGTTATATTAATTTAACCACTATTCAACCCAAGTATCTGTGAGCTAAATAAAGATCAGGTTTATATCATTTTAAAGGATGCATTGAGTTCCTGTTTTGAATGATAAAAAAGGACATGTACCCGAGCATAAAAATTTCTAAATTCAATGATAAAGAGAAACATCTCCTAAAGTTTCAGACAGAAAGATCGAAGTCCCTACAAAAGTAAAATAAGCTAAAAGATGGTGGAATAGGACATTCAAGTGAGTGAGATCTTAAAGTTAAACCCCCAGAAACCTGTATTTGGCCAAGGTATTAACATGTAAAAGCAAGATAGATAGATAGATAGATAGATAGATACAGATACTCAAGAATACAGAGTGTAGGTCCTCTTATGTAGCATGATATATAATTCATCATTCCGACTGAGAGTGAAAGGTGCCACTATTAATAATTATTCTACAACAACAGGTATAAACTAGGACTTGCTAGGAAAACTGCACTGGCATAAAATTTATCATTATGAAAGTCAGAGATGGAATATAGATGAGGTTCAGTGGGGGTGGAGTCTGGAGCTGATGACCAGGAAATAATTCTTGAGACATCTTTGGTATATTTTTAAATTTGGTGTATTATTAAAGTGTGGTGACAAGACCCATGGGCAGACAGAGCTGCTACACTGGGGTCTTGAAGAGTGGCTGATTATATATATCGGGAATTGGGGAGGTGAGGATAAAGAAGGAATTCAGAAGATTGTCATATAGTAAAGAAGACTCTCAAGATAATGGAAACCTAGTCATTGTCAAGCCAAGATGTTTTAAGGAGATAACCAACAAGAAGAAAGTCGGGAGTTTCCTGGAGGAATGTCACACTCTTCCTATCACAGGTCCTTGTCAATGAGCTTTAGGTTTAGAAGAAATTCAATTTTATTTGCATTTCCTTCCACCTCAGCCTTCTTCAATTTTATGGAGGGGAGGTTGATGTTAGGGCTTCAGGAACTGAATGATGGGTCTAGAAGTTAGGCTATTTACAAGAAAGTTTCTTCCTTGTAAATCACTAGGACATTTGTCAACTGAGGGAGACTCCTGTCCTACAGGGCTGTGATCTCTATCAGTTAATCTTTTGTTTTCCTTTTGGGCTGCCAGGAGTGCCCAAGGAATGTCACACATCACATGGAAGGGGGGGAAAAGGTTGCCAGCTTCTGCTTTGTCCTCAGCCAGCTTTTTGCTTCCTCATCAGCACTCTGAATACTTACCAAAACAAGTAGGACTTCATATGAAAATGAGGATGAATGGTTATTATTTATATACCACATTTGAGGAAAATTTTTAAGTGCTTAAACCATTAAAAAAATAAAGATTTAGGAGAAAGATCTAAACACGTAGGAGGGGAAAACATGAATTGGGTGGAAATAAGTGGTGAGCAGTAAAACTTAATGTTAAATTTAAATAAATGGTGACTGATCATTTGATAATAGAAATGCAATGTTACATAGGGCTTCCTGAAATAAAGGAAATATATTCTAGATAAATTCCAATAATAGCTCAGAAATAAAAGTAATGAATTATGTCAACAAGAGTTGGGGTAAGAATAGGAAAAAGAGAATGTAAAGCATTTTTATCATTCATCTGGAGGGAAGAGGGACTATTACAGAAAGAGTAGTAGAAGAATTTTTAAATTCTTAGTGTGTTAAGGTGAGTAGGGGAGGAGTACAACAGAATACCCAAAATTAGCCAAATTTAATTTGAAGATACAGTCCTTAAATTACAGGACTTCCAGGACTTCTGATACAAGCCACAAGTTCAAGGATAGCAACGGTTATCATCACTTTAAAACAATTTTTTATAGATTTGGGAACCTCGCAGACTTCCTCAGATTCAATAATTTGCTAGAATAACTCATAGAACTCAGGAAAGCACTATACATAATTATGAATGCAGTTTTATTATAACAAAGTATACAAATCTTAAACAGCTGAGGAAGAGATACAGAGGGCAAATTGAGGAATTGGAAAGGTTCCAAACACAAAAATTTCATATCCTCAGGGATGTGTCACTGTTCTCACATTGACATGTAGCAATGCATACACACAGTACTGGCAACCTAGGGAAGCTCATCTTAGCTTGGTATCCAGAGTTTTAATGGAGTCTTCATCATATAGGCATGATTGATTGAGCAATTGCCTACATAACTGAAATCAATCTCCATTACTATCACCCTTCCCTGAAAGTCAGGCTGATATTATATTGCTTAAAATCCCAGCTCTCTAATCACATGGTTAGTCTTTCTTATGTGGCCAGACCCTATTCTGCGTCATCTCATTAACATAAGTGGTCAAGTGTCAGAGGGATCAAACATGAATATTAACTCTAATTACTTGAGAAGTTTCTAGAGTTTAGAGGTTATCCCAAAGGAACTGGAGAGAAAGTTTACAGCTTTCTTTGGGCTAAAGCCAAATTCTTTATTATACAAAATTTTCTTTGCAGAGTAATTACTTGGTAACTTTTTCAGTTTATATTATGAAGGTTATGTATCCAAGAAAGAACAGAAATATATAGTACAACTTATTAATTATCGAGGGGGAAAATGAATGAATTGTTGAACTAAATCAACGCAAATAAGGAAAAGTTAAAAGATGATATATTGGTCAATGGATAAAAACAGAAGTGACTTTTACAACTTTCAAATAATTGCCTTGAAAGAGAAGGTCCTGCCCACCCATTTGTTCCTTTCTCCATCCAGTTAGCTGGAATGTGGGTATTATAGAAGAAAATATATTTATTTTAGAGTACAAGATGGAATCTGTGAACTGAGAAAATAGAAGGTCTGGACTTAACACCATTGAGTAACAAATTCAGCTGTGGGTCACTTACCTTGATATTTGTGAAATGAAAATAAGTATATATATTTTTAGAAGAGCCTGACCCATATCCTAACTAGTACATCTTGGCAAAGGGATACTAAGAACTTGCTATAAGTAGATAATCATAATAATAGACAAGATAGCATTTAATGTTAAAAGCACAAAAAATGGCTAAAATAGGTCATCGTGTAATAAGAGGCAGAATTCAATATGATGGCATAATAGTCATAAGTTTCTATACTCCAAACAATCTGACACCTAACTACATGGGCATAACTGTTAAAAATATAAGAAGATAATGAAAACAAAGATGGAATTGTTAACTTATAGCAGAAAACTTTAAAAAAAACTTCTCTAGAACTAAAAAGATTTAGCAGACAGAATTTTAAAAATACAGATCATACTTTAATGATGTAATCAACACGCTTGATTTAATAAATACATTTAAGATATTAGAACCGTTATGCAAAAAATTCTAGAATTTTATTTAATGTGTCATAAAATTTTTTAAATTCAAGATTTTTTCAGGGCATTCTTTCTAATTATGATCCAATCAAATTAGAAATAAGTAATTTAAGGGTGTTAAAAATCTTAGCAATTTGAAAGACACTTAGATTTAGAAAAAGTCCAAAGTGAAATTAAGAATTATCATAGAAAAAAGAGAATTTGGAGAATATTTTATGTCAAAATGTGTATAGGATATAGAAAAAACAATACACATGGAAAAATGTGTAGCTTTGAATGCCTTAAATTTTTTTTGAATGCCTTAATTTTTAAGATATGATGAAAAAGAATGAATTTGACATTTATAAGGAATCATTAACAGTAAACAAAAAATGAGCTGTAAGGGTAAAACTAAGCTAAAAAATTGACATTAATATAACGGGAAAAAAAGAAAGGAAAGGATTTTCTTAAATTGAAAAGCTGGTACTCTGAATTCTTTAATTTGTAAGTATTAGATGAGTTTGGAAACTTTACAGTAGAATAAATCCTAGATTAATATGGTTCAGAAGCAGTTGACTATTTCTGTGGCAGAATGTTTTCAATTTTATTTGAAATTCTCTGAGTTTTTGTTGTGATAATTTCTTTTTAAATTAACAATGTAGGTAAACATTGTGATAGATAAAAGCCAACCAAAAGCTGCATTCAAGCTATATGTCACCAACTGGCACATTTTGTTGTATAGTATTCTTTGATGTGGCGGTCCCTGTTTTTAGTATGCTGTCTGCCAATCTGTCAAGTATGTTAGGTAAAATGTACAGAACATTGTCATATAAAAATAATCAGTCTCTCTGAGCCTTGTATGTTTTCTAAGATAATTCCATTAATATTAGTTGGAGCCCAGTATTCCTTTTTTTTTTCTTTTTTTTTACTTCTTGGAGTTATGAAAAGTGAGAGATATGAAACAAAATTATTCTTTAAAAAGATTGTGGTGTGCCGCCTGGGTGGCTCAGTGGGTTAAGCCGCTGCCTTCGGCTCAGGTCATGATCTCAGGGTGCTGGGATCAAGTCTCCCTGCTCAGCAGGGAGCCTGCTTCCTCCTCTCTCTCTCTGCCTGCCTCTCTGCCTACTTATGATCTCTCCCTGTCAAATAAATAAATAAAATCTTTAAAAAAATTAATAAATAAAAAGATTGTGGTAACATAATCATGAAAGTGAAGAAGAAGGACAATTTTACTTGGTACCCTAATTATACTTTTCAACCACTTTGTGGGGTTTGCAAGCCTTCGTCTACTCTGTACCTATCATGAGATGTTCAATAGTTTGATTCCACTATCTTTTTCCTCTTCAACCAAAAGTCATCAGATAAAACCAGTAATTAGTGTTCTGGTTTATTTCAGCCAGGTAGGATGCACTGAAGTTTTACTTTACCTGGCTTTCAAGACAGCGACATCTTCCTTATGAATTTAAGATAAAAATCAGAATTGCCATAAATTACACCATAGCTGATCATTTAGGATTGTGGATTAGTCCCACAAATCTTCTTGAATCAGTTCTGTAAAGATGATAAATGGCTAAAACTGTGGTGCCAGAAGGGAAGAAAAGGACAACATGCAATCTGTGAAAAAAAATGCAGGCCATTTGGCTTTAACTGTAACTGTGTCCTAGTGCTTTGCCAAAGGAGAGGAAGGGCTTGGAAGGTAAATAATGAGTCCAGATATTCAAGCCCCATCTGTTCAGACAGGCTGAAACTCACTGTGATGACAGTATTTATGCTGGGCATTGATTGATGTCATCTCAATTGGCTCTTGACATGAGAGATAGTTGAGAATGTCTGAATTAGAAATTGGTCTCAGGATCTTAACATGAGCCAAGAACAGTGGTTGTGAAAACATTATAGAAAAAAAAAGCTCGTGTCCTCTTTCCACTGTCTATTTCCAAAAAAGAAGAGAAAAAAGGAGGAAAGAAGAGAAGACAAAGGAAGAAAAAAGTAAGAGAATGTAGAGTACTACACAAGACAAGAAAATGGCAAAAATACCAGTTGCCTATTTGTAAATAATGATTTTTGGCATACATTTGACCCACTTGTTCCATTCTGCCACATTTACTTTTTTTTTTTTACTGTTCTTATGTGTTAGTTTTCTCTTATGTTGTAACATGAATTTATACTCAATATGGGCAGTTTCTGATGATAATTTTTTAAATTAATAATTTATTGTTTTGCTTTTAATTATGTGACAGACAACATAGTGTCCTTTTGTGACAGATCTTCCTAGATTTATGATGCAGTTACATACTGATAAACTCATTGTAAATTGAAAATGCCATTAAGTTGAAAATACATTTAATACATCTAACCTGATATGAACCTATGTTCATCTAACCTAAGTTATGAACATCATAACTTAGTCTAGCCTATGTTAAACATGCTCAGAGCACTTACATTAGCCTATGGTTTGGCAAAATCTTCTAACACGTTATGCCCAAGTTTTCGCATCCAAGAGACCACCAAGGAGCCAACACCAATGCAATCACATGAGGGTTTACTTAACAAGCTTAAGTTTGGGCCCAAGGATACCTGATACAGAGGAGTAGGGATTTGGACCCCGAACCAGATTGCAGTCAGAGTTTTTAAAGGCAGAGTAGGGGTGGACTTTGCAGTAGGTGAGGGCAAAGGGGATTAGGGATGATGTAAGTCTCTAAGGAATTTTGGAAGCAAGGTCTCCAGGACCTTGAGGGGCTAGCTATTATTGGGAGAAAGGTTATTTACTACCAGTAATACATATCTTCTCAAGAGACCCTTTAGATGTATATCAGTGGGTCATATGCTTGGGAATGATTGCTGACACTAACTTGAGGGGTTAGAGATAAAGTTTCCTAAAGGAATTATTAGCGTAGACTTACAGGATCCTGGTTGGACCTGTTGGAGGAGGGGTCAGTCAGGCTAGGATTGTCCTTAGCAAAACCTTGAGGTGAGGGCAGTTGAGTCCCCATGGGAGAGCCTTGGCTATCTTGTCAGTAGGTAAGGAATTTTAATGATTTTCTTCTGCCTCTGTTTCCCACATCATTCCCCCCTGAACAATTTTGACCCTAAAATCTTTAAGGTTGTTGAAGGTGGAAGGTCTCATCTTCTATAACTTCTTCCTGCTGAATAGGGGCTTAGAGTTGTCCCTACCTACTCGGGTCAACACTGGTCAGTTGGGGAATGTGTAGGGAGTGATGAAAGACAGAGGCAGCTGATTTCAGAGGAGACTCCTCAAGTGATCTTCCCAAGTGGAAAGGATCATCTGTGGAAGTTATGACAGCAAAGGAGGTGAAGTCAGGTGAGGAGACATGGGAAAAAAATAGCAAAACGTGATTTTTGTTACAAAAAGAAAATGAAGCTCAAATAAGTTTTTTTGTTACTTGACAAAAAACCCTTTTCCAGTCCAGGGGTTTAAATCAATCATTAAAAGAGAGAGGGACTGTAAAAATATATGTTTATAAAAAATAAAAAATTAATAAAAAAAAAAAAAAAAGAGAGAGGGACTGTTTAAAGTGCTAAACTGAGTAGGTCAGAACCCAAGAAATATTTTGTGATAATCTGGAACATCAAGATGGCTGCATGTAAATACATCAGGGTTAGACTCGAGGTGGGTACAACCTTGTTTTTCTTGGCCTCCACAGCACAAAACCTGTTTTATAACTGAGTATTGAATATCTTATGTAATTTATTGAATAATCTACTAAAAGTGAAAAACAGAATGGTTGTAAGTGTATCCATTGTTTACCCTTGTAGTCACATGGTTCATTGGGAGCTGCAGCTTTTTGCTGTTGTCCAGCATCATGAAAGAATATTGTACTGCATCCCCCTATTTTAGGAAAAGATAAAAATTCAAAATTCGAGGTATGGTTTCTGCTGAATGCATATCACTTTTATTCAATAGTAATGTCCAAAAATCACAAGTTGAACCATTTTGTATTATATTATATATCTGTCTGAATCATAGCATATATGTACTCATTTTTTTTTTTACATATGTTTCTCTTACTAAGTAAGTAAGCTCTCTGAGGAAATAAATCTTATCACTTGCTCTCACTGCTACATCCCCAAAGCCTAGAACAGTGCCTGGCACATTGGGCTCACTCTGGAAAAGGCTTGCTGAATGAGTGAACTTATATTCATTAAAAATTGTTTGAATTTTTAACATTTTTATGTGAGTTATTTCCTTAAATTCTTATAGCATCCCTATGAGATGAGAAAGCTAAATTTTCCAGTTATTTGCCTAATAGTACACAGCTTTTGGAAATGACATCAAGCCAATGCTAAAGCCCAACATATTTTGTTGTTGTTGTAGCTTCAAGTTTTTTTCAAATTCCAGTTAGCTAACATACAGTGTAATATTAGTTCCAGGTGTAGAATTTAGTGATTCATCACTTGCATACAGCACCTGATAGTCATCATAAGTGCCCTCCTTAATACCCATCACCCATTTAATCTACCCATTTAACCCACCCATTTAACCCCCCAGCCCCCCACTCCCAACCCCCGTTCAGCCTCCCCTCCAGCAACCTTCCATTTGTCCTTTGTAGTTAAGAATCTGTTTTATGATTTGTCTCTTTTTTTTTTTTCCTCCCTGTATGTCCATCTGTTTTCTTTCTCTGAAGCCCAGTTCTTAATGACTACTCAATAGTTGCATTGCTGATACATCCATCATTTTATGGTTATTTAAGCTATCTTTTGGAGAAGTTACCTGGATTAGACTTATTTTTAAAGAACCAAAAGAGGGAAAAAGGAAGACTTTAGCATACATGAAGAAAATCTCCTAACTCTGATTTCTCTTTCAGAACACTTTTATGGCAGACAAATTTTTTTAAGGCAGCAATAGAAAAAAATAATCCATGAATCAGTCATCTGTGGTGGATGGTTTTCTTCATTCAGGTGAAGGTTTCCTTTCTATATTCATACTTTAGCATTTGGGATCATAGAATCGAGTTGTTAGAGATGAAAACAGCTTTAAAAGTCTGGTTCATTTACAGTCATGTATTTTTTGTTTTGTTTTACAATCTTTCTATTTAGAGATAAAATGGTTCTCTCTGAATTACTGAAACAGCCCCATGGCCTTTACTTGCCGAGGCCGCATCACCTGAAATTCAAGGGCTGAGGCCCCAAAATATGATTTATTTAACAAAAATATAGAAATGAAGTAACAATTAAAGTATGAAATGACTTATATCAGGATAGAAATGTAAACTCAAAAAATACAAATTTCCCAGGGAAAGCTACCTGTCTTTGGTTCTTTCACTAGATTTCAAAGCATTTCAACCACATTTAAATGGATTGAACTGAGGAGTGACTAGAAACTAGAGACAAATTACCGAGAAGCTGCCTTTTTCAAGGCACATGGTTATATAGTTAGAGATTTTGCTGAAACCCTCACAAGGCCAGCATGTTGAATCAGTTTTGAGAAGTGATTTTTTTTTATTGCCTAAATGACCTGTTGTTAAAATGCAACCTATCCCACAGAAAGGGCTTGTAGGTTGCTAGTTGCTAGCATACTGGTTGGCAAAATAGTCCTAGAAGTAATCAGATTTCCCAGAGAAGCTGGACTTCTTCATCTCAGGGCAAGTGTACGTTTTGCCTCCCTCCCAGATGTGGAGCCTTAATTCTCAAACAAGGAAATAAATCTTTCTCCAAAGCATTCAGTATCTGAATTGGCTACACACATCTTTTAGTGGAACTTACTGGTTTCAAGTGAAATAAACCCATTCAAACGTGCTTAAGCAAAACAGGAGAATTTATGATGAGATTCTAGTGGTAGTTTACAGAAACTGAGAGCATGCGGTCTAGGGGATCTTAATAGGTTTAAGTTGGAATGCAGCTACTGGTGTAAACTGTTCAAGACAAGTGTGCATTACTGAACTTCCTGAGCTCTGCAGTTCTTTCAGCCAGCTGCCACTCACAGTCATGCTAGCTTCATACTGCAGTTGTTTTTCTGGCAGCCTAACACCTTTGTTTTCCCTTAGTGCAGTGTTTGAAGCTTCCTTGGAAGAAAAGTAACAAGGAAACTCACCTTCCTTCTGTTCTACTGGTTAATAAGAATCTTTCCTCTCTGTCCTATAAGGTTCCAGAAAGCATGGCATTTCCTTTCTTCAAATTATGGGTGGTTACTAGTTAACCCTCTCCTTACAGTCTCTCAGCTTGGGAGGGAAAAGCATCTTCAGCCCGGAAGATGGTTCTCTGGGAGCAGAAAAGCACTTCAGCAGAGAAGGCTTATGACCTGACACAGTCCCAGCAATTATTCGTTCTCTGTCACTTACAGTGACTTGTTGTCTGCTGTACTGTAATTATTCCAGATTCATATTTTATGTATGTTGAAGAAGATTAAGGAAAAAAAATAAATATGCCGGGCATTCACATCTTGTGTAAGAATGACATATGTAAACAACAAGTTAATGCCAATAACTTAAAAAGCTATAGAAAATTTTGTGACATTGGAGTAATACACTGATGATCAATACCAGTTGTTGACTCTTTAATATGAAGCTGTTGAGAAACAAGTATCACTGCCTCTTATTGCTGAGTTGGCTGGAAATATTTATTGCTTTAATCAGTGGCTAATTGAAAATCAGTTAAATTCTTCTATGTTAATTCCAATCAAAGTCTCAATGGTAGACGGTACCTCATAAAATAATCCCCAAAACTTACCTGCAAGAGGAAATTGTATCAACTATAAGCTAAAGATTTGAATTCACTAGAGTGTTTTAGCCCTATTTTTGATACTTTAAATAGAGGAGCATAGGCTTTAGAATTAGACATGGAATAGTTTGAATCTTTGTCATATTTTAGTTGGATGGCATTTGATACA
The DNA here is from genome assembly GCF_964662115.1 of Mustela nivalis. NCBI lineage: Eukaryota > Metazoa > Chordata > Mammalia > Carnivora > Mustelidae > Mustela > Mustela nivalis. The sequence continues at coordinate 55,012,765 of NC_139029.1, forward strand.
TTTTTAATTATCTGTAAACTTCATTTGTAAAGTGGAGGAAATAATATCCACATTATAGAATTAACATGGGGAAAAAATAGAGGATTATACATACACAGTGAGTGGAGTGACACACACCAGACTCAGTAAATAGCAACTATTATGATACTATTATATAAGGAAATACTGTAGCATGTAACAGTTCTATACTATAAATAAGGTAAGAGTTATGTTCAACATGTAGAGTCCTGGAGGAACTGGAAACCCAGATATCTAATAATATCAATACACTTACTTATTTTTCTTTCCTACAGTATACACAAAATAATTTCAAAATTACAACCCATTATTATCAAGAACAAAATTATTAAATAGAAAGCCTAGGAGAATAAAAATCAAATATATATATATATATATATATATATATATATATATATACTAAAAAAGTAAGGTTTAGTGAAAAAGTCATTCCTTTCATCCTACGTTATTCAGAAAATTATATTTTCTGAACTCAATTCAGAAAATATAATTGGAAAGTTTTTACACACACACACACTCATCTCCAATGAATAAACTGAGTCAACAAGTTTGCAGAACTCTCTTGTGCAAGTCAGGGTTTCTCTGCCTTGGTACAATTGACATTTAGGACTGGATAATTCTTTATTGCAGGAGACTTTCCTGTTCATTGCAGGATGTTTAACAGCATTCCCATAGATTCCAAAACCTCCTTCTGTCCTCCACCCCAAAGCTGTCTCCAGATATTGCCAGATCCCCTGAGAAGCAAAATTGCCCCCAGATGAGAACCTTTGAGATAGCCTATATTATGAAAGAACTCTGTCTTAAGTGGAAAGAATGGTCAGTTTCTTTCATACTAACCTAAATACTATAAAAATGTCAGTTACTTTCAGTTTTAAAGAGCTTTACATTAAAAAAAGTTAAGAAAAATAACAACATAGAAGAATAAAGATATGTAGATACATAAATCACAAGGGGTGCCTGCGTGGCTCAGTGGGTTATGCCTCTGCCTTCAGCTCAGGTCATGATCTCAAGGTCCTGGGATCTAGCCCTTCATCAGGCTCTCTGCTCAGCGGGGAGCCTGCTTCCCCACATCTCTCTACCTGCCTCTCTACTACTTGTGATCTCTCTCTCTCTCTGTCAAATAAATAAATAAATAAATCTTAAAGAAAAAAAAGGATATAATATTGACTAAATATATATAAATAAAATTTCTAATTCACTAATAAGGCAATAAAAACATAATTGGATAACTAGAAAAATAACTAGATTGTTTTAATCACCAATGTTAGTAGAAGTGTTTTGACATAGATTTCCAGTTTCCCTGCTGATGAGAGTGTGTACTGATGTAAGCTTTTTTAACAGGTAACATGGCAGTAATATCGAAATGTTTTTAAAATATGCATCTACTTTTACTTAGTAATTTCACTCTTTAAAATTTATCCTGCAGATATAATCATATATGTGCAAAAATATGTCTGAATAAGATGTTTTGTTATGTGATATTTAAAACAGCAAAAGTTGGAAATACTATTAATGTCCAAGAAAAGGAATAATTACAGAATCAACATATGGAACATAATATAATATTGTATATAATATTATAATAGAATATAATATTATTCCTCTATTATCATACTGTTCAATTATATGTAGTTCTTATAACAAATATCTTTAATAATGATGATATGTGTGTATCTGTATGCATGCAATTAAGAGGTTAAATTTCTCAGGAAGCAGATTCGGTAGATTCAGACACAAAAGTTGGTATGCTGGATATTTCTTAAAGACAATCCTTGGGAAGAAGACCTATAGAACAGAGAGAAAGGAAGTAGTGGTAAGCAAAAGAATTCAAGCTGTGACTTATGCCCAGTGATGATTTTTTTTCGATCCTCAGAGCTCTAGAGCTAGAACAGCCATTGAATGTCCCAAAAGATGGGCCAAGATTTTATATCCCCGTATCAATCACTTACTGGATGTGAACTTCCACAGGGAGGTACATGACCTTGGATAAAGATGTTCTTCTCATCTGACCTATGGTCCATGAATGTGCTAGCTCTAGAGGCTGAGACAAGTCTTTATGGAAAGGCTATCCAGGTGGTGCATTACAGCATCCATCTTACAGTGTGTGTGTTTTGGTCTCTGTGGGAGGAATAAAGCAACATCCTTCTTTGGTGTCCAAGTTCTGAACAAATTGAAAAATAGGATGAAAAGCTCTTCAGAATGAAGGCTAAGCATACCATCTTGATTACAAAAATAAATAAATAAAATGAGAAAACCCTACTATTGAAGAAAATGGCAGGTGGGCTTTCTAATACACCAAAATTAGAGTTCCCCATTAGTCTTCAGGATTGTTAGGCTGGGACAGATTTCCTATTGGGTGCCCATTTTAGTGAGGCCTACCACATGGAGGAGCAGAACTGAAAGTGTGCTCCTTTGTAGGCAACTGTCCCAAGAGAATGAAGAGAAGAAGGTGCTTGACAACTCACCAGTTTCCACTTCCAAACTCACCAATCTGATTTCTCCTCCTTTGGGAAAGAATGAAGGTGTATAGAGAGAAAATGGACCAGAAAGATTGACTTACTCTACACTAAGTGGCTTCCTCCACAATGTAGAAAATATCAACAATTCAGAAATAGCATTTATTTAATAATGGTATGTGGGAAAAAAGAGTATAAGCAAACATACCATATTATATCTGGGTTGTGCTATTGGGGCAATACTGCTGCTTTAAAAAAATTTTTTTGTGGGGGGAGCGATTTTTACAAGTATCTTATATTGATGTTTTGATTTTATGATCTAAAAGGAATATTGTAAAAAACAAAGCCACTTTATTCATAATAAAATAGGTTGTATGCAGAGCACAGGGATAGTGAGGTGGGAGACTATGAATTAAATAAATAGGGAAAAGAAGAAATAATAGGACAACAAGAATAGCAGATGCAGATGGTTGAGAGATGAGTTGAAAAGAGAGTGGGCAGGACACTTGTTACTACAGAATGGGAGAGAGATATGCAGAACCCATCCATACCAGCTACAACAACTAGTGGGTTATGTTAGAAAATTAACTTCTTTAGGGGCACCTGGATGGCTTAGCTGGTTAAGTGTCTGCCTTCGGCTCAGATCGTGATCCTAGGGTCCAAGGATACAACCCCACCTCAGGCTCTCTGCTCAGCGGGGAGCCTGCTTGTTCTTCTCACGTTGCCCCTCCTCCTCTCCATGTTCTTGCACTCTCAAATAAATAAAATCTTTTTAAAAAATTCACTTTTTTAACTTGCCCTTTGAGAGCAGAGTGCTTCCTAGCATGGCTGGCTGCCTTGAAGTTTAATAACAAAACTTCAAAAATGGCCCTTGGATCTATTAGAGTTGAGCCAGAGTTGAGATTAAAAATGCTATGGACACCTAATTATTTTATTTCTCCCCACCCTACAATGTAAATATCATTGATAGCACTTGATTTGCTATATATGGTGCTATTTCCCCAACCCTTTTAACAGAATTTATAATAGACCATCAAACAATAGTTTTTAAATGATTGGAAGTGAGCTAGATGTGACTGTTTACCAACTTGTGACAAAGAATCCAAACTTAATCTGTAACCTTAAAATTATAATAGTTAAATAAACTCCTGTTTTTAGAAAGACTTCACAAAAAAAAGTATTTTAGGGTAAAATGCCCATTTTAAATCAAAATGCTTTTATTAACATAGAAGATAGCTTAGAAATGGAAGTTTTTGATAAGAACACATAGACTTTTCTATAGCAATGAAGCAAATTCATTTGAAGGTTTATGATTTTGAATAAAAAAGTGCAAACATCATTGTCATTTTTCTATGTGATAATCAGCACCAAATACATAGGTGTATAAACAAATATCCACAACTAAAGCATTTATAACATATTAATCAGATGAAGCAGCCTTCAGCCGATGTCCTTGCCATTAATCATAATGGCCATTGTCTTTTACTTTATTGCTTAAATTTTATAGCCTTCTTATGAGGGAAGAATTTTATGATTTGCACTGCTCTTTGGGCATTCAGCTTATGTGCACAGTGACAAGACCAACATAAATCTATCTGGTGGTTAGTTATAGTTTGAAGATGTAGGTTTAAAGAATCTGTATATTTTTAACTTAGCATTCTTCTTCAATATAGTCTCTATGAAATATAGATGATATGGAAAAGTGATTTTTGTTGTACACATAGGTTCTTACATGTCTTTCTGTTATAATAATAACAACCCACATTAAGTTCTTACTATATGCTGAGAACTCTTATAAGCATGCTTTTTATATTTCATTTATATTAAATCTTTGTGATGACACTATGGAAAAATGTCATGATATTTTCCTCCTTTTTATGATTTTTATTGAGGTATGATTAATAAGCAATGCTATATTAGTTTCAGGTATACAATGTATTGATTCAACAATGCTATACATTACTCAACACTGACCATGACAAGTGCAGTCACCATCTGTTACCATACAATGTTATTAGTATTATTGACTGTATTCCCTTTACTATATTCTTCATCTCTGTAACATTTATTTTATAACTGGAAATCCATACCTCTTTATCCCCTTTATCTATTTCATTCGTCTCCCTACTGGCAACCATCAGTTCACTTAATTAAGAGTTTGTTTGGTTTTTCTTTGTTTATTTGTTTTGTTTTAAATTCCATGTATAAATGAAATCAAATGGTATACATCTTTTTGACTTATTTTATTTAATGTAATATCTTATAGGTTCCTATTGTTGCAAATGGGATGATCTCATGCTTTTTTAATATTCCTTTGTATATATGTGTATGCACTACATCTTCTTTATCCATTTATCTATTGATGGACATTTGGGTTGCTTCCTTATCTTGGCTGTTGTAAATAATGTCGAAATGAACCTATGGGTGCAGATAGCCTTTTATTTTTATTTTATTTTATTTTTTTCAGATGCAATTTCTCTTCTAGTTTTATTGATAAATAATGGACATATATCACTGTATAAGTTTAAGATATACAGCATAGTAGTTTCAATTTACATCTATAGTGAAATGATTACCACTATAATTTTAGTTAGCATCCATCATCTCACATAGATAACAATAAAAAGAAAGCAAAAGAAGAAGAAGAAGAAGAAGAAGAAGAAGAAGAAGAAGAAGAAGAAGAAGAAGAAGAAGAAGAAGAAGACAGAAAAGAGATTTTTCCTTGTGATGAGAACTCTTTGATTTACCTTCTTAGCACTTTTCCCATGTCTCATATGGCAGTGTTGACCCTTAGTCATGTTGTATGTTGTTGCATTCCTAGTACTTATCTCATAACTAGAAATTTGTACCTTTTGATCACTTTCTTCCAATTCCTTTCCTCTATCCCCATTTGACCCTTTTAAATTAGTGTTTTCATTTTTTTCTGGATAAATACCCAGTAGTGGAATTACTGGATGATATATTATTTCTATTTTTTATTTTTTGAGGAATCTTCATACATTTTTACACTGTATGTACAGTGTACAATCTTCATACATTTTACAGTGGTTACACCAATTTACATTCCCACCAATAGTGCACAATAGTTCCCTTTTCTACACATCCTAGCCAACACTTTTTTATTTCTTGCCTTTTTTGATACTAGCCATTCTGGCTGGTGTGGAATGAAATCTCATTGTGATTTTGATTTGCATTACCTGATAATTAGTGATCTTGAGCATGTCTTCATGCACCTTTCAGTCATCTGTATGTCTTCTTTAGAAAAATGTCTATTCAGATACTCTACCCATTTTTAAATTTGATTGTTTCTCCCCTTGTATGTAGATATAGATATAGAAACTGAAGAATAAATGTTAATTAAGTTGCAAATGATTTGCACACTTCATCATTTATTTAGTCACTCAACAGATGTTATTAAATGTCCTTTTATAATATGCATTATTCTGGGGATTAAGAGTAAAGCTGTGAATAAGCAGACACATTTCTTGCTTTGGAATGTTTAAATTCCTGTAAGAGAAATAGGAAATAAATAAAAACAAACACAATAAATAAGATAATTTTTGTATAAAAATATATAGAATATATGTTATGAAAAAATTTAATAATGCAAAATATAGTGTTTATGGTCACAGAGCATGATTTTAGATAGAAGAAGAGCCAAAGAAGGTTTGAAAAAGTAGAAGTTGCGCTGAAGGTCAGTGTTGAGAGGAATCAGGCATAAGAAGATCTACAGAAGGGGAGTTTCACCAGGGTGGAGTAGGTAGTGAGAGAAAGAAGTTCAGTGTACTTTGGTATAGCACACAAAAGATAACAAAAAATGAATTGACAAGGTAAACCCAGGTCTCCTGACTCTAGAACCTGCATTCTTATGTAATAGCTAACATTTAGGATCCTTTCAGACTTAGAGTTTTCCTAGCTCAGGAGTGGACCACAAGAGTTCTAAGACTTAGAGTAAGGTAGTTGCTACTGTGAAGTGTGAAATATTTTGGGATTTTTCAGGTGTTCTAAAACTTGCATAAGTTTCACATTCTATTCCAAATATATCTATCTTTGTTTTTTCATGAGAATATACTCCCATGCCCTTAAAGATTTGAATTTCTGGGAGGATGAGCCATATTTTTTCTGAAACTCTGCATGGAACCTCCATGGAGCACATCGTAGCACCCCTGGTGTGTATACACCATTTTCTGAGAAACACGATTAACATAGCTCATGGTAGACACTGAATAAATGCTTAATGAACAGATAAATGAACTTACTCAGTTTGTTCCTCTCCTCTGAGCACATGGGGATTTCACAGCATAACCTTAAAGGTCTTATTGAAAGATGGCAATGCATAGTGTTAGTTATATTTATGAGTTGTGTATTGAGATTTATTAAGGTGTGAAATTTTGACTCTAGCATTTGCTAGCATGTGACCTATGGCCGGTCATTTTAAGCTTTATGTGACTAAGCTTCCTCACCTATAATAATTGGTATAGTAAATTCCTATAGTACTTTTAAAGAATGAGGATTAGCTATGATAATGTCTTTAAGAAACTTAGCATGGCACTTAGGATATTTAGAGTGTTATGTACTATATAGAGTCATGGAAACTCCACTCTTTTCCAGTGACTAAAAGGGAGCTGCTTTCAGGACATGTGGTTGAGTATCTTGACACTGAGAACTGTCAGTAAAATTTAAAATATACTAATATCTAGAAGTGGTATCAGGAGACAATATTCAACTATTGTATCATGGTTCATTAGTATCTGCTGCTTAGTAGGCTCTTGAACAATTACTGGATAAGTATATCAGTAAGTGAAGGAATGATCAGTAGGGTAGTAGGATACATGTAATTGGTCAATAAAATAGTTGATAATGTAATTTTTTAATGAATTCACTTCTTCTTGCAGCTTATAAGGGGCCCAATTTTATCCTCACATGGCATTGCTTCCAGAAGTATTTCATGATCAGATATGTTAATGGTATGGATATTATCATTTTAAAATCTCTTGGAACCTCTGTGATAATGAAATTATAATTTAGAGGTATGCTAATAAACTACTCTCTGGAAAAAAAGTTCTCTAATTAGAAGTGTTTGTAGATTTCCATTATGTCAATAGTTTCACTATGACCTATTTCAGAACATCATGTGACATCACTAAATGAAGAGATGGAGACAAGAGGAATTAGCTCTTGTGAACTGGTATGAACCAGCTTCAGCAGAGTACTGTTTTATCATAATATCAGTATTTTCTAAACTTATATAGCTTCCCTCGACTTTTGTTTAACAGCACACCTATTAGTAAAGTAAATATTTTTTGAAACACCTCTTTGTGAAAGCCTGCCCTAGATTATAATGTTCTCTTACTTTTATTTCCATACACTTTCTTGAGTGGGCAACAACAGAGGAAATGTGATAGCTACTGCATATTTCCCGGGGATGGTACTGACATCCAATAGACTTTCATTTCAATCTAAGCTTTGATACTTAACTAGTAGGACAGAGTTGGACCAGTTTCTTAATCTCCCTATGCCTCATTTTCTTTTTCATCTATAAAACTAGGATCATAATACCCACTCAGTGGGATTGTTGTAAGATTTAAAAAATGTTTAATCAATGTCTGGTATATAGTAAAATGTCAATAAATGGTGTCACCACCATTATCTTCATTATTAATAAAATAAAAATGGATTATGAAGGTTTTGGAATAATTAAATAATCTATGAAATGCTGTTGAGTGTTTGGTTTGGTTTCTAGTTTCTTAGTTTCTATAGAAAAGTAGTAAGTATTGTAGTTGTGTCATAAGTTAAACACATAACATAAACAGCAGTTTGTTGAAATAGACGGTATTAAGTCTTTCTCATCTGTGGAAGATTGATTATTTTAATGTACCCTTTTCTTCACCCTTTTTCATGGGACTTGGAACTTTCCTATCAAGAAGCAGAGTATATTTTCTATATATATTGCTATGACCAGTGAAGTATTAATAGAAATGACCTAGCAGAGGCTTATAAAAGCAACAGCACACTTAGAGTAGTTCTCTGAAACACCTTTGCTATTGTCGTTAGAAGGGCATTTCTGAGGCAGCCTCTGGCAATTTGAGAGACACATGGAGCAGAGCCAAATTGCTCCAGTCACCTCCGCTGACAGGCAACTTGCAGACCTGTGAGAAAACCCAGCCGAGATCAGGAGAGCTGATTCCAGATGCATAAACTGTCAACTTTCTGTTGTATATCATGGAGGTCTATGGTTGTTTCTTACTCAACATTAGCTAACTGATACATCATCAGACAATGAGATAGATAAAACATCAAGATTCATCAGGTAAAAAAGAAAAAGCAATCCTTACAAGGTTGTTGTAAGGATTAAAACACACAAGTACACAAACCATCTACCATTAAAGAGGCATTTAATAAGGGTTGGTTTTTGAGAACGAAAAATTCAACTCCCAGTAAATGTCTCTAAACTTTTAACAATGTGAAATATTTTACAGTTTGTGATTACTATTTATTAGACTCAACAAAGAAAAAATATAAATGTTACATTAGAATCTTTGATACTAGATTTCTGTATGTTTAGAACAACAAAATAGACTTCCTTTCTGAATTTGTATGTATTACATTTGAAAGGCTGATTTTATATGACAGTCATGAAAATAAGTCTCTCTTTAAACAATGAACTGCTCAAGTTAAGACTTTATTTTTTCATTTTCCCCCCATTAATACAATGGCCTTGTTTTCCATTTACATAATGGACTCAAGCAGTCAATGATTGGTTAAATTGCTCATTCTGCCTCTTGCCTGCAAGGCTTTTGCTGTGAGCAAGCATCAAGCACAAAATCTGACTGCCATGGAACATTAAACAGGTATTCTCCTTTTTAAACTTCGTGATCTCAATTTCCTGGAGTTATCCAATAGAAAACAGATGCAAATTAAGAGCTCAATTCACAAAAATAATAGGTAGCATTTATACTGGCTTCCTATGGAGATGGCTCAGAAAAAGTGTGGAAGGCACAGCTAGCATTTCCAAATGAAATGTGTATTCCCTCAGTTTCATAAATATCCTTCTTGTTCTATTCCAAATATTGACCTTTCTGTACTGAATGCAAAGGTAAGCACAAGCGCAAATAGGCAAAAACAGGTAGAATATAACAGAAAGCCTTTTCTCCTCCTTTAGAACATGCTTTGATGGGTTTTACTGTATCTTTTTTAGACATACTGGAGAAAGGGGAACAGATTTATGTGTTCTGACTTATGCCTGCTGAATAGTGTATTAAAGGGCCAGGAAACTGATAGGTTTCTGGCCTGCTTTCAACATTACTGGTAGAAGATCTCTAGCACTCTAGAGAAAATCATTAAGGAGGAAGTTCTGATTTTTTGTTTGTGTAGTGTGTGTGTGTGTGTATGGATGTGTGCTCTATTTCTTCATTTCCTTTAGAAGAGAAAGAAAAAAAAAAAAAACCTGGGAAAGATAAATGGTTCTTCTATGTGTTGATGAATTTAGAGCAGTCCTTAAAAGAATTTGGACCACGTTTCATCTACATTAATTAGTGAAACTCTTCACACAGACTTGGTTGTGTTATTGTTATTGTTTATTTATTTATTTTTAGCAAGTTTGTAACCTTAGGTGACAATAACAGAAAAGGACATAGAAAAGTGAATCTAAAATGTTGCTTTTATTTAGGGAATGGAAAAGCAACGTGAAGATAGAAATTTCACACTGAACTAAACTCTGTTATTGATGATCATATGGTCTGAACAGTTTGTAGAATCACATTGAGTTTATTGAAGATTTTTATCAAGGAAAGCTATGTCATGTGTTTAACATTACATGATGCTCAGTAAGTACTTACTGAAATGAAGTGAATCTAGGCTAGGCAGATACTAAGACAAATAATTGGTTGCTTGCATAGTAGGACCACTTCGTGATAAATAGTTGAGTTATCGGAAATATCCAGGTATTTGACATTTGATAGGTAGAAAAGTCACTGATAGTTCATCTTCCCTGTGATTATTTTGGCAAGATAAAATCCTCAATAAGGAGATCTTTGCTATAAGGAATGTATCAACTTCTACCCCAGCTCTTACATCTGAGTTGTCTGCAGGCAGCTGATGCCAAATGAATTCATTTTTTTAAAAGACTTTATTTATTTATTTGGCAGACAGATCACAGTCGGCAGAGAGGCAGACAGAGAGAGAGAGGGAAGCAGACTCCCTGCTGAGCAGAGAGCTCGATGCGGGACTCAATCCCAGGACCCTGAGATCATGACTGAGTTGAAGGCTGCGGCTCAACCCACTGAGCCCCCCAGGCGTCCCAATGAATTCAGTTTTAAATGTGAGAAGTAGACACCGATTTCTAGTCTGACAAATTGCCTAAGACCATTCTCTATTTTTTATTCAATCCTCCATCCCTGCACTCATCTCCATAGCTCTCATATCCCAGGATCAGAATTTTGCTATTGCTCAGAACTGGTCTCTGCCAAATTGCCCATGTTGTGGTAGATTATGGTAGTTGCTATAGTTAGATGGAGATGAGCCCTAGATATTCCCTAATAATGTCAATATTTGGATATCAGTTTATAATAAAAGTAAGTGTAATAGCAAATTCAGTCACATTTGGAAATATTTCCTGGAAATGATATTTATTTAAAAAGCCATAACAATAAGAGCTCAATAGCCTATTCTATACATTCAAAGATTTATTGGTTCTCTGTTCATTAGGTGCTCTGAATATAATATGCCATCTCTAATTTTACTAGAAGTGAAGTAAAATATGGGAGAAGGATTCAATTAACTTTACAATCATCATCAGGCAAAGAAAATCCTCTGACTACTACTTCTTCTTTTTGCTCAAGCCATTACTTTATTTTTTAAAATTTTTTTATGTCATTTTTTCAGTGTTCTGAGATTCATTGTTTATGTACCACACCCAGTGCTCCATGCAATACGTACCCTCTTATTACCCACTGCTAGGTTCATCCATCCCCCAATCCCCCTCCCCTCTAAAACCCTAAGTTTGTTTCTCAAAGTCCACAGACTCTCCTCATTCATCTCCCCCTCTGATTTCCCCCAATTCACTTTTGCTTTTCTTCTCCTAATGTCCTCTAAGTTATTCCTTATGCTCCATAAGTAATTGAAACCATATGATAATTGACTTTCTCTGCTTGACTTATTTCACTCAGCATAATCTCCTCTAGTCCCATCCATGTTGATAACAAAAGTTGGATATTCATCCTTTCTGATGGCTGAGTAATATTCCATTGTATATATGACCACATCTTCTTTATCTGTTTGTCTGTTGAAGGGCATCTTGGCTCTTTGCACAGTTTGATGACTGTGGCCATTGCTGCTATGAACATTGGGGTACAGGTGGCCCTTCTTTTCACCACATCTGTGTCTTTGGGGTAAATAACCCAGTAGTGCAATTGTCAGGTCGTAGGGTAGCTCTATTTTTAATTTTTTGAGGAATCTTGACTGTTTTTTCCAAAGAGGCTGCACCAACTTGCATTCCCACCAACAGTGTAAGAGGGTTCCCCTTTCTCCAAATCCTCTCCAACATTTGTTGTTTCCTGTTTTGTTAATCTTTGCCATTCTACCTAGTGTAAGGTGGTATCTCAATGTGGTTTTGATTTGAATTTCCCTGATGGCCAATGATGATGAACATATTTCATGTGTCTGCTAGCCAATCCTCTGACTTTTAGCTGGATACAGAGCCATTCCAAAATCTAGCCTCAACATAATCTTGAAGAAAGGGTGGAGAGGTCTCATTGGATTTCCTATTCATGATATAAAGTGAGGAGTGTTTCCAGAATATCATAGATCTTTAACACTAGTAATTTGTCACCATTGGAAACCCATTCTTAATATATGTTACATTAATTAGCAACACATCTAGTATTGACTGGAAATATACCTCACCTATATGACAACCACCCCTGGAGTAGGGTCTTTCTGGTCCAGAATTCTATGAACAATGAATTCCTGTAATAGATACCTCTAGACAATTAATTCAAACACACACACACACACACACACACACACACACTCATGTGTGTGTATGCTTATACCATATTGCCTGCAAATTTATAAAGCAAATTGTGTACGTATAATAGTTGTCAAAACCTTCATCTGGCCCTCTCAGCTTTTTGAATCCTCACAACTTTTTCAAAATTTCTGTTTTGGTTATTGAATTTTGGTTTTCTCTTTGGGATATCTTGTGTTTTACAGTTTGATTTCAGCACCCATTCCCCCTCTTTTGCTCTTTCCCTATTTTTTTTTCCATCTTTAGTCACCTAAAACCCTATAAGCTATGCCAGTATTCAGTTCTTTTAGAGGAGGGAGGTTAAAGAGAATTACAGTTCTAATTACTTCCAGAATGTGTGTGACTAGTAGCAGAAGAAATGGTGCTGAATGAAAAAGAATATATTTCTGGTATAATACAGTAGAAAAAACATATGTAAGTTGGGGTTCAGTTCTCTTTGTATTCGATATCTGACTTTACCATTTACTTCCTGTATAACCTGTGTACATTGCTTGACCTCTTTGAATCTAAGTTTCCTCATCTGTAAAATGGAGATAAATTTTGCTTACTAAATATTATAATATATGTAAAATATAGTGTCTGGCATATCTTACTTTAATAAATGAGATCAGTGGCAATGATAGTAATAGTTTTTATTGTTGTTCTTATTGATATGGTTTATCCTACAGACTTGATGTGAAATTGTGGGAAATCATTGAGACCTATAAAGTGAAAAAAAAAAAAGGCTTTTAATGAGCACATGGAAAGAACAGCTGTGTGAATTAGCTTTCTATAGACAGCAGATTCTATTGGCAATAATGTGGTCTAAATTAAGACTTCTTTATGCACATATTACTTATCATCTATTGGTCTTTAAAACTATATCTGTATGTGGTAATTGTCTTCAGTAGTGATATCTTCATTCATGAAAGGCAACAAATACAGATTTGTATGTGCATATATAGTATACGTCCTCAAAAAGAGGAAGGCCAATGAGGGTCTTAGTAGGACTCTGGATTATAATCTTTAAAGGAAACAATTCATCAATTTCAGAACAGGCATTCTGGTACAGTGATTAAGAGCTATAAGCTTTGCATAGAATAAAACTGAATTGTAATCTCGGATCTACCTCTTACAAGCCATGAAACCTCGGTTATAACATCAATAAAATAGGAAGAAAAACAGTTGTGAAGATAAAATGAAATAATGTATAGAAAGCATTTATCACAGTACTTGGCACATAGTAAATGTTAATTATATCCATTTGACAGCCAAGGAGAAAAACAGAAAATCTCTTAGATGTTCCAATGATATGTGTATGTGTATAATAATTTTAAAATTACATATATATGTTTTTAATTGCTATAAGGCATATTTGGTTCTATCAACAAAATTCTAAATATTTTAACCATCAGGAGAATGTTTGAATGTGGACACATACTTTTATTAGGCACAATGAAGGTCGGTGCTTAATCTCAGACCACTGTGCAGGAGACACACAGTGCCAAGGTCTAAAGATGATCCCAATGGGGACTGAGCTAAAGGCCATCTGACCCTGCATAAACACACCCTCCACCCGAGATTCTCAAGTTACCATGAACACAAAGCTTAATTTCTCTTCTCAGGCAGATCCTGCCAACTGACTGTGAAAGGGTAATGAGAATCTAGGATGCCTGCTGCCACACTGTTGGGGGAACACAGTGTCAATGGGGCACTGAGCTTGAGCCAAACCCAAAGCCTCTACTGCATGATGCTCTACAATACCTAGAGCCAGGAATTTGTCACCTTTGGAGCCCTTACACCTTGTAGATATTCAATAGGTATATGTTGTATACTGGAGAGCCTATGGAAGTCACTTATAAAAGTAATAACTACAGGGATAAAAGCAAGCATATGTTTGCTTTTCCATATTTGTTCCAGGCTCTTGGCTAAACACTCTTATAATCTCCACAATTACCAAATGAAATGGGCACTATTATTGCCCTCATTTTTACAGTTGCAGTACTGGGACTTATATGAAATAACTACTCAATATCTCACAGTTCACTGAGATTTTGATTCAGGCTATCTGGCTCCAGAAAGTAAATTTTTAACCTCCAAAGTATAGCACCTCTTCTTTGTAAGAAACAGTCCTCAAGCACCACCAAGTCCTGCAGACAACTATTATTCAAGCCCCGAACAAATGTGTCATAAAGCCAAAGCTATTTTACTCATTACAGTCTAGGCATCATTGTCCCAGCCTCAAATAGTTAGGACAACCCTCCACCACTTTTAAAATTGACAGAAAGCCCTTCACAATCTTGCTCCCATTTACTCTCTGGTCCCATCTCTCTCCACAAGCCCCTTACACCCTGTCTCCCACTCTAAGTGCCAATCATACTAAATTGCTTTAATTTTCCAAAATCAGCCTGCCTTCACTCCTGTCAGGATTCTGCACAGTCCTTTGCACTGGCCAAAACACACTCCACTTTTCTCTCATCAGCGCCCAGGTGTTCTCCCCAGGTATTTGCTTACCCTGTGCCCTGTACCCATATACTAGTGGCCGGCATATAGATCAGTGATTTTCTCCCATAACCAAGCTTCAATGTTTGATCCTGACATTAAAGATGTACTTCCTCTCAATGGCACTTCCCAATATTTCCCACATCATTTTGAAATAGTAAGAGCAGGCAGTAAGAGCAGGAAGTGATTGATGCATGCACATATATTAGAATTCCTAAATTTAAAAGCACTAAACTAAGAATCAGGCTCCTTTTGCAGATCACAAAGTTTAGTACCAGACTGTTATCTGAGTCCTGACTATATAACCTCAGATAAGTATCTGTCAAGTCCGTATTGAAAATACTACAGTCAGAGAATGTGGCGAATGATAACACTTGAGGCTTATTTCCAGATCCTCATTGTGTGTATGTGTGTTTGAACATTTAAAATTAAGAAGGACTTTAGCATTTCATGGGGGGAAATGAGCCCTAAGTGCAAAATGTAAAAGTATCTTTTTAAATGAGCTTTTAAAATTTAATATATTGAATGATTTATTTATCATCTAGAAAAATTTTCTGGAGGGGATATTTAAGAATATATAATTGTTTTACAATTTTCAAAGTGTTTCCACCTCTCTTTTAATTCTCTCACAGCCTGTGGCTGACAGGGCAGTTTTGATAACCATTACTTTACAAGTAGAGGGAGAAAGGGGACAGGAAGGTTGAATGATTTAGAACATTGAACTTTCAAAACTTGTCATCTTCTAATTTTTTTGACATTCTCCACATGTCTGTCTGTGCTCTCTCATATATCATTAGACATCAGAACTTCAAAAATCTGGTCTTTATTAGAAAAAAAATGCCCTTGCCAATGAGACTTACAATTGTGAAAAACCAGTCTCTTTTAGTCAGATTTATTTTGCCAATTCTCTTCCATCGTTCTCTCTTCTTAAACTTTTGTTCACAATTGCAATCACTCTTTTTTATAAAAAAGATACAAAGCTTCAGAAACCAGGGTGTGTAAAGGATGAAAATATACCAGCTGGGTCTTGGCCTGTTTCCAACCCCAAGAAGGGTATAAGTTTCAGTGTCATGCTTCCAGTTTCCCTGGAAAGTTCTCACCTCTTTCCCTACATCCCAGGCCTCTCTAATCTTGCAACCTTGTATCTGCATTGCCTCTGCTTGTCTCGGCCTTTTCAAAAAACCTAGGTGCTTATCTCAGATATACCATTACAAGCTCCTCGTCTTTTCTACATTTGTCACTGATATCAACCCCTGCTGTCAGGGTTGGTTATCAAGATTGTAATCTTTTTTATATATACTCTTCTGCTCTCTGAATGAAAGAAAGTTTGTATGCTGGCCTTGAAGGATATTTTATTATGATCCCTTTTTGCCATCTTTGCTTCCTTTTAGGAACATAAAGGCAGCATTTTGTTGTTTACTATATATGCTGTAATTCCAACAAGATTTGCATAACAGAATGAATTTCACTGACCTCAATTTAGACCGCACTCCCTTACCTTGTACCTGTATTACGACAATTGCCCCCTAACTAGGCTTCCTGCCTCTTTTTAAAGTGTGTTTCTCAATGTTGACAAATCGAATTATCTTTTTGAAATGCACATCTTTTCATGCTCTTCTCTGGTTTATAACCTTTCAGAGTCTCCCAACAGCTTTTAGGACCAGAGTCCACATGCTGCAGACTCATCTCTCAAGCCTTCTGCCACGTATGTGATCTTCATGGACCTCTTCAGTGTTGCTCTCCTAGCCATCTTGCTTTCATTATACTTCTTGCAATTTTCTCAATATGCTTGCCTCTCTTTCTGGATTTTAAGAGTTTGCACATGTCATCTCACAGTTTAGGACCCCCTCGTTTTTCTGCCTACTGCCTACTCACTATTTTGTTATTCTGCAAGACTAACCCGGCCGCATAATCCTTGACCACACAAACACCATGGGTCTGGGAGAGTTCCTTACTTGGGCTCTAGCACCACCACGTTTACCTGAGACTTCTTTGTAGTTTGGAGGCAGGGGCTCTATATTATTTATTTCTGTGCCTCAATGCCTGGCACAAAGTGAGCACTCAGTGATGATTAATAAATGAATTATTTCTGTTCTATGCTCAGTGTATTGAGCGTCACAATACCCTTTCTATAATATCACCTGGTCGGAGATTGGATTTTTTGGCCTACTTATATTCATGACTACTTGTGTTTTGGCCTACTTGTGTTCATGACTCCCAAACCACGTAGGGTACCACCAAACTGGGAGTCAAGAGGTTCAGGTCTGGTTCCTATTAACTCTCCATGCTATTTTCTGAACCTCCTATTTCATTCCTCTATTTTAAAATATATATTCACTGACTGTCTGGAAGGGGCTGACACAGTTCCAGGTGCTGAGGATGCAGTGGTGTACAAGATAGGGAGAGTCCTTGTCTCATGGAATTGGTGTGTTGAGCAGACAAAAGCAAATAGATAGACATAAGTATGTATCAAGCTTTTGCAAGAGTTATTAAAAAATGAAACAGGATAAGCAGGTTAAAGAATCAAAGGTGTACAATTTTAAATAGAATGGGCAGAGGAGGCACTTATGATAAGGTGATATTTGAGCAGAGAATGAAAGGAAATAAAGGAATAAGCATGCACATTTTTGGAGAGAGAGGATTCTGAGTAGAGGGAACAGCAAGGTCAAGAAGCCTGAGAGTTTGTGCTTAGTGAGGCTGCCATTGTTTGAGCACAATAAAGGAGGGAGAAGTATTAAAGACCAGGATCAAGAGTTAACATGACCGAGTCACACAGGGTCTGTAGCTCAAAGTGAAGTGCATCCTTTTTACTCTGAGTTAGGGGAATCCACGGCAAGATATTGAGCAGATTTGTGGCATGATCTGACTGCACTTTCAAGGTAGCAGTCTGACTCTTCTATGGAGTAGATACAGTTGGAGGGGCAAGTTGGAGAAGCAAGGTTAGGAACCATGGCTGATGACTTGGGCTAAGATGATAGCAGGGAAAGCAGTGAGAAATAGGTTCCAGATAGATTTTGAAGGTAGATTTCATAGCATGGAATTTTTGCTGATGAATTGCATGTGAAATGGGTAAGAAACAGAACAATCAGTGATGAACCTAAAACTTCAGGCCAGTTTCTAAGGTTAAGAAGACTGAGAAGAACAGATTCTTGTTGAGTGGAGAAGACTGAAAGGATCAATTAGATGTCAGGAGATATAAATTCAGTTGTAGGTATAGGTATAGTTACATGTTGGTGTAGCTTAAGATATATATACCGAACAGTCGACTAAGATAAATGAGTCTGGAGAAGAGGTAAGATTAAACTCTGAGAATTACCTAATATGGATAGATTTCTGACCACAGGATTGGAAATTGTCACCAAGAGAGTGAATGGAGGCAGAGAACATAAGGGGCATAAGCACAGCTTTAGAAGGCAGGGAAAAACCATCAGAAGAGACTGAGAAAGAAGGACCCATGGAATAAGAATAAAACCAAGAGAAAATGTTGTTTTGGAAACCAAGCAAAGTAGTTTCAAAGAAAGAATTTCAAAAGCTGCTAGTAGGTTAAATACAATGAAAATTGTGAATTTACTCTAGAATCTAGAAATGTGCAGGTTACTATATCTCTGACAAGTGCAGTGTGGGGCAATGGTAGGAACAAACTTGATAGAAGCAAGTACCTGAATGATTAAAAAATAAGTATATATTGGGAATATAAACAATTTAAAAATAAGACTGTTGTACTAGGTAATTTTTAAATTACCTTTTCCTCTCTTAATTTCTGTGCTTTTAAAAATCATGTCCATGTTATATACCTCAATACTTTCTTGGGTTGCCAATGCAGAACATTTTAGTTTAGCTGGTATCCCGAGTATCAAATTACTTTGAATGCACTTTATTTTTCCTTTGAGAGTTCAGCAGGCACTTTTGCTTTTTCAGAGCCTCAGGGCCACTTTTCCCTGCATCAGTTATCACTGCACTATAGAACTTGTGAAGTGTCAAGTAATCGACTGCTAGGTAACAGAAAACTTCTTGCATTTATAGTCACCTCGTCTTTTTGTTTCATTCTTCCCTCTGTTCTGCATATCTTATTATTGACACATCCATCCATCTATCCATCCATCTATCCACACATCTACCCTTCACTTATTCATCAAATATTGGAACTATCAAGATCTCTGAGCATTCTCTCTTCTTTATCTGGGGAGACAACTATGGAATATCTCTTGACCCATAGGAGAATGTACTGGTACAGATTAAACTGAGGAGGTCCAAGAGAAAAGCACGTCCAAAGTTAGAAAAGAAGGGAAAAGATATAAAGAGATGCTGAAGCATTACAGCTGAAAGACTATTTTGTTTATTTATTTTTTTTAAAGATTTTATTTATTTATTTAACAGAGAGAGACACAGCAAGAGAGGGAACACAAATAGGGAGAGTGGGAGAGGGAGAAGTGGCTTTCTGCCGAGCAGGGAGCCCAGTGCCGGGGCTTGATCCCAGGACGCTGGGATCATGACCTGAGCCAAAGGCAGACAATTAATGACTGAGGCACGTAGGTGCCCCCAGAAGACTATTTTAATCACAATCTCAGAGTGAACCTTACATTAAAGCTATAAATATTGTGCCTAGCATCAGATCCAAAAGTGAGCATTTGGAAAAAGTTAGGTATGGTGTACAACCTGAGAAAAGCAGTGTCGGATGAAGTCCTTATGAGAGGAGCTGGAAGTCTATTTTACATTATGAAGACTTATGCAACAGGGGCAGTGTTGATAGTAAAAGGAGATGTATGGTACCAGAATAAAACACAATAAAAGTAATGAAGATCTTGGGGCACATGGGTGCCTCAGTTTGTTAAGCGTCTGCCTTAGAGTCAGGTCATGATCCCAGGGTCCTGGGATTGAGTCCTGGGTGGGGATCCCTGCTTAGGGGGAGCCTGCTTCTCCCTCTCTCTCTGCCTGTTGCTCCCATGCTCGTACATGCTCTCTCTCTCTCTCAGATAAATAAATGAAATCTTTTAAAAAAATTTTTTTAAAGTAATGAAGATCTTAAGGTGCTCAATTTTTCATTTTTTTAATTTCCTCTTTTCCTATTTTTCTTCCCTTTTTTTTTCTCTCACACAGCATAAAGAAAAAACTGATACAAACCATGATGACAAAGTTCAAAATAAAGCCTTTCTTTTTTAAAGTACACAATTGAGTTTTAATAAAATTGAGCCACCTCTTTTAATTTAACTTCACTTCTAAGTTCTATATCTAACTGCTTTCTTCAGAGGAAACATCTATTTTCCTGAAGTGACATTCTTGACACTTTCTCAATGGGCAGAAAACATTGCATTATACAAGATTTTAAGTGCAACCTTCAGCACAGTAAGGTGCATAAGCACAGTGAATACAAGATAGAACATGAGAAAAATGGTTCTTTTTTTTTTTTTTTTAAACTCTTGGCTACTTCAGCAGAAACAAGGAAGATAATGGTTTGGACTTATGTGCAGGGGTTTAGAATTACAACCAATGAAGCAGAAAGAAGTCAGGCTATCAGGTAGAGAGGTACATGGATACTATCCAAATAAACTTTTCCTACCAGAGAAAGATCCTGATACTCATACCTGCCTCTGTGAGACACTTGAGACAGTTGGAGCAATGCAACAGATGTGCCTAGAGATTTTAAATAGATAGACTTGATAGGGAGAACACAGAGCAAGATAGTTTCAAGTTCTTAAGGGAAATAAGTTGCTAAAATCAATAGAACCAAGAAGGTTCATTATGTCGGTTGCTTCTTATAGGATGTGGATCTTCCTAAGGGAATTCTTTGCTAGAGCCATGAAGACTTTTACCCTACTCAGGCAGATTTGAGTCTTGAAATAGATTTCTCATTCTGAAATAGGTTAAGCTTCCACTCTTATCTTGAACAAGAAGTTTCCAGTGTTTATGATAAACAAAGAAAGAGTTTCAATTCCAGAACCTATTTCTGAATTAAAGAGGGAGTAGCCGTGCTTTGTTGATGGATCCTAAGACTAGTACTAATGGGTGAGACCCACTAAATTCTAGAGTTCTTTTACTTTTCCCTGTGGATTGCAACCCCACAATGTGGATATGCTAACTGAAGAACCAGAATGCCAATAGCTTGGAAAGAAAAAAAAAGGTGTTCCGTGGAACACAGGGCTCTGTTAGGAGGCCATGAAAAACCCTTCTGTCTGGCACGATTCTGCCAGGTGATGATATCCTTGAGCCCCATTTTCATCTTGGAATTGTGGTAAAGTGTTTCTGAGCTCTGTTGTTCTCATCTAAAAAACTCTGATAATGCGACTTAGTTTACAGTTTGTTGACTAAACTAAATAACACCTGCCTGACCATAGTTTTGTGTTTTCTTTTAATTTTTTAAATTTCTTTTCAGCATAACAGTATTTATTGTTTTCGCACCACACCCAGTGCTCCATGCAATCTGTGCCCTCTCTAATATACACCACCTGGTTCCCCCAACCTCCCACCCCCCACCCCTTCAAAACCCTCAGATTGTTTTTCAGAGTCCATAGTCTCTCATGGTTCACCTCCCCTTCCAATTTCCCTCAGCTCCCTTCTCCTCTCTAACTCCCCTTGTTTTCCATGCTATTTGTTATGCTCCACAAATAAGTGAAACCATATGATAATTGACTCTCTCTGCTTGACTTATTTCACTCAGCATAATCTCTTCCAGTCCTGTCCATGTTGCTACAAAAGTTGGGTATTCATCCTTTCTGATGAAGGCATAATAATACTCCATAGTGTATATGGACCACATCTTCCTTAACCATTTGTCCACTGAAGGGCATCTTGGTTCTTTCCACAGTTTGGTGACCATGGCCATTGCTGCTCTAAACATTGGGGTACAGATGACCCTTCTTTTCACTCCATCTGTATCTTTGGGGTAAATACCCCATGGTGCAATTGCAGGGTCATAGGGAAGCTCTATTTTTAATTTCTTAAGGAATCTCCACACTGTTTTCCAAAGTGGCTGTACCAACTTGCACTCCCACCAACAGTGGAAGAGGGTTCCCCTTTCTCCACATCCTCTCCAACACATGTTGTTTCCTGTCTTGCTAATTTTGGCCATTCTAAGTGGTGTAAGGTGGTATCTCAATGTGGTTTTAATTGGAATCTCCCTGATGGCTAGTGATGATGAGCATTTTTTCATGTGTCTGATAGCCATTTATATATCTTCATTGGAGAAGTGTCTGTTCATATCTTCTGCCCATTTTTTTATATGATTGTCTGTTTTGTGTGTGTTGAGTTTGAGGAGTTCTTTATAGATCCTGGATATCAACCTTTTGTCTGTACTATTATTTGCAAATATCTTCTCTCATTCTGTGGGTTGCCTCTTTGTTTTGTTGACTGTTTCCTTTGCTGCCTGACTATAGTTAAACTGTAACTTGCTTTAGATTTTATTAATCCGAGTAAAGGACAAGTGGGGGCTAGGTAGGAAGAGGTTGGTAGGGGGCTATGTGGTCAGACTCACAAAAATCCCAAAAATGCAGAGGTGTGAGGAAACCAGAGATAAGGGAACATGGGAACAAACCAGACCACCCTGCCCTAGGTGGTGGTGGTGTTTGTGTCTTTTTAATAACAGTCACCTGTGACCAAGAAAGAATAACTAGATCCTAAAAAGAAGTAAGCCACTAGAGATGTTATCACCAGTCCTTACTCAACCCAAGATATCACAAGAATGTTAAGGACACAGGCTCTAAATAAAAGATTGTCAGTGGAGTCCTGCATTGGCAATCTGGTCAGGACCCCCTCACTCCTGAGAGCTTTTTTTGTATTCTTGCTTAATAAAACTCTCTGGCTTTACTCACTCTCCTTTGTTGGCGAGATTCATTCTTCGGCACTCTGAGACAAGAACCTAGTTCTCCTGCTTCAACTCCAGGTTGGCCGCTAAGTTACTCAAGAACTTTAACACTGAATCTCAGCACCTGGCAAGTTTTTAGTATCAAATAAGTGCTTCTTAAAATGACATGTGAGGAATTATTATTACTATTATTTTTTTCCTACTGGATTGGTTTTGTGCTCTTAAACAACCTGCTGGTAAGTGATAACTTCTGTACTATTATATTTGATCTGCAACAAGCTAGCCTGAACCCCTGCATACATCTTGGTGCTATGCAATATGGTAGTCATTAGCTTTTATACCCAAGAGCACTTGAAATGTGGCTAATGCAACTGGGAAGTAGAATTTTTATTTCACTTAACTTAAGTTTAAATATGGACACTAAATTCAGTTATGGGAAAACTTTGAGTATATATAGGACAACTTAGATTGTGAATCTACCTTTTCTCCAAACTTTATGAAAATTAAATATAGATCAACTATTTCTGATGAAAATTCAGTTTCCAAATTGAGATGTGCTAATGTTTAAAATGCATACCAGATTTTGAAGACCTACTTTTAAAAGGATGTATCAGTGTTACTAATGATTTTGCTTATGATCACATGTTGAAATGATAATAACTGGGACACATTAGATTAACCAAAATACATTATTGAAATAAATATCACCTGTCCTTTTTTTTGCATTCTTAAATATTGACTGCTAGAAAAATTACAATATGTGTCTTACATTAAATTTCTATTGGACTATGTTGCTCAAAACAATCCCCAATGATGACCAGTTATGCTCCAATTTTAATTAATACTCTGAATTTAAAGCTAAATTTGAGTCCAATTCAGGTGGTGATGACAATGATGGCTATAACAATAAAGCTAATATCTTAATCTTATTACTTACATGGAATTTTAGAGTTTACAAAACATTCTTACCTAGAATATTATGTTAAACTCTATAAATCACTGCAATGTGCTATAAAATGCATGAAAGCTTCAAGAAGCAAATAACTTACTCAGTTATTCTGTCTATTATTGGGAGGGCTGAGATCAGAACCCCTGTGTCCTGATTCCAAAAAGCCTTTTCCACCAACTTCACTGACCTTATTTTTGTTGTGTTGTCTGCGATTTCTTCTAAAATACATCATTTTAATTGTAATAGCATATTAATCATAGTTACATACATTTATGAAGTCTGTGGCTTAGTACTTACATCATGCAGAAGAGTAACCAAGGATTAGGATTGCTTTTTCATTGTTAGACCATTTTTCTGATTTTTTTTCCCCCACAAGACTACAATAGTAATGTTAGAATCCTGCCACTGGAATTTTTCATAACCCTTCGGAGTGAATCCTTAACTCAGGCACTATTAGAGCACCCAAAATGGTGAGAGACCTGGGACTTCTTTCAGCTTACCACACATTGCATAACCAGCAGAATGCCTGTCTGCTAGTAGAATGACTGTCTATGTTACAGAATTCAATTTGAGTTTATATGATTTATTAATGTGTGGACTTGCTTGAGAGGGGCTTTTAAGGGGGAATAGTTTCCTTAAGAGCCTTTCTACATCATCTCAATCAGTAATTTAAGGACCAGATTCTGTAGCAGTCACTTATAAACTGGTAAGAATGAAAAAGAGAAGAATTGTATAAAGCAGGGTAACATGATCAAAACAGATTCCTTTAATTTATGTCTAGTACCTTCTATGTGTGGGGAACTTTCATTATATAATTTCATTTAAATATAAAATAACCTCATGAGAAAGATATCATTACCATTTTATAAGTAGAAGCCCACAATTCAAGTGGTATATTGGATTCAATCCCAAGTCTATGGCTATAACTTGATCTCTTTAATTTTCCTTTTGTATAAAAAGTGGCAATTGTAGTTCAGTACAATAAACACTAGGCTTCAGATCAAAACTGCATCCATGGGCGCCTAGGTGGCTCAGTGGGTTAAGCCGCTGCCTTCGGCTCAGGTCATGATCTCAGGGTCCTGGGATCGAGTCCCGCATCGGGCTCTCTGCTCAGCAAAGAGCATACTTCCTCTCCTCTCTCTCTCTGCCTGCCTCTCTGCCTACTTATGACTTCTGTCTGTCAAATGAATAAATACAATCTTTAAAAATAAATAAATAAATAAATAAATAAATAAATAAATAAAAAAGAACTGCATCCAAATTGCAAGCGTAACACTTAAGATTACATAATACTTGAGATTTAAAAATATTCGTAATGTTCAAGATTTGAATTACAGATACAATATTCAATCTCTACCCAACATCATTGTACATTCATTCATTCATTCATTCAACAAGTAATGCTGATTGCCAAGCCCTGTGTTAAATGCTAGGATGTTGTGAAGATCAATAAGATGTATCTATAAAACAACAAATGTCTAAAGTAGCCTGTGGTGATGTGTAGAAATACCGATCCCTATACCCAGCTACAAAGATGGAAGTAATAGACACCTTCATCATCTACTTGGTTATCCAGGCCAGAATTCACAGTATCAACATAAGAAATTCCCCTTTCCTCATTTCTGTGTTATATTTACAGCCTTAACTTTTGGACGTCTGATCATGCCCCTCCATCTCCATTGCTATTGTTTAGTTTAGGCAACATCTTTATTTTTTCTTTCAATAAACTTTATTTTTTTATTTAAAAAATTTTTTTATTAACATATAATGTATTATTGGCCCCAGCGGTACAGGTCTGTGAATCGTCAGGCTTACAAACTTCACAGCACTCACCATAGCACATACCTTCCCCAATGTGCATAACCCAGCCCTACCCCCATCTCCCGGCAACCCTCAGTTTGTTTTGTGAGATTAAGAATTAAACTTTATTTTTAGAGCAGTCTTTAGTTCATATAGTAGAAGATACACAAACTTCCCATATACCTTATACCCTACATATACATAGCCTCCCCTATTATCAACATTCCCCACCAGAGTGATGTATTTATTACAATTGAAGAACCTATATTGGCACATCATCAACTGAAGTCCATAGTTTACATTATGGTTCACTCATGGTGTTGTATATTCTGTGACTTGGGACAAAGATATAATGATGTGAACCCACCATTGTAGTACCATACAGAGTAGTTTCATTGTCCTAAAAATCCTCTTTGCTCTTCTTATTTATCCCCCAATCCCTAATGTCATGTAGTAGGGTTATACAATATATAGCTTTTTCAGATTGGCTCCTTTCACATAGTAATATGTATATAAATTTCTTGCATATCTTTTCATGGCTGGATAGCTCCTTTCTTTTTAGTGCTGAATCATATTCCATTATTTGGATATACTACAGTCCATTTATCCATTCACCTATTAAAGGGAATTTTGGGTTTTTCCAAGTATTGGCAATTATGAATAAAGCTGCTATAAACATCCATTTACAGATTTTTATACTGACATGCTTTCAACTTACCAAGCAGTGTGATTGTTGGACTATATGTTAAGAGTGTGTTGAGTTTTGTAAAAAACCGTCAAACAATCTTCCAAAATGGCTATACCATTTTGCATCCCCACCATCAATGAATGAGAGTTACTTTTGCTCTCTATCCTTGTGAGCATTTGGTGTTGTCAGTGTTTTGGATTTTGTCCATTCTGTTATGTGTGTGGTGGCATCTTGTTTTAATCTGCATTTTCCTGATGACATAAGATGTGGAACACGTTTTCATATGTTTTTTTGTCATCCATATATCTTCTTTTCTGAGGTTTCTGTTGAAATTTTTTTTAAAAATTGGGCTGTTTGTTTTCTTATTGTTGAATTTTAAGAGTTTTTTAAATCATATTTTTTATAATAGTCCTTTATCAAATGTGTCTTTTGTAATTATTTTCTCCTTGACCCATGCTGAATGGGCAGTTATGATTCTCTCTTAACTACCTCACTGATTCCCAACCTTAACCTGTACTCCACACTGCTGTTAGACTCAGAACCCCATAGTGTGAACTCTAAGATGACTATTTGCACCTCTAGCTGCTTCACACCTCTCTTCCTCACCCCTGCATGCCGGATACACTAAACTACTTATAGTTTCCCAAACAAGCCAGGCCAATTGAAGCTTCCATGCCCCTGATTATGTTTTTACCTGCTTCTTCACCTAATGAGCTTTCACTGATCTTTCAGGAATCATCTCATAAGTCTTTTCTTTTAGCTTCTATTTCTTAAACCTTTTACCTTAAACATCTACATTAAATTTTCCAGTCCCTCAGACCTCTTTGTTATCCTTAAATAAATATAAAATCTAATGCCACTGTAGCAGTAGCAATACCTATCTGCGCTTACTTACTTACATAAAAGTCTTCCTCTACTAAACTGTTCCCACCTTGTGATCAAGGGCAGTTTTATTCATGCCCAGTGCCTGGCACAAAGCAGGCATTTGGTATGTATTTACAAAGAAACTGAGTAAATATTTATCATTGCTTAAAATCTTTAACAGATACCCTTTATCTACAAAATAAAGTGTGAATTCATTTCAAGGGTATACCACCAAGCAATGGCTCCTCATAAGGCCTTTGCTTAATCTAGAGTCTTTTGCTTTGTCCCTACATTTATTTATGATCCCATTATAGTAAAATACAAGCATTTCTTCTAATGAGTGTTAGGGTTGCAGGCTTCAAGGCCATGACTCATCCACATTCACAGTTGAACTATTTAAGGGTCTAGTCAATCAGGCCATTCCTGCACTAAGGACCAGATGAGAAAGGGCTTGTGGGAGCTCTTTGTTACCTTTGGATCTAAGGAGAGTGGGTGTGCTAAAATGTAGGCCAACCTTTAAGCAAAAGCTAAAAAATGTTCCCAACCCCTTTTATATATCTAAACCTTGCCAATTCTGTCTCTCTCCAGCTGACATTCCCAAAAGCTTCCCTGCCCATCACTCTTATATACTCTTAAGTGTTGAGGTCTTTTTTGTGGAATGTTAAGTTGCAAATAAATTCCACTTTTATCACTCATCTTGACTACCATCCTATCTTCATAACTTTATGACTGCCTGGTGGAAGCAGTGCAGAGAGGCCACCTCATTCCCCATGAAATCTGTAAGTGCTCAGAAATGAGAAACTGTGCTTTCCAAGAGAAAAGACTGTGAGTGAGCTGTCTGCAAATTCCTTACACTTAGTGAGTTAGCTTGACATTCCCCAACGTACGTGGGCTGGAGCTGGCACACAGCAATGCCAGCATTTCCTCTGCTGCTAGCATGTAATTAAATGCTTTGTGAAGCATTTGGGGACATTCAGTTATGTGAAAAACATCACAAAAATGAAGATTCCCTTTGCCTTTGTTCTTTAATCTAAGGTGTCTTGTTTCTCACATTCATTCAGTTATTCTTTCTTCAGGTACTTATTGGTCCCCATAATGTCTGAATTAGACATTTACATAGGAAGATTTTGTTTTACATATCAGAAAATCTCAAATAATTTTGAAATATTAGCTGTGAAGGACACACCTTTAATTTTATCAGCAGAATGATGGTTATTCCCTCTCTTGTCTCTCAGCATTATCTGGTAGGTCACTAACAAGCTATTGTTTTGGGTCAACATGATTTCTAGCCAACTCTGACTTTCTTTTCTGTCTACTTCTTTCCCTGAGCCAATTATGCAAAGTTAAGGGCCATATAAGAAGCTCTGTTGCTATCAAGTGAGGGAATTTGTCTTTGATTTTACAATCAATAGGCCCAGTATTTAGTGTAACATAGATAAGTTCTTGGTTGAGTCCAACTAGCTTCTAAGTCACAGCTTTCTCTGCTTCTCAACCTCTACACCATGTTGATACTTTATTTGGCAAACAGATCCCTGTTTTCTTTGCCTCTTGAATTGGCCTGATAACCTGAACTGCTCTGAAATCATAGTAGCTAATTGTTTCCTCTCTAGTTTTCCTTCAATTTCCTGTCCAAGGCTTTGAGATTCTCTGCATCATCCTGTGAGCACCCCCTGCTGGATGATATTTGTCTTCCAACACCTGCCCAACACCTGCCTCACAACCCATGCCCTGTATCATAGGCCAGGTTTGACATTTTCTTTCTTCCTTATTCCCTAGGCACAGAATAGTAAGTTCTGCCCGAACTGTGCCATGGCATAAATACTGACCAGACTCGGTCTCACAGAGCCAGATTCTGTCTTCTTTAATTCCATTTTCTTCCCTCTTCTCACTGTTCTTGTTTCCAAGAGCTAAGTATGCCATATAGTGTGGCCACTCCAGTTTTGACAAGTCCCAACTTAGAATTGTCATCTATGTATCTTCATGGGAAAAAAAAGTCATTTTTATCTTTGACATTAAAAATGCAAACTGAATGATCTTCAAATTTGCAGACTTGGGCATATTTATAACTTATATTTATACATTTTCAGTTCTATTCATTATTTATCATAATGTTGCTTTTGTTGAAAAGAATACTGTAAGTGGATACACTCACAAACCAAACACATATGGTAAATATATATATTTGTTTATATAAGCAGCATATAAATATAATATATTTATATACATGTATCTATGAATCTTTATTTAAAAAATTTATAGAGGCAAAGCAGAAGAGCATTAATACTTCACTCTTGAAAATTACAGCAATATCCTTTATAAAAGCAATTTAAAATATTTCTTTAATTGAAGGACTACAGTATTAAGAGCCTGACTACATCACAGTATATATGAAATGTTAACTATAGCCAACAATGTTTCAGTAGCTCAAAGAAAAAGAAGCAAAAGGACCAACCTCTGCTTGACCATCAGAGACACAAATGAAATTTCTAACAATGCTTAATTATGATCTTTGCATCAACTTAGCCTAGATTGCATAATTATGTTGATGATCCCAACAGACTATTTCATCCAGAAATAATATTCTATTCTACTGTTCTACTACCTGTGAGGTACGATAGCTATCTGCTTATATAGGAAGGCAAAGATGACTCTTCCATTTGCCAGTAATCATATATATGCTCAATACATTCTGAAAAATCAGATTGGAAATTTTCAAAGTATACCTTGGGTTGCAGTTGTTATGCTAGATAGTATATTATGTGTCATTCGATTTGGCAAAGAGGTGACATTGAGTTGTCTGAGTTGCCATTAACAGGGCATATGTCAAAGTCACTACTTAATAACATGCTCCCTAACAAAATGATTATAATTTCTTTGTATATTCTACACATACACACTTTTCTTGAAGTGTAATTGTCTGCTTTTAGGCTATAATATTAGAGATACGGACGTTTAACTTCTCTGAATCTCAGTTTCTATAATAGGATAATAGTGTCCACTTACACACATGACTATTGTGCAGATTGAATGAGATAATGTACATGAACACCTAATAAGAATGTGACAAATAATAATCATTTTAATAAATGCTATCTACTTTCCCATTTTCATTCATGAAATTTGAGGAGATCTTGACAATAGTTATCTTAGCTAGTGTTGTGCTCCAAGAACAAATCTACCTTGGGTGCACATATCACTACATCAATTTAGTCATTTGGATTAATCTTCCATTGTGAATTGGTTTAAAACAGTCCTGTCTGCTTTCACATGAGCTAATATGCAATATCATACTACAATGATAATGATGGTTCCCATTTATTGATAATTATGATCTGTGCATTATTCCTACACCTAAAATCTCTGAAAAGTGAAAATTTACCCCCCTCATCTTACAAATGAAAAAAGTCCAGGCACCATTAGATTAGGAGACATACCTAAGGTTCTACAGCTGGCAAGTGCCAAAGCTGGTAGCTCAGTCATTGTGCTGGCTCTCCACCTTCTGTATTTCCCCCATATGGCATGAACGCCCTTTCGTTTTCTCATTTATTTACCTTAACAGTCTAGGAGACATGGCCTTTGTTACATTCATGCTGTTATCTTTACTGCATGGTACAATTCAAGGCATAGGGTAGATCCTAAGTAATTTCATGAAAGAAGAAAGGACTCTTGAGCACAACTAATGTGACCCAGTTCAGCTCAATAAATAGCTCTAAAGGTTTACCCAGTAGGCCCATAAAATTTTGGATGTAGGAAAATCACAATCCTAAATAAGAACTATTATTGTCGTTGCAGTTTCCTAAAATCAGTCTGGGTTTTATTCCCTAGGGAACTTGCAGTGTGATAGGGGACTCCATATATGTAATGCTAATATCCCACAAGACTCAGAGTAATGAGCTAAGAGTGATGCAATGTGTGTGGGTATACACTTGGATTCTGCTTCTGGTGGTCAGAAAAGTGTCAACGCAGGGCGTGGGATGGTGATATCTGACTTGGACTTTGAAAGATGAGCAAAATTTCAATTTGTGACAACAGAGAAGCTGACATTTCGAGCAGAAGGAGAAGTATTAAGAAAATTAAAAAAATGTAGTTTGTTAAAAAGTAGCTTGCATAAATGTACTTAAAGATAATCTAGATAGTATCGAGGACCTTCTATAATTCCGGAAGTGATGTGCTTGTTTAATTTGAACTCATAGTAACCACGGAAATTGAGCGTTTATACTTCATCTTCAGGAGTAAGAAACAATGACCAACTTTTATCAAAAAGTTTACATTTACCTTTATCTCTGCCCTTGCAAGGAATGACAGGGAAAAGTCAACTATTATCTTTGACTGGTATAGAAGTAGCTGAATGTGAATTAAATGGTAGGAGTAGTAAAAAAATGAGCCCAAGGAGAAGGAAAGGAGTAAGATCAAAGAAATCCTTGAAGTGTTAATTGCAATCACCGAAAAAGAGGTAACATGAAGCTGAAAGTAAAATGAACTGCTATAAATAGAATTTGAATGCAGAATATTAGAAGGTCAGCAGATGGGGCTCTAAGAGGTGAAAATTACATATAAATTCAGCCTAAGAAATAAAGCTATGTGATAAATTCAGAAAAAGATGAGATGAGTCCAAAACTAGGAGATAAATTTTCACTTTGTGGGTTAAATCAGTTAAATACAAAGAGTACAGATAAAACCAGCTCTCTGCAGAAGTAATTAGAGGATAAAATGACTCCCAAAATAAAGCAGAGAGCAGAGAGTTTGTGAAAATAGAATCCACAGACCAGCATGTGGTCCTAGGAAGACAGGGTATATGAAGGAAAATGTAGAAACTCTTGGCAAAAAAATATATTGAAGTTTGCATACTGTCTATAGTTCTTACTGATTGCATGACCTTGGACAAGTCACTTACCTTCATTGATCCTCAGTTTCCACATCTGTATAATTTCTCTATTATATCCTTGGAGGCAATATAGGAGTGGGACTGCAGAATCAGACTGTCTGGGTTCAAATCTTAGCTCTACAACTTACCATCTGTGAACATAGAGTAAGACAATTTTTTTGCCTCATTTTTTTTCATCTGTAAGATGTTAATGATATCTATGTTACAACATTTATAAAAAATTACTTCTAGGAGGTGAAAGGCAAAACTATCAAAAAATTTTTTTAAGATTTTATTTATTTATTTGACAGAGATATCACAAGTAGCCAGAGAAGCAGGCAGAGAGAGGGGGAAGCAGGCTCCCTGCTGAGCAGAAAACCCAATCCCGGGCTAGATCCCAGGACCCTGAGATCATGACCCAAGCCAAAGGCAGAGGCTTAACCCACTGAGCCACCCAGGCGCCCCTCAAAACTTTTAAAAGCAATATAAAACAATTTTATTATTATCTCAGGACTGAGAAGGCTTTTTTTCAACAAAAGACACAAATATAAATAGAGAGATTGATAAACTTGTATATGTTAAAATTAAGACACAAATATAAATAGAGAGATTGATAAACTTGTATATGTTAAAATTAAGACACAAATATAAATAGAGAGATTGATAAACTTGTATATGTTAAAATTAAAAGACAGTAAAGAGAGCAAAAGAAAAACCATAAACTAAGAGAAGATACCAGGAACTCACACAAAACGTTAAATATCAATATTCAGGATAAAGTAACAACAATGGAAGCCTTACAAATCAGTAAGATAAAAGAGTCCCAATAAACCAAAAGAGAAGAAAGGGTATTATTAACAGTACACTAAAAATTCTGGTTCATTGAGTTGGAGTGGGAAGCTCAGTGGTAGATACTTAGGTATTCATTTTATCATTATTCACATTTTATACACTTTTTAAAGTAATATGTATTTCTCAATATGTTTTTAAAAATAGAGATTGCAATATGTACTTACTTCATAAGGTTGCTATGCAGAGAAACAAGTTATTTAGAACAGTGCTTGAAATATAGTAAGTACTTAACAATTATTTATTATTATTATTATCTTAAAGCATAAGATAATAGAAACATTGTAGGCAGTTAACAAAAGGTAGATATTATTTTTAAGCTATCATCTAGGGAAAGAATATGTGAATATTGAGAATATGGTCTTCATGGAACCTAGAAGAAATCATCCAGGGGAAGGTCTGAACCTCTGCTTGTCAAGATGGTCGTATAAGTAGAGATGGTTCATCACAATATTGTAGGTCTTTTATACCAGCCTTTATGATCCCCTGGCTGTCATATCAAGTGCATATAATAAATAAAACTACAGTTTCTCATACAACTGTTCTCAGAGGAATGTAATATGCAAATCAAGCAGTATAAATATTCTGCTCTTTTCGTTAGCTTTATTACATTTTTTTCCCATTAATAGAGAAACATCTTATTTTTGTCTCAATCTCTTCTGAGTTTATTTAGTGGAAGTTTTAGCCTTCAAAATTCAGAGAGCATCGATAAAATTATGTTTCTAGATCAGTGAAGCAGAAGACTGGTTCCTGGATCATGATCCAGCCTCAGCGACAGAGCCTGGACTGAAGAGCCCAGCAGACCCCTCTCTGGTCAGTACCTAACTGAAAAAGATTAAAGAAAAAATTGAAAAATGTTTTGATAAGAGACTGTTTTGATTAGGGTTTTTCTTTTTTTTTTTTTTTTTAAATTTTATTTATTTATTTGCAATGGAGAGAGAGAGAAAGTTTGACAGAGCATGAGAAGGGAAAAAGTCAGAGAAAGACCAGATTCCCCATGAAGCTGGGAGCCCGATGTAGAACATGATCCCAGGACTCTGGGATCATGACCTGAGTGGAAGGGAGTCGCTTAACCAACTGAGCCACCCAGGCGCCCTTGATTAGGGTTCTTGACAATGTTACTGAGTAGCAAATACATGTTATCTCTTGAAATCATTTAAATACACTGGAATGGCCACCTGGTATATGTTTGAGTTAAAATCTGAAGTATTGTCCACAGAGTATAAGAAGCTAAGCATGGTGAAAAGGAAGACATATGATAGCAGGTGTGCTATGAATTAATAGACAAATACTGATCATCAAACCAAAGAAGGGAGTGGTATTTTGTGTGTGTGTGTTTTAAAGACATAGAGTGTCAAAACAAAAACTACACTTATTTTAAGAAAAGATGTAGGGGCGCCTGGGTGGCTCAGTGGGTTAAAGCCTCTGCCTTTGGCTCAGGTCATGATCCCAGGATCCCAGGGTCCTGGGATGGAGCCCCGCATCCTGCTCTCTGCTCAGCAGGGAGCCTGCTTCCCTCTCTGTCTCTCTGCCCGCCTCTCTGCCTACTTGTGATCTCTGTCTGTCAAATAAATAAATAAAATTAAAAAAAGAAAGAAAGAAAGGAAGGAAGGAAGGAAGGAAGGAAGGAAGGAAGGAAGGAAGGAAGGGGGTAAGGATGGAGGTGGACCAGGCTTGGGAATATTTGATCCTTATAAAAAGAGAGGTTTCCTAGGGAGTTTAGCACTTGTTCTGTGTACAATTTATAGCATGATAAGTGTAATAAATTCTACTTCTGGTGTCTAGGTTTAAAAATAAAAATGATTGGCAAAACCACACATTTAGGTATTATTTATATGTGTATGTAATTACAGAATCTGGATTTGAGTATCTGTACTCATAGGTTGATCAGTACTATCAAAAGTGTGAGGTAATCACCAAGAGAATTGATAGAGTTTATATAAATAGAGATTGTAATAAAGTGAAACATTGTGTTTTCTGACCATAATATAATAGTAGTTGAAATTAATTTCTCAAAAGCTAGAAAATTTGACATAGATAAATAAAAGAAGGTCAAATTCCCATTAGAGCAGATGAATTGTTCTTAATGGCGAGCAGGTTGATAAATAGGAGAAAAGGAGCTCTCTCTTTTCAAAATATCCAAGAGTAGTGTTAAAGAAAAATTATTCTGACACTTGTTAAAATGGAAAAGCAGAATATTCAGGACTATCTCAATAGGTATAGAAACTGCAGTGGGGTTTTGCAATATGGGAGAGAGACTGTGCTCACCTTCAAATACAACAAGGAGAAGTGGGGATTTATAGCCCAGTTGCAGAGTAGGGGTCTGTGAATGGAAAATTACTAAAAAAAACCATCAGGGATAAGGAGGGATTTTGGCCAAACTGGCTATGCAGGATTCCTCGTAAAGGCAGATCAGGGTGATCAGGTATCATCTGGGAGAGGAGTAGAAGATGAGGAATTTGATCAGATATTGAGGGTGGGAGATTCCGCCTAAACTGACTTAACAGGATTCTTGCTGAGGTTGAGTTCTTGAAGACACGCCCTAGTCAGGCTGAGAGGAACCTGCCTGAGGAACCTGGTCAAGGAGAGAGTCTTTGTCTAATTAACACTTGGTAATAAATGATACAAAGAAAACTCTCAGGAAAGGGGAAAAATGGAGCTAGAATGTATAATGCTAAGTGACATAAACCAGTCAGAGAAAGACAAATACAATATGATTTCACTCGTATGTGAATTTTAAGAAACAAAACAAACAAGAAAAGGGAAAAAGAGAGAGACAAACCAAGAAACAGACTCTTAACTATAGAGAACAAACTGATGGTTACCAGAGAAGAGCTGAGTGGAGGCTAGGTGAAATAGTTGAAGGGGGTTAAGGAGTGTACTTGTGATGAGCACTAGGTGATGTATGGAATTGTTGACTCAGTCCCTTGTACAACTGAATCTAATGTAGCACTCCTTATTAACTAACTGGAATTAAAATAAAGACAAAACAACAACAACAAAAACAAAAACAAAAACCTCTCAGAAGAAGGAATAAAGCCCCAAACTCTAGGCCTGCTTGTAGAAATTATGGTGGGGCGGGGGGCTTTCATAGGATTTCTAAAGCTAAAGAAATTGGAGAGAAAAGTATACACACCACCAACAGTAAGGAGTTAAGTATGACAATTCGAAGTTGATCGGAAAGAGAGAAGGAGATAGATAGGTGGGTAGGTAGATAGATAGATACGGAGATAGGTATACAGATGGTAAGATAGCCTTTGTAGGCCATGCAGGAGAAAAAACATATGGAGAACACGTTAAAAGAGAAAGGATGGATAAGAGAACAGTTCATGGGGCTCCTGGGTGGCTCAGTGGGTTAAGCCTCTGCCTTTGACTTAGGTCATGATCTCTGGGTCCTGGGATCTAGCCCCCCATCAGGCTCTCTGCTGAGCAGGGAGCCTGCTTCCCCTACCTCTCTGCCTGCCTCTCTGCCTACTTGTGATCTCTGCCTACTTGAGATCTCTGTCAAATAAAGAAATAAAATCTTTAAAAAAGAGAGAGAGAACAGTTCATTTTGGAATTGTTTCAGGAATAAGATGAATCATTCACTCATTCATTCTTATGGTCATCCTGCAGAAACAGGATGCTTCCCCACTCAAAATTTGATTTGGGTGTCAAGATTAATACACACACACACACACACACACACACACACACACACATTCCAGATGAGTATGAAAAAGTTTATTCCTACTATAATGAGGCTTTTTGGAAGAATAGATTTCACAAGGTGTTCCAAAAATCACTTGACAGAGCGAGGAAAAGAGATTGGCTCAAAATTTTTATTGTGGATTGGGGTGGGGGGAGAGGCAAAATTCCCACTTAAGCAAGATATTGTGTAGTTTGAATCTTCCACCTACACCAAAGGAGGGTGTAGCCAGGCCTTCCAATAAGTGCCCAGAAGTGGGGTGGAGGATGAAGGGCCCTAGATGTGAGCCATGAAAGGTAGGTAAGATTTCTTCTGACATAATAGGAAGGTTTTGAAGGATTCTGTGCAAGAGAATTACATGCTTTACATGCAATCACATGATTTACATGTTTGCAAGATTGATTCCTTTGCTTCTCTATTGAGAATGGAGTGTAGGAAACGAAAGCAATAGAAGGGGATTAGTATGAAGGATTAAGTAGCAATGAGGTCATTTTTACTTGATAAGTAGCAGTGAAGCTGGTAGGAACAGATTTGATTTGGGATATATTTTGACAGTACAACCAACAGTATATAGGGACAGATTGCATTTAAAGTGTGAGAAAAAGAGAGGAATGTAAGAAGATTCCTAAGTGTAAGGGCTGGTTACCTGGTTAAATAGTGGTTCCATTTAATGAAATGGTTAAGACAACTGTGAAGGCAGCATATGGAGTTTTGTTGGGACATATTAAATTTCAGATACTGGTGAGACATCTAAGTGGAAATATCAACTAGGCATTTGGATGTACTAGAGGCAGTACACTAAGAAAAGGCTTACACATTTCAAAATTATTATTAAATGAAGACCAATCAAAAAATAATAATCATTCGGTAGCACATGTAAAAAGTCCAGTAATTCAGTATAATTTATATTAGCAAGATTAGTCAACAAACATCATGAATTTTTTCAAAAGAAAAAATCCTTACGGTGAAGCTAAAATCTCTGTTCAGATCCACAAGCCAAGAAGTGGGGGAAGCCGTTTGTGATGCTGCCAAACCTGTCTGAGATCCCTGTTGAGTCCTCTAAAACATCTGAGCATGGCTTCCAGCCAACCTTTGGCTGCACTTTTAATGGCATATGGGCTGAAGGTATAATGACCAGCATGAGATAAAACAAGAGACGTTAATAATGCTATTTAAACAAAGCTGAGAGAGATTTTATAAAGTGGAGGCAACAAGCCATACTTATAGACCACATGCTTTTTTGGATAGAAACTAGTTTAGAGTTTGGAAAATAAAAAGACAAGGAGATAAAGCTAAACAAAGAGCCATAAACGTCAGTTAAAATATGAAAAGTATTGGGGTGCCTGGGTTGCTCAGTAGGTTAAAACCTCTGCGTTTAGCTCAGGTCATGATCCCAGGGTCCTGGGATCGAGCCCCCCATTGGGGCTCTCTGTTCAGCAGGGAGCCTGCCTCCACTTCTCTCTCTGCTTGCCTTTCTGTCTACTTGTGATCTCTGTCTCTCAAATAAATAAATAAAATCTTTAAAAAATATATGGAAAATATTAAAGTTCTGTGAAGAACTTAGAATCTATTGTATGTAGAACAATAAATGAACTTGGGAAGGAACATCATGTTCAGGCTTCCTTCAAAAACTTGACTGGTAACCCCTCATAGGAAAAGTTGTCCACCTGCTTGCTTTTCTATTTATATGCCATGTTTCACATGCTTCCAGAACTATCTTCCAGGAGCATAACTCATATTTTATTTCTCTTGTTTCTCAAAAACTTAGTTAAGGTTCTCCATTATCTGATATCAAACTGGTTTTCACACCACACATTCCACTCACTGTATCTATTGTGTATTTTTCTCTCTTGTCATTCTCTCATGTTCTGCTTT
Organism: Mustela nivalis; assembly: GCF_964662115.1. Classification (NCBI taxonomy): domain Eukaryota; kingdom Metazoa; phylum Chordata; class Mammalia; order Carnivora; family Mustelidae; genus Mustela; species Mustela nivalis. The sequence goes on from NC_139029.1 coordinate 55,051,122, forward strand.
AACCTTTGAAAAACATTTTCCTATAGAGTTTTTCTCATTCTTTAAGATCCAGGTTAAAAACCTTCTCTTCTGAGAAGCTTTCCTTGATCATCTAAGCATAGGGAGGTTTTGCTTCCTCTGTTTCTTTTCTTTAGTTAAGCTTGACTTCACGAGCAAGTACTACAGTTGTTATAAAGTTGTTAATTTTCCCAGTGAGGCTGTGAACACCATGAGGCCAAACACCATGTTTCATTCCTTATGTTGGTATTTCTTCAGCCTTTAGCAAGTGCCATGGTCACTATCTTCAAGACAGATTTGAAATCAGGAATTTTAAAATGTTTTACCAGTGCCTGAGGGGATTTAATTAATCTTAGCTCTTGATATTAATATTAGTAATTTTAACATAATTAAAAACCATAGGAGCTGAGGTTTTTTTTTTTCTTAATTCCAATTTTTCCCATTAATCTACCTATGGATTGAAGTAGAATCCAGAAGTTTGGGATAAGGCTTAATCATAGGTCTTTCCCATTATGTAGCATACTAAACAATGAACAGAGCATAGGTAAGTAGCTATGGTCCTGGGAATTTTTAAGGAAGCTTCTATTTCTTTCTCTTTGTTCCGCAGTCAGGTTGCAAGATCTGAAAGTTTTAGGTTTGAATATGGGGTAATTTTCAAGGTGCAGTGCACCAGATAACCTAACTAATAACCATTTATAAAGTTCTTGATGGAATTCTGTGGAAAGATGCTATGAAAGAACAGATTTTTTTTTATGGCTTCACTTAATTTCATTTAATTTATAGTTATTCATTTCAAAGTTAACAGACTTTATCTTTATTGTTACTCTCTGTGTTCAGCTTTATTAAAACAAGCTATTCTCCAGGAAGAAATTATTATAGATTTTAGAACCCCATGTCACATAGAAATATAACAAAATAAATCCTTGGTAAAATAAAATCTTTAGTTTTTCCAAAAATAAATTATCAGTCTTTTCATTTTTATTGGTATTACTGGAATGATTAACCACTTTGGAACATTTGAACTTGCTGGAATTTAATATATTCATCAAGAAACTAGACAGTAGACGGTGTTTTTAAGACAGACTTGGAAATTTTTCATTCTGTTTCTGTATATCATTGACATCATAAACTACTGGCTACAGGTTTACCCCTTATTGTGAAGGCAGCTTAGCTCCTAAAAAAGCTATCTAAGAAGAATATTTTTGTTCGGTGGAAAAAGGAAGAAGAAAATTACAGAAGAATTAATTACAATGCAAAATCTCCAGTTATTACTATGGAGCACATTGATTGTCACAGGCTAAATTGTGTCCTCCCCAAATCATTCATGATGAATTCCTAGCTCCCACTATTCTCAGTGGGTGACTGAATTTGAAGATAGGGCCTTTTAAGAGGTATTTAAATTAAAATTATTGAATCTGACTGATATAATTATAGAAGGATTTTGGACACACAAGGAGACACCAAATAAACAAGATGAGGGAAGTCTCCTTTTTTCTAGAGCTCCCCATGACTAGATGTTTACATTTGTCTAATTCTGGGGTACAGCTTTAAAAATCTCAGTCAACCCCAACACAAGCCAGCTAATTAAGCTGACTTTTGGTTTCTAACTGATTTATTGCTTTGTTTATTCACTTTGATTCTATTTCAGGTGAATTGGAAAGGGATATAATTCATTTACATCTTTAAAACTCAACATATAAGAAGTTAAACATCAAGTTAGAGTAATCACAGATTCTGGATCTGTGCATGATAAATATTTTCTTAATAATTGATTATGAATAATTGATTATGGTCCAAAAGTTAGGTAAACCAGTGACTAGACTATTGATAGATACATTTTGACTCTATAATTGCAGATTACTTGTTGGTTGATAGGTTTTGTTAAACTTGCCACCTACAAATCACACTTCTAGTTTGTGCATAGTCTTAGTATTTGCATTTCCTACTATCCTCAGGCTTCTGGACATTTTATTAATTATAATCCATTTTTCAAGAAGATGAACAACAAGCTCAGAGGGGAAAATATAAGGAGGAGCTAAATTATACAATGCTTGATTTTAGTAAAAAGGGAAGTCCTGGTTTAGCAGTATTTTCAAGTGATCCAAGTTATAAAACTGATACTTATAATTAAAATTTATTGGGTATATATTTATACCATGTACATGTTACAGCAAAAATCTCAGTACTGCACATACATTAACTCTTTTAATCCTTATGCCAACTTTAAGATGAAAAGAAAGTGTAATATGGTTAATAGTACCTTGCCCAGGGTCACCCATCTGGCAGGAAGTGGAGCTGAGAATTCAACTTTGGCTTTCTGATTCCAAAGCTAATGTGTTCACCACAACAACTTGCTACTTGCCCTACTCTCTGGGCATTGAGAGCCACACAGAACCTTTCAATAATGGGAAGATGCAGAACCAGTTTGGGAGGTCATTGTTCAATTGGAGAAGATTAATTGTTGAACCAGTGACTTATTTCAATTTACATAGAAAATAATTGGAAGAGTTTGACATGTAATTCAAACAGAACTTCTCTCATCTTTCTCCCCAACAAGTCCACCAAAAATCCTTTTTGGTGAAATAAAATTGCAATTCAGCCATTGGTATAATTGCTTTAAAAATTGGTGATTTCTTTATTACATTTTTTATAGGGGAAAAAGAAGTCTAACTAATTTTGCCAACAGTGTAATCTTTTAGTGTTATAAGGTTCTTAAGAAAACTGACCTCAAAAATAAACTCTAAAAGTATACTATTTAGCAAAACTACATCTACATAAAAGAGCTAACCTAAAAGTTGCCTAGCACAAGTAAATTATCAAAGGGTCTGTTTTTATTAATCTTTGTTTATAGAATAAAAATTTCCCATTTGGTTCTTCTTTATTATAAATAAACTCCTTAAATATTAGCAGATTTCTTTAATTGCCACTGAAAACACATTCTACTCTATTAAAATCTAAATCTGGATCATATGAAAATAACAGTGTAAGTAAAGCAAATCTTATTCCATGTGCTAGATGAGCTAAATATAGTTCTACAAAATATATATCTCTGCTGAGTTGATCACACACATAAAAAAAATGACCTCAAATGAAACATGAAGATCCCCAAAAGCACATGCACAGAAATTTAATGAGTATTAATGATATTCTGAAAGAGATGCTAGACTTGTTAGTGGTGAGCAAGAATGCCTAGATCATGCTAATGTTAAAGCCTAACAGATTCCCTAAATGCCTTTCTTGTTGATGCGAGATTCCTGTTTCCATGGCAACCTGCAGTGAGTTAAGAAGAGTACTGTTAAACTGTACTGCAATTTTGCTTAGTCTCTCTGAAAGAAAAATGTCAGAAGAAACCATTTCTTTATCCATGGTGTAATCAGACATCCTCTACCTCCACCCACAAGCTTCTGTTTTTTGCTCCTCAAGAAGAAATTAAAGACAGTAAATCAGCAATCTATTTAATGATCTACTGTGTTCTAGATGAACTACAGACCCTTTACTGGATCCAAGAATCACATTTGCAGCACATTAGCCCTGGCAAATCTGTAGGAAGGGATCAACACAGGTAATGGTGCTAAATAACGAACAGCGAAACTAATGAGGAAGGCATCCATACCCTCATTTCTAGAGGCTGGTTTTAATTTTGTTAAAATAATTTCCTCTAGGGTAGTGCATTTCTGTCCTGGTTTTGAAGCTCTGGCATTCTTTGTATTTTGAAAAGAATGAAAATATAATGAATATTTCTGTTCTGTAAGGAATCTAAATCAAAACTCTGACAAGGGATGTCTATCTACATAATTGCTTCAGCTTTCCTAATTCATTCATTATCCTACTCAAAGCTCAAAACCAAAAGATTTGTCTTGAATGACAGAGACAGCATGTCCATTGGCAAGTATCCCAGATCATTCAAGGGGAAAAATGTAACTGAAAATCAAAGATCTTCACTCAGGGCATCTTTTATATGAAATGGTATGATAGGAACATACAGCTAATTTTTAAAATCACATTTCTTTTAATATATCATAGAACATTTGTAGCTAACATTTATTGCACACCAACTGTGTTCTAAGCATTATGTTTTCATACATCATCTTATTGATTGTCATAAACGTTCAAAAGGCAGGAACTATGAATATTATCTTCAGTTATATAAATGAGAAAATTACCTAGTAAATGACCTAAGGTCACACTTATCCTAGGAAAAATTTTAACGTAATTGAGGTAGACTTTGAGGCTGTCTACCTCCCTTTTAAGCAGTCTTCTACTATTAAAATAATAATAATAATAATAATAGAATATTTATCTATCCTGATCTACATCTAGATTGATAGACTAGTAAATACATCAATACTAATGTCTGCAATAGTTATGCCAACAATATAATTGAGTAAAGCAAACTGGTTGAAGTGGAGAGAATAGAGACTGGTGGGGATTGTAACCTGCTGGGAGCTTAGGTACCTCTAACAGAGGCAACTGTTGCTCAGCTCCCACTAGTGTTTGTCCCATGGACAAACACTTTGTGTGACCAGACTTTCTTACTTTTCAAGACAACCTACTAATTCCAATTTTCATGTGAAGTCTATGCATTTTTAAATGTGGGTACAAAAAAGAAGTGTGAGAACCAAGAAACAAAGATCTGCCCAAGGCTTTCTTATTTTGCTTCTCTTTTTTTTAGGAATTAATCATTCTTTTCTCCAAAAACTGAAATAATTTTAAAAAAAGAACCCCATCTCCCTCCAAAAGCAATACCGAGGACAAAATATAACAAAGGAATAGGAGTGGTAGAATTTTGGGTCACATGTGAGTGGTAGGATTTCTGATAAATAAAGTGGAAAGAACAGTTGTATAAATAACATTTGAGCATAATGCCCAGTTCTGATTTTAATTTTACATACTGAACTTCTTATAAAAACGTAATGCTTTCATTTTTTTTCCTTAATGTTGTATTTTTTATACCAAAGTAGAACAGAATTTTATTTACTCCTTAATTCAGTAAAATAGCATTTAAAAAAACATATAATTTTCTTCTGTGTGATGGTACAAAGTGACAAGTTTAATTTCATTCATCTGAATGATGGTAATAAACACCCAACAGAAATGAGTAACTTAGATTTTGAAAGCTCCTGCTATTGTAGTCACCCAAGGTATCAAGAATAAGGAAATTTTTAAGACATACACCTCCCACAGCAATGGACCCTTTCAGACAGCAAGAATGAAGGTTACACTGAAAAATGTTTGATATTGATTGTCTTAATACACTTTCTTTTAATGACAGAAGGTCAAATTACATGACTATATATAGAACTACATTTTTATATACAGAAAAAAAAGAATCTCTTTGTTTCAGCTTAACTGTCTCATTAAAAAAACAATAAAATTTGGATGTTTGCTCAAAATGTCCTAGTGATTTTTCTCAGGCAGTGTTAATATCACATTAAGTATCAATAAATCATTTTGTTGGACTAGTGATATTAGACCATTTCCTTGTAATTTACCACAGTCATTAACTAACCAAATAAAAGACCCAAAGTTACATGAAAGTGAGCGTGATTATAAAAATAAATGTGAGTGCTCACAGTGGTCCAGCAACACATGTAATAATTTATGAATACGGCCCCTACAATGATATTTAAGGGATTTTTTTCTTCTCTCACTTTACAAAGCTGTGATAACAATAAGCAACCTAGCTCAACCAGCATTTTGGTATTAACAGCAGCCAATCAGATCTAATGAATTTTGAAATGGAAGTGCATATGGATGGAAGTAAAAATTTGTTTTTTGGGAATCTGAATTTTAGGCCAGGCAGGGAATCAGAGCAAATACTTGAATTTCCATTTTCCTTCAGTTTCACACTGTACTTCCCATTATCCACTTTTTCTCAATAATGGTTCTTAGGCAATAATATGCTTAGTTTTTACTATATACCAGGCATGATGTTTAAATATATTTCTCATTTAATGCATACAACAACTCTGAGATAGGGGCTGTTATCTTTATTTTACAGAGTAGGAGATTGAGCCAAAGAGGTTAAGTAACTCATCTAATCATAACTGGTAAAGACCAGAGCAAAGATATGAAAACATCTTTTTTTATACTAATGTCCTCACAACTCCGATGCTATAATACTGCTGTTTCATTACTATTAATGGTACTGTGAATCCAGGACACAAGTGAATTTCTCTGGGTGACAAAATGCAGAGAGCTAAGGTGAGCAAGCCACTTGGGGTATTTGTAAAATAAGAATAATACCTTTGCACTATCAACTCCATGAGATTATTGTGAAGAGGAAATGAGGAAATGTATGTGAGAATAATTTGAGCAATAGTGACTGCTGTAAAATATAAAGTAATGTTAATATGATACCATTGGTGAATCCTGTCAATTAACTGTAGGAATATTTATTTTTTACAGGGCAATCAATAACATTTATTTTCTGGGGCACTTGTGTGGCTCATTTGATTAAGTGTCCGACTCTTGATTTGGGCTCAGGTCATGATCTTAGGGTCATAAAATCAAGCCCTGTCTGGGGTCTCTGCACCCAGTGGTGAGTCTACTCGAGATTCTCTCTCTACCTCTTGTTCTGCCCCTCCCGCCCAACACTCACTCTCTGTCTAAAATAAATAAATCTTTAAAAATAATAATATTTATTTTTCTTACTTTTGATTTGACCCAATCCAGAGAACAACTAAACAGCTAGGCAGATAGAAATAAAAATAGGAGCATGGCTTGGAGGATATGGCATAAACATGTGGTAACAATGGAATTCCTAATCTTTCTACACCCGACTCTAGACCTTTGAATAGACAAACAGAGAAACTAGAGTTTGCGGAAAATTCCCTTACTCTTCACCAGCAACTTCCTGGCCTGGAAAGAGAGGGGATCTACCATGTTTAGGATTTCTGATTAGGTGAGCTCTATTAGATATATGCTCTTTCCTACCAACTTCTTGGTTTGATTAGGTAAGCTCCACCAGATAAATGCTTTTCCTACCAAGTTCTGCTGGGAAAAATAAGGGAGAGGGCTAAAACCTGTGGGATTTAGTGATATTCTCTCCTAATGCAAATCAGGGAAGCAGGTGAGAACCATCTTCAAATAGTGACCTAAATGCTAATTGCTACAATTGTTGCAGGATCATAGACCACTACTTCAAACTAAATAAAAAATATATACATACACTAAGTCTGACTAAAGCAAATTATGAGATCATTAAGTTTAGAACTGTAAAAATATTCTGCTTAACACAAAATGTTCAGGCTGTATTACATTGTTCAGTTTTCCCTAATGTTTTTATCAACTACAAATGTTGGAATTTATTGTGTATCTTTAGTGTACATTCCTTTTAATATTTTTTCCTTCTCCCTAAATGAAATTAAAGAGTATGTGACAAATTAGAAAAAATGGAAGCCTAACTTTGTTGATGAAGGATAGCAGAATATGCTACCTCAAAATAAGCCACTTCAGTATAAGGATTATTTTGGGCTAAAATCAACTGAAAGAAGCAGATGCAAGGAAAGTTCTCTGCCCCCCTCCTATTTGCCTAAAGGTAGGGCAGAAATTGTAGAGATGCCCTCCCCCCACCACCAAAAAAGGACAAGAGTTAATCATTGGAAACAACTCTAAACCCTTATCAGCCCAGAGAAGGCACCAAAGGAATTAGCATAACTAATTTTCATAAAACTAGCTTTTATCTACCACTGGTTTGCTCATATATTTGTCTTTCCATCTTTGGTGCCCCTGGAAGCTACAAGTCCTCCTTTGTCTTGTCACTTCTCTAAAATTTATTATCATTTTGTTAAGATGTTTTATAAAGCTTAAGTTCCAACCACCCCTGTTAGTTACTCATCTTAGTGCTCCCATGCATATGTATGTGATACACATGCTAAGAAACTTCTGGGTCTCCTTTTTCTTTTTACAATATGTCTTTTGTTATTCTAATTTATAGGACCCCAACCAATGAACTTAAGATGAGTAGAAGGGGAAAATATTTTTTCCCTTCTCTACACTGAGAACCACTTAGAAATTTTTGACTGAAAATATCCCAGAACTGTGGCCACTCTGAAATTGGTTCCATCCTTTCTTTATAGTCTCACTGCCTCAAACTGCTTTCCCACATGCACACACTAACACACAATTTATGCCCCAAACACATTACACTTCCTACTCATGCAAGAACTCCAAGCTCTTTTTTGCATCCAAACTTTTGTATTTCTAATTTCTACTGCCCCACAGGATGTGATGTTTCTTTGTTGAACAAAAAAAGTCTGCTCATTTTTCAATATCGAGCCCAAGTGTCCCTGCTTAAACAAAGATTTCCAGAACTCCTAGGCACAGTGATCCTCTGTGCTCCTCAATTACTTTGTTCCTCTCTCTATTAGGGCATTTGCCATGTCCTATGTGTAGCAGGATTTCCTGTGTGTCCAAATGAAGTCAGGCTGTCCACATTATTAGTGGGCTGGTGGTGACAATTTGCACAAGTATTTTGCATAAGATTTTTTATATTTTTTGGTTAAAGGACATGGGAGATTTTGTTTTGTTTGTTTTTTATCTGTTTGCTTCAAAATCTTGAGAGATAGAAATAAAAATAGGAAAACAACAGAACATATGTCCCTGCCTAATCCTTCGAACAAGTTGTTGGCTTTTTTAGAAAGAGGAGAATTACACCTGAGACTCTGTGAGAACTTGTGTACCCCTGGGCTCTACTAGAGAATACACTATTAACTAAATGTAACTCAAAATTAGATCAAGGGCAGTATCCTTACACTGTGATATAGGGGAGAGGAGTGGCTTGGGCCATCATCAACAATGACCATACTGAAGTTGCCATAAACCATTTTACGAGAACAGGACATTGTCTTCCCTCCCCTCCTGGGGCTCTTCTAATCAGTGTGTCTAATATGAAGTCTCTGAGCTGATGTGTCAGTTCATATACCAGAGGAAACACCTACTAGGTATTTCTAGAAATCCTTGGGGATATTTTGCAAGAGTCAGGATGGTCCTGAGTAAACAGGTAGGAGAAAGAGTAAGACTGAGAGTCTTTGGGACACTGAGTTACATATTCTCCAGAGCATTAAAAGACTTAGAATGCAACTGGGTAGCTTTTACTGTCAATACAATAGCCATTCTAATTGTTTGGAAGCCTATATAATCCTGTAGGCTGTGCTTGTGATTAGGAATGATGTCTCAGTAATCAAATTGAATGCACCTCACCCAACATGCAATGTTCATTGTCTTAATGAAAAATTAAATGGATATAAATTAAATCAAAGAACACATCTAATTGTTGCTTTGATTTAATTCACAAGTTTAATTCATAACCACATATTTTTCTTTCTGTATCAAAATTCTTATAAAGTTACCTAGAATTAAGGAACAGCAAAGGGAAACTGAGAAAACTTAGATTTTAACATCTTCCCAAGGGAAAACAACCCAATGTAACTACTTTTGTATTTTGTAGGCCATATAAGTGTTCTCCATTATTAAAAGTGCTCTGTCCCTACAATAAGAGTATTATAGTGGTTAAAAGTACAGCTTTAGAGTCCAATAGCCTAGATTGAATCTTTGGTCTCTCACTGAGGTTTGTGTCCTTGGCTTATAACTTGTGATTTCTGTTTCAATTCTATCATTAATTTAATGGTAAAGATAATACCTACCTTGTCAGATTGTAGTGAATATTAAATAGATATCATTAAAGTGTTGATAATGATTCCTGGCACATGGTAAGCATTCATCAAATGTTAACCAGAGTTTATATTTATTTACTGAACTCTATATCACTTAGGATGGTCTTGGCTTAGCCAAAAAGTTATTAATTCCAGCCACTTATTCAGGCTTGAATTTCTTATACTTTAGTTTCATTTTTGTAATACTGGGGTTAGGACTGTATGGACATACTGAATATCAGCAATAGCATGTGTTAAATTTTTTGTTAGGATGATGTTTCAAAATACCTACCGTGTACTACATCTACATTCCTTGCCTTGTTAAAAAAAAAAAAAAAATGTCAAATACTTTCTCAAACTTTATCTTCAGCCTTTTCTTTTCCTTTCCGTTTTAACACTACTCCTACTGCTTATGGTTATTGACCTCCTATGGAGATTCTGGTTTCCTGGTGATGCGTGTACTCACACAGTTGCAAGCTCATAAATTGACCGATCGGTAGGTGAGAACAACTCATTCCAATCTGACCATTACTCTGTTCCAGGGAGTTGCAATTAGAACTCTAACAATGGCTATATGAGAGAACTCCTAGGGAAGAGGTTACAAAGCAGGGGCACAGAGATATTTAGGAAACACATGAAGTCATAATTAAAAATGAGAATTTGTGCTTTAGAAAATGGAGAATAGTTTCTGCTAACTGACAATATGCCCATTTCTTCTGCAGGTAGCATGGAATGCTATTATTTTTCTAATGGATCATGTTTTAGTAATTGCAGTGTCAGTCCATTTAAAACACCTCACTATGAATCAGACTGAGGTGGCCATGAACTCAGCAGAAGTTATTGCATTCTGAAAATGTCAGGCACAATAATCACATGCTTTGTAGAGGATTAGGGAGTTGTGAAATCTAGGTTTAAATGGAAGCAAAATGAGTGAGCTTAGTTTTGCAAGTGAAATTGCTGTGTTTATTGGTCACTTTTGTGTTCTGCTTTTTCTCCTCAGAGCATGAATGCTAAGAGTAGAAGCCAAATTTCTTATTTTGGCAGAAGTCATCCTCATTTGCCATATTACTGAGACTATAATTTATCTTCATCAGGCTATATTTACAATTATTATCAGTCACAGGATATAGCAGATTCTCATAATTATTGGTTTTATGGTGAGACCATGTTGAAAGGGGCCCTAAAGAAGGTTGAGAACATTTATTTGGAAAGAGATTTTTGCCTTTTGCTGCATGACTGGTTTTCTTTCTGTCTGATTTCTGATCATATCAATTCAATGTTTTCAAGGCTATAGTGGTTTGTTATTTCCCTTAGAATAGAGTTGTAAGATAAAATACAGAACATTTAGTGGAATTTGAATTTCAGATAAATAATGAATAATTTTTAGTCAAAGTATACCCCATATATTGCAAATATAACATGGAACATATTTGTACTAAAAATTATTTGCTTTTTTAAATCTGAAATTTAAATTAAACTGGAGTCTTATATTTTTATTTGCTTAATCTGGCAAACCTATCTTAGGACAAATATCTCAACTCCATATTTAAGCTCTTAAACAAGCTCTCCTATATACAGATCTGTTCATCTTTTACTTTTTTTTTCTTCAGTCATATTGGGTTTAAATATATAATTTGTTAAATCATTAAATATATGATTTGCTCTTTCAGTGCCATGCCTTTGCACAGCTATTCCCTTTGGCCTAGAAAACCTGTGTTCCTACCACCATCAATATTATTTCTTTGCTTATCCCAGCAACTTATATTTGTTCAAATCTTTGAAAGGTTCACCTGGAAAGCCAATATGCACAGTCTTATTCTTGCTAGGGTTATGGTGGAGGCAATAAATAAAAACCATGCCTTGGACTCTTGAGTTTGTAGCCAATGAGAAATAAGATGTAGGAAAAAAAAATGAGAGAAAGAAAAATTGACTTAAGAATATGATTATACATTTACAACCAGATGGACTTCTACAACTCTCCCTGAATTGGACTTAGTCCTCCAAGTTGTAGCATTATGAAGAGCAGGCTAGCGTGTCACTCCCAAAGGAGAGAGAAACAAGAATGAGCTGAGTTCCTTCTCCAAAACTGATGAGTCGAACTAGTGGCTGAAGGAAAGAGGAAAGTTTTGGGAAATCTGGATTTTAGAGTTTTCCTATTTTTTTAACTTTTTATTTATATCCCAGTTAATAAACATACAGTGTAATATTAGTTTCAGTTGTACAATATAGTGATTTAACACTTCCATACCACACCTGATGCTCATCACAAGTATACTTCTTTTTTAAAATCTTTTTAAAATTTTTTATGCTTCAAATTTTTACTTAAATTCTAGTTAGTTAACATACCCTGTAATATTAGTTTCAGGAGTAGAATTTAGTGATTCATCACTTTACATATAATACCCAGTGCTCACTGCAACAAGTGCTCTCCTTAATACCCATCACCTATTTAACCCAACCCCTCCTCCCACCTCTCCTCCAGTGACGCTATTTGTTCTCTGTAGTTAATAGTCTGTTTCTTGGTTTGCCCCTCTCTCTCTCTTTTTATTTCCCTTTGCTTGTTTTGTTTTTAAATTCCACATATGAGTGAAATTATATGGTATTTGTCTTTCTCTGATGACTTATTTCTCTTAGCACAATATTCTTTAGCTCCATCCATATCATTGCAAATGGCGAGATTTCATTCTTTTTTATGGCTGAGTGATATTCCATTGTATGTATATACCACATCTTCTTTATCTGTTCATCAGTCAATGAACATTTGGACTTTTTTCACAATTTGGTTACTATAGGTAATGCAGTAATAAACATCAGCCTGCATGTTTCCCTTTGAATTAGTATTTTGTGTTCTTTGGGTAAATACTTAGCAATGCAATTGCTGGATTATAGGGTAGTTCTATTTTTAATTTTTTGAGGAAAATCCTGGTTTGCATTCCTGCCAACAGGACAAGAGAGTTTTTCTTTCTCCACATCCCTACCAATACCTATTCTTTCTTGTGCTATTGATTTTAGCCATTCTGGTAGTTGTGAGGTAGTGTCTCATTGTAGTTTTGATTTTTATTTCCCTAATGATCAGTGATGCTAAGCATCTTTTCATGTGTCTCTTGGCCATCAGTATGTCTTCTTTGGAAAAATGTCTATTCATGTCTTCTGTCCATTTTTTAATTGGATTATTCATTTTTGGGGTGTTGAGTTATAGAAGTTCTTTATATATTTTGGATATAAACATTTATCAGATATGCCATTTACAAATATCTTCTCTTGTTCTATAGGTCGCCTTTTAGTTTTGTTGATTGTTTCCTTCGCTGAGCAGAAGCTTTTCATTTTGATAAAGTCCTAATGGTTTATTTTTTGCTTTTGTTTCTCTTGCCTCAGGAGACACATCTAGTAAGAAGTTGCTATGGCTATGTCAAAGAGGTTACTGCCTATGTTCTCCTCTAGGATTTTAATGATTTCAGGTTTCACATTTAGGTCTTTAATCCATTTTTAGTTTAATTTACTGTATGGTGTAAGAAAGTGATCCAGTTTCAAGCATTTACATGTTGCTGTCCAGTTTTCTGAATACCATTTGTTGAAGAGACTAACTTTTCCCCATTGGATATTCTTTTATGCTTTGTCAAAGATTAACTGACCATATAGTTGTGGATTAATTTCTGGGTTTTCTATTATATAGAAAACAGAATAACATGCCTGTTAATTTGTATCAGTTATCTGAAGGCTACAGCCTGTGCAATTAAATTTTTATGAGAAAAACTCCCATAAACTTATTTGTAGCATCATGTTTGCCATTTGTAGGGAGGAAGGATCCATCTATGTACTATCTCAGCTCTTCAAGAACAGTATTTGAGACATCCCTGCCCCATTTCAAAGACATTAGAGCTAAGCACAAGTGGCAGCTTCAGTCACCAGATTTTATTAGACTTACCTTTCTTCCCCAACTGGCATGTGCAACACCTCTTACTTCTGCGTTTCCCTTCAGAATTTCTGGTGTCCAGGGCTGTGTTGTGTGTTTTGTTTAGGGACATACACTCCACCCTTTTCTTGTGAGTAAGCACTTTAGTCTTATGTAATAGTGGTTACTTCTACTGCTTCTTTTAATAAAAGTTTTTTGACACTTGAAACCTCCATATTCTCCATATTTATTTATGCTGGAAAATCATGATGCTGTCTCCTGCATTGTAAATGTGATCAATGTTCCCAAAGCCTGAACCATGTGGGTCTAGTGAGCACCGAGATACCTGCCATCTACTCCTTAATACCCTGCATTTTCCTGGCTTTCTTAGACAAGTAACCCCAGAAGTAAAAATACAGCTTTCTTTTTCCATTCTTTGTATTTTATCATCCTATTCGACTCAGGAATAATACAACTATCATGTTCTTTAATTCATTTTGATCTTTTCAAATTTTAATTTTCCATTGTTATTATTATGCATAGTCCCTGGTTATTATAATAGTTCATGTCACCATCCTCAATAATCAAAGACAAAGACTTCAAATATCTAAGCTAACTAAAGCACTGCTAATTTTCAGTCCTTCTTCAGTTTAGGCCAAAATCCTTCCTCTTTCCAACCAATGGAATAATTTGGTTCTTAAATGCCAGTGTTTTGTATCTACTTCTAAGATATTTGGCAAAGGCACCGAGATAATGGAGTATAAGGTACACTGATAAATAACATATTTATTTTTTCTTCTGAGTTTAGAATCTATTAAGAAATTAAGCTCTTGACAGATGGATGAATGTCAAATACCAGCTCCGTTTTAGTTCCATAAAGGTGACTGGAAAATGTGGTTTAGCTCTGATGCTAAGCCTGAGTTAAACCAACTCTTCACCATTTCTTGATTTGCTGCTTCAAGGCAGAGTCCCTCTACTCAACTAGTTTCTTGGGGGAACTGAAGATTATGGTGCACAGTCCCTCGAGGCTCTTCATTTAAAAGAGAAACCAGAGAGATTGAACATCCTGTTTCTTCCTTGCAACTCAACATTCACTCAGGCATTCCATCATTGGGAGAGGAGTGAGTGAGGGTGCAGAAAAAAGAAAATGAGAGGGGTGAGGAATTAATGTCCTAATCTCAACTCTCCTCTCTAAGTCAGTGCTTCCCTTAATGAGTTTATAGCAACTTTCCTTTTCATTTTCCTGTCTTCTGATAGATAACATCCTTGAGGGCAAGGGTTCTGTTTGCCTTGCTTGTCAATATATCCTTGGTAGCTGGCACAATGGTGGCAATCAGTAGATATTTGCTGAATAAATAAATGTTTGTTTGGGCTCAACTAGTGTGGAATTCTGAGGCAGCACATTGCTTGATAACCCTGATTGCAGCAACTGGCAATGGTATGACCTGGCTATCCAAATAGAGGCATTCCTTCTGCTCTCTTTCCATAGCACAGGAATAAGTAGCACATTTCAGATATTCACCATGTCACTGTCCCTTGTGCGTCCTATTTCTGGCAGTGCAGAGTATCGTTGAATAGCCCCAGGGACCCATCAGTCATTTTTTTTTCTCCTCCTCCCATGCAGTGGCAGTAGGATAATATTCTAGGTATCTGTCCCCTGAGAGTACTGAGTTGTTTCCAGAAACATCATCTCCTCATAGAATGCAAGGTTAACTAGGTATCCTCCTTTAAGGACTGTGTGCAAAACATTTATTTCATTTTATATTTCCCTAAGCCCTATTTTTAATGTGAAGTTGTAACTCAAAAGCTTTCATAATAGTGACCATAAGAGCTAAAAACAAGTTTTCCAATAGGTATAAACATTTTTAAGAGAAATAGTATTGACCACGAAGCCCAACTCTGTTCAGATTTCATGTATATGTGTTGGCATCAAAGACATATGAGAAGAAAATTGAATAATGAGGCTGCAATAGTATAGAACTCCTCATATCCTTTCAAAGGACTGGAAGTGAACTCTTCAATAGAAAAATTAAATAGAGAAAACATAAAATTAGATGGAGACCATTCACTTTATCCTGTCTAGCAGCTGGTATGATATGATTAAAGT
This sequence comes from Mustela nivalis, assembly GCF_964662115.1. Lineage (NCBI taxonomy): Eukaryota > Metazoa > Chordata > Mammalia > Carnivora > Mustelidae > Mustela > Mustela nivalis. The sequence goes on from NC_139029.1 coordinate 55,066,774, forward strand.
TAAGTGAGGAATGGACTGTCCTGGATAAAATTACTGTCACTTATAAAAGAATTACGAGGTATACCAGACATCATGCTTTATGTATACTACACATGATTTTAATTATGCATATAACCTGCAAAGCAGGTACTATTATTCACATTGTCCAGATGAAGAAACTGAAGTTTAACGTGCCCAAGGTTACAAAACTGGTATTATGTATCAGGATTAGAATACAGGTCTGTCTACTTCTGGAGGCCATGTTTATTACCAATAAGCAGTGATGCTTATTCAGTGCGCACCAAAGGGGGGAAAAGTATAGACCGTGTGAGCTGGCTCTAGTTTAGGGTTTAGGTAAACAGTCAAAAGAAATATCCCCAAAAGTTTGTATGTTATGCAGGCCAGCTCACCTGAGAGGGGTAATTTCCACCAGAAATAATGAGTATGCAGCAGCTTAAAGTTTTCTATGCCAAAGAAACAAACATAGAGACAGAAAGCTGTGCAAATATGTGAAGTAGAGTCTAATACTAAAGGGACTTGTCAGGGTTGGATGAAATGAGAGTCAAAAGTTCTAGGTGGAAATAATCCCAATGAAACTCGCCACCTCATAGCAGATGGGCTATTCTGGGGGCTCCTACTTAGAGGCACAGCCTGATCCTGTGTGCCTTCCTTGGTGAGCAAATGGCTCTCTGACACCAGGGAGTGTTGAACAGGTCAGTTTTTGAGAAGCTGTTGAGTGTAAAATATAAACAATGTCTTTGAGGTCCCACCATAAGTCTTCTGCTAATGGTGTCATATACACACTACCTAACAACAGCACATCTCATTTCCACAGAATAAAATCTTTCCCTTTTTACTTATTATTTTTTTCTTTTTTGATATTTCTTAGCCCTTGGGGAAGTTTGAAGCACATAAAACCACACCTGTGGTTTTTAAATACTTTTGCTGAGTTTCTCTTTTAAGCCTGAGTTACAATTTAGTTACTTACATAGTTGTAAAAGGCAGATTGAGTTCAGATAAATGCCTTTGATAATGACATTACATAAGACTATAAAACCAACCAGAGGGGTACCTGGGGGGCTCAGTTGGTTAAGTGTCTATCTTTGGTTCAGGTCATGATCTCAGGGTCCTGGGATAGAGCCTCACTTTGGGCTTCTTGCTCATCAGGAAATCTGCTTGTCTCCCTCTCTGTCTGCCACTCCCCCTGTATGTGCACTCTCTGTCTGTCAAATAAATAAATAAAATCTTTAAATTAAAAAAAAAAAAGACTCTAAATCGACCAGGGGTTTATCCAAAGGAGACATAGTGCTGGCAAAAGTTTGGATTTCTTTTATTTGATGAATGGCTTCTGAGAGGATTGCTGTGTGTGTGTGTGTGTGTGTGTGTGTGTGTGTGATCTTAATAGCATCAGAGTTAAGACAGGCATTAGTAGAGCCTTTGACCAAATTTAGAAATATTTTGTACAGTGTCTTGGAAAATGGTCATGTACCTTTTTAAATAATGAAAACCTTGTTGGATGGGGAGATAACCAGTTTCTCCAACAGCCATTTTGTTTTGAGTTTGGTGAAGGTCTTTATGCTAATTAAAAATATGCCCATTATAATTTAGAGTAATGGAACTGAAAAGACTTTAAAATCCATGTGGCAGAAACCCCCTTTTTATAATAAGTTCATTGATTCACTCTACAAAAAATATTGACCATGTGCCTGATATTGTTTCTGATATTGGGGATATGACAATGAATCTCTAACATATAGAGTATACTCCTTTCAAATTGAGTTTCTCACAGTCATACAATATTGAAGAGAAAAGAAAGAAGACTTCCATTACCCTATACTATGTATGTTACCCCCTTTAGATTACACTCTTTTTCTTCATTCTTCAGCTATATTCTTCTAGCTACCAAAACATTGTTTAAGGTCATCCATATTTTTCAAAAAAGTCTCCTGTAAGTCCCCAGGATTGTTTTTTAAAATAATTTTGATATTTTATGTTTCATGCTATATCTATTTACAAATTTATCTTTTTCAGTAGACTATGAAGTCCTCAGATACCACAATTCATTCATGTTGAGAACTTCATATCTTTATGGGTGTTTTAATTGAATGAATTAGTGAATTACTGAATATTATTTTTTTCATATTCATTTTATAAATATCTATTAAGTATCTATTATTTGCCAGTCATTATACTAGCTTCTGGAGATCAGTAGCAAAAAAGACACAAAGCTTATATTCTGGTACTGAAAATGAGACAGTGAACAATAAATTTAGCATAAATTTATTATAAATAGTATAATTTAAAATAGTATAAATTTAAATAAATTTAAAATTAAACTTTAAATGGGAAAGTCATAAATTCCATGTAAAAAAATCAATTAAGGTTTTCGGGAATGTTGGGATAAAGAAGGTAATTTTAATTTTTTTAAATTTTTTTATTTTTTATTTTTTCAGCATAACAGTATTAATTATTTTTGCACCACACCAAGTGCTCCATGCTATCCGTGCCCTCTCCAATACCCACCACCTAGTTCCCCCAACTTCCCACCCCCCGCCCCTTTAAAACCTTCAGGTTGTTTTTCAGAGTCCATAGTCTCTCATGGTTCACCTCCCCTTCCAATTTCCCTCAACTCTATTCTCCTCTCTAACTCCCCTTGTCTTCCATGCTATCTCTTCCAATCCCGTCCATGTTGCTACAAAAGTTGGGTATTCATCCTTTCTGATGGAGGCATAATACTCCATAGTATATATGGGCCACATCTTCTTTATCCATTTTAATTTTAATGAAATGCAGTCAAGCATGTCTCAGTGGAAAAATGACATTTGAGGAAGGACTTGAGGGAGATGAGGATATAAACCATGTGGACACTAAGGGAATAGCTTTCTAGCAGACAGAGCAGCCACTGCAAAGATCCTCAGGAAAGACTGTGCCTAGTGAGTTCCAGGATCAGTGAGGCTCTCAGTATGACTGGAGTAGTGGTAGAAGATAAAGGCAGAAGGATAAGTGGGAACGTGGAGATTACTAGAGCTTCGTGATAATTATAAGGATATCAGCTCTTACTCTGAGAAACTGAGGAGCCATAGAAGCATTTTGAGAGGGTCATGGTAGGCTTTGACTTAGAGTTTAACAGTTTTTTCTGGATATTCTATTGAGAACAGTCTGAAGGATGGCATAGGAAGATGGAAAAGAGACCAATTAAGGGGCTGTTGTAATAACCTGGGACAAATAAAATGATGGTGTGAGATAGTAGAGAAGGACCTATGAAGTGCTTCAATTTGTGATATACTGAAGGCAAAGTCAATAGTGTATTCTATATGGGAGGGCATGTGATAGACATCAAGAGTGATTTTATGATTTGGGGCCTAGATGACTGAAAGAATAGCATTGCCAGTTGCCTCCAGCTACAATTTGCAATGTGATCAATGGAGCAGATATTGCAGGAGGATGAGGAAGCAGCAATTTTAGACATAAGACAGAGATACTGATGGCATCCAAGTGGAGAAATCATGTAGGCAATTGGATATAGGGGGAAAAACTTGATGGAAAGAGTGGTAAGGGAGAGATGATCCTAATTGTGTTTGTGTGTGTGTGTGTATGTGTGTGTGTGTATGCATGTGTATGTGCAGTATCAACATGTAGGTAACATTAAAAGCCACGAGACCAGATGAGATTACCAAGGGGCACAATCCAAGCTGGAAATAAAAGAGGGAATGAAGAAGAAAGTTTTGTGTTGTCCTATTAGAGGAAGATAAGAAAGTGTGAAATAATTATTTAGAAGAATGAGGACAGTGAATAGAGAAAGGAAATACAGTATGATTTCCAAGAAGCATTAAGGGCACCTCTAAAGTTCATGGTCACAAATGTAAAGTAAGACCAGTCAATATGGTTTATGTTTCCCTCCAGCCATGTTCAGTTGTATGGAGACAGGTAAAGTACAAATGGAAAGTTGGGTTTAACATTTTAGACAACATTAAATATACCCTGCATGAACTATAGCTATTTGGAAAAATATATTGATAACATCAGACTTTATTTAAGGATAGAAGTCTGTATGTGTCAGGAATATTGGTTAGTCTTTTGGATGTACTTGGCTAGTCCAAGTGTATAGGTCAAAAGGATATAATTAAATACACATAGAAAAAAGTACTCTGTGTAAAAAAATTTACAAAGTTTCCCTAATGGATAAAGCAGTGAATGAAGAGGGTGCTGTTAAAAGAACAGATCAGCAACATGGAAGGAATCCAAAGTCGGAGGAAGCACATCACTAAGAAGAAATTTCTGATGGCCAAGAGCTTTATGGACAAAAGTGACTAGTTTTTAATTATAACATTTTCAGTATGTTAGGATAATAAAATCCAGTCACTCTGAACACCAAATAGAGACTGCCATGCACACAAAATCTGAGGGCATGTGGGGAAAATCGGGCATCAGAGAAGACGAAGTGAGGCCAGAGGTAGAACTCAAGAGAAGAAAGAACTTGAGGTAAAAACTATTAAAGAAAACCTAAACCCACAGAGATTTACAGAAAATTAGAAGGACATTAGACATGACATAGAATTTGTGAGTTCAGGTCAATTTTTTAAAATTAAAATTTAAACAATAGCAATATATCAACTGATATTTAAGTTAAATAGTGGTAATAGTTACTATTTTTTGAATGACTACTATGTGTCATACATACCTACAGATGTGCCTGCTGTGCATAAAATAGGAAGAAATGTATTATTAAATTTGATAATATAAAACATCTGTACTTTTCATAGTTGATGTGTATGATGCATTTGATATTTTCTATCAATTACATGATAGTTATTAAATTGCTGCCATGTCTTATATTTGATATTATCTTAAAATTAAATGTGACAATGCTGTCTTTATATAAGAGGTAAAACTAAAATTCAGAAAGATTAATTCCCTAATTTTCCATTGATGACTGAGCCAAGGATTTAAAATCTATGTCTCTAGGACTCCAAACCTCTAATACCTCATGTAAATTCTAGTTTATTTTCCCACTGTTTGACAAACAGCCCTTATTCAGCCTCACAAGCTTAATTCCATTTGCATACCCAGGAATACATGTTCATGTCACAAAAGCAAAACATTTTCCCATAGCAACAGCTCCTCAAACTAAAAAAAAAAAAAAAAAAAAAAAAAAAATCTCGTCAGTGAGTATACAGAAAGCATCTTGGTAGTAGAGACAAAAACAAGTAATATAACTATCTGATTTATCAAAAGAAAGTAGACGGGTCACAAAGAATAAAATAATTTCTGAAGGATAGAAAGAAATCTTGTTTTCTTAGTTAAGTAGAGAAATGGAAAAAAAAAAAAATCAGCCAGAAGTAAGGCTGAATTTGAAACGCAAGAGTGAAACGATCAATTGTGAAAAACAAAGGATTCAACCAAAGCAACTATTTCATGTAGTAGAACAAGTCTTTATAAAACCATCAGTCTACTCTCACGTCATTCATCAGGTAACCCAAGTATACCTTTCAAGAAGATATCCTTGTATGGATCTAAGCTATTTCAGCCAGCCTGTGAGTCTTATGTTTTCTCAAAATGCACTATGTATTTTGGGTCCTAGGCTTAAGAACTCATGGCCCACGTCTGAAGTTGTGGCTGAAGAGGCCAGGAATCGACTAAAACTGGTATTAGATGTTGGGTGGGAGATGAAGAAGGTAGGAAAAATAGTGAGTCACAAGACAGGGGGAATTCTGAACAGATATATGTATGTATATAGATGTGTTTGTGTGTGTGTGTGTGTGTGTGTGCAATAAATTCTAGAAGTCAGTCAGGGAAGGAAGTACCAAGTAATACAATTAGAGCCACAGGAGAAGAGTGTATTGGAAATATTATGCTCAGGGGATAAGCAAAATTGTTAGTGAGATAAGGTCCTAAAATACAAAATTATAATAGTCATGAAATAAAGAGATTCATGTCAGAACAATGGCAAATGATGCATAAAGTTAACCGAGTTTTTTAAGTCATTTGCATACTGCTTTTTTTTTTTTTTGCTACTTTTTTTTTGTTATAGTGATCAATTCCAGAAACCATTGAGTACCTCTATGACTCTATGTCTTAGATGCTCTATTGTTAAAATTTTGATCTGTTAAATTCCTATCCATATTTCAGCAATTTTTGTCTAAAACGACTCACAAATCACTGATGAGACTATCTGGACTTCTTACACTGGAATGCAATCAGTAGACTTTCGATTTTACAGCTTTTCTACAGTCTTTCAGCTTTTACCGTCTATTCATATCCTTATCTATTTATCTAATTTACTTACTGATTTGTAGATTTTCTTTATAGGTACTGAATACTAATCTTTTATTGTTAAATGCATTGCAAATAATCTTCTCTCAGTATATGGTTTTTCTTAACTTTGTTTATAGGATCAATTTACTAATACTTTGATTTGCAGTTTGTCACTTTGCAGGAAGTTTGCTTCTTCCTCTCATTCTCTTGCTCTCTCTCACATGTTCTCTCTCTCTCTCACAAATAAGTAAAATATTAAAAAAGAAACTAAGAGAAAAGAAAAGAAAAAACCCTTTCGCATTAGTATATAATTATGATCTCCTGCATTCTCTTTCAAAAGTTTTGCTTATCATGTATTTTTCTTTAATAGATCTGGAATGTTTGTATATAGTGTGGGATAAGATACCAATAATATTTTTTCTATATACAAGCCAATTGTTCTAGTACAATTTAGTTATATTTTACCATTTAACCAATTCTCACTGATTTCTAATGCTACCTATTATATTTACAAAGTCCCATATAGGCATGAATCTACTTTGCCTTCTGTATTATGATTAACTCTTTTTCCTGACTTTCAAAACCTTATATAATCAAATCATATAGACCTCAAGTGTATACCCTAAAGACAGCAAAAGCACTAAACCCACATTATCAGAAAATCTTAGAGCTTGGAAGTAAGATATGTCTTAAATAATCTGAAATATAATTTTATAGATAAGAAAAACACAAGCCCAAAGAAGCTAAATGAGTTGCCTATGGTGATTTAACCTGTTTAATGTTAAAGCCTCTTCTAGAAATATGTTTACTCCATATCTACTGCCATGCATTATTTACAGAACAAGTGCTCAGTACATAGTAGCTTGATTTACTGTTTGAATCAAATGACAGCATCAAATTAAATCAAATCAGTGCCTACCATGTGTTGGACACTATGCTAATAGTCCCCTAAAACCAGAGTAAGTTGCCTTTGAACTTTGGCTCATGAGTTCCAGTTTGTGTGCTCTTTTCTCTGCCTCTGTACCATGGTTGATAACTGTGAGAATACTTGTAGTATGATAAGAAGGTACTATTCAAACTTGATTCCTACATTGCTGTAGTGCAATTTTCTCCAACATGCAGAAGAGAGCATTTTGGAAAACCCCTGAATTATATGTATGTGTATATTATACAAGAATTAGGAAGATATAAACTCTATCTTTCCTTTGAAAGTTATAGAAAAGTAGTAAAAAAAAGATGAGAAATGATCACTCTACCTGGTAGAGTCCAGGAAGTCCTCAAGAGTGGGAGTATATAGCTGAATTCAAAGTATGGGAAGGGAAACAAGTATTTGTGCATAGATATAAATGTTGATAGAGAACATTATAACACAAAATTTTTTTAAAGAATGTTGAAATTTAGTGTTAATTGGTGATGTGTCAAACTTCTCTTCCCAAGATCTCACATTGTGATCAATATTGCTTAATATTTGTTAAGCAGTTATTTTCCCTAGATGCTATGAGGGCCTTGGGAATGCAGGTACAGACAATATAGGTTTGATTACTGCTTTCAGAGGTAGAGATCCACATAATTTAACTTTGAGTATACTTTCATATTGCAAATAAATACTATTAATAATTACAGTGTGGCAACAGACATAAATCAGGATTGCCCTGAGCTAACTAGAAGTTGTCACCATATACAACGGAAAATATCAGTGTACAGTGTGACTACACAATAGGGTTCCAAACCCTTTTGAATATGTCATAGAAGGTGGTGTGAATGAAGTATCTCCATAGAATCAGGACAGATTTTATCAGGATGCAACCTGAGCAGTTGCTCAAGGCCCTATACCTAGAGGGTCTCCCCATCTGGTTTAAGTCTCTACTGTTGCTTTCCTGAAATTAAGGATATTTTCTATACAAGAGGCCTCACATATTCATTTTGTACTGGGCCCAGCAAATTATGTATACAATACTATACAGAAAACACATAATCTGCTTTAGCAGAATGACAATCAAAATGCCAGAGGATTCATGAACCATATCGTATGAGACTAGCTGAAGGACCTGGAAATACTTACCCTGATAAAAAATTTCTTTAAGATGAATTAATAGCTGCCTTATAATTGAAAGTTCAGATGGATCAAAGGAGAAGTAGAATTTTGTAGTTCAGTTCTGGAAGAGGGAAGAAGAATTCTTGGGAGTATAGGAAAACTGAGAAAAGGCAGAATTTTACTATAATGGAAGGCAAGACATCATTACATGTTAACTCCCCAGTATCAGGTATTAAATCTGAGGCTTGGTGGCCATCAAATCACGATTGTTAAAAACAAATATTTCCATTCATTAATAAAAGAATGAGAGGACTACAATGGTCCAAACCAATCATAGGATTTCATATTTATGAAATACACTGAAACTTTCTTGTCAAAATGACTCATATTTCAGAATTCTAGGAAGTGAAGGGAACAAGAAACAATCTTTCAATTATCTTCTACTTGAAGCAGGGAAAATGAAAAGAAAGTAGAGAAGACTGATAGTATGCTCACCTAAATTGTATCATTATTAAGCACACAAATCATGCTGACCTTAGTTGCAGTTATGAGTCCCAAGACATGGCTTTACAGTTAGCACTAAGTCAATCGGAGAAAGACAACTATCATATGATCTCCCTGATATGAAGAAGTGGAGATGCAATGTGGGGGTTGGGGGGTAGGAAAAGAAAAAATGAAAGAAGGTGGGATTGGGAGGGAGACAAACCATAAAAGACTCAATCTCAAAAAACAGACTGAAGGTTGCTGGGGGGAGGGGCACAGGAGAGGGTGGTAGGGATATGGACATTGGAGTGGGTATGTGCTATGATGAGTGCTATGAAATGTGTGAACCTGGCGATTCACAGACCTGTACCCCTGAGGATAAAAATACATTATATGTTTATTTAAAAAAAGAAATTTAATTTTTAAAAAGTTAGCACATGGTAATAATAGCTCTTTATTCAACAAATGAATCTAATTTAGTTGTTTAAGCTCTGCAAAGAACTTGTGAGTTAAGCTTGATATTTCCTTTTACAGATAAGAAACTGAAGCTCAGAGCTGACTTTTTTAGTCACATAACAGAAGATTAGTTAATTGGTTTCTTTACTCATGAAATAACTATTTATTGAGTACCTAGTATGTTCAGGTGCTGTGCTATGTGCTAAGAATGCAAATATGAGCAAGACAGAGCAGGGTTTATACTGCAACAAGTTAGCCAGGATAGAGTAAACTTTTTTGCTTTATTCTGTTCAAAAGGAAACACTCAGACAACTTTTCTTTTTGGCAAACAATTGTTATTTGGGATAATTCTGATTTGCATGAACCATGTTGATTTAGCCTTTATTTCAAGCCTAAATGAATCTGGCACTATTATATCAGGAAGTAGGCCCCTTATCTTTTGAGAGGTATAAAAGAGAACTATATAAACAACCGACTATAAGTACAAAGCAGAATGAAATAAGTAGTAAGTAAATTTGGAAATATTATAAAATGGGAGAGCAGAAAGAGAGGGAGAGTTAAATGTGACTAGGATATCAAGAAAGGTTTTATGGAGAAGGTGAACTGAGAAACATGACAAGGAGATAAAAGTTCAAAATTATGAGAATAAATTCTAAAAGAGGAAATACTGTGATGTGTCAAGCCATATATCCACAGCACATAGCATAGTAACTAGCATATGTCCAGTTAATTAGCAATAAGTATTTCTTAAATTCATTAACACAAGCACTTATTTACTGGTGTGTGTTTAATATTGAGCAAGAAGAAAAAGCAAAATTTCACTGTTATGAATATCCATGGAACATGTGGGTAGTGGGCAGGCTAATAAACATGAATGGTAAGTGATATGACAGTTTATAGACACCGTTTATGGGAAAAAGAGGGACAGATGCTTGAAAGAGAAGTAGGAATCAAATTGTGGAAAGCCTTATTATTTAGATGAAGCTTGAAGTGAACTCATAGCAAATGACAAGCCAGCAACTTTTAGGACCTAGCACCTATTAGAGTGTCTTAAAAAAAAAAAGACTTTATTTATTTATTTGAGAGAGAGTGAGGGAGGGGGAGAGAGAGAAAGAAAGCAGGCAGAGGGAGAAGCAGGCTCCCTGCTGAGCAAGGAGCCTGATGTGGGACTCAATCCACCACCCTGAGATAATGACCTTAGCCAAAGGCAGAAGCTTAACTGACTGAGCCACCCAGGTGCCCCATTTTTTTTTAAGATTTTATTTATTTATTTGAGAGAGAGAGAGAGAGTAGTACAGTGTCTTAAACAATAGTATACTGTATAAGTTTGCTGAATGAATAAATAAAAATGTGAAATAATAAATGAGGGAAGGAGTGACATCTATCAGCTTATTCAATAAACATTTATTGAGCACAGTTCTAAGTACTGTGAAACAAGAGCAATGGTTTCTATCCTCATTCACTTCCTCAGCTAATGTGGTGTACACATACACACGTGTCAGCGAACAGTGTCAGGGCTACGTGAGATGAGTGTGAGGGGGAGAAAGAAAGCCCTTTGGAGCACATCAGGAAGATTTCCTAATCCAGCTTCTGTGGATCTTCAGATTTATTTTATTTTGGATTTTTCAGGGAGAGAGTGGTTAGTGAAGGACAATTAACAGGAAAAAAGTGACACCTACATTAAGGCATGAAATCATGCAAGAGTTGGGGAGAAGTAAGAACAAAGTGTACAGAGGTCTAGAAGATAGAAAGGTTAACTAAAAATATTCAAAGGAGGCAATAGGAAGAGCTAAGGCTACAGAAGTAGAAAGGAAAGTGATGAAAGATAAAATTGGAAAAGTGAGAACCCGAATGCCAGCATAACAGTAGGGTGACTACAGCAATAGCTCACAGGAAAGGCAACTAAGGCCATGACAGTGACAATGGAAAAGGAGAATGTCTTTCTGACTTCCACATACTCCGTGTTCAATAACTACAGCAGGATTTGGAAACTGATTGCTTATGTGGGGTAAAGACGGAGAAGAGAAAATTGACTCTGAGGTTTCTAGTTTGAGTGGTTAAATTGATGTTTAATTTGAGTTTGGTTTTTTTTTGTTGTTGTTGTTGGTTTTTTTTTTGTTTTTTGATGTTTAATTTGAGATAGGAAATATAGTTGATGACCAAATTTTGAGGTTAAATTAGTTTATTTAGTTTTGTACATAACTTGTTTAAGAAATCTGCCTACCATTTAATTGGCATTCCCTAGCAGAGTAGAAATATATCTGGAACTCAAGCATCATGGTTAAAGAGCAACTCTTAGGAGAATCTTCTCTATTATACCACCAAGTAGCAGTTTTTTCTTTTTCATGGAAAGTGAATGAAATTAACAAATGGTGGCTATTTTCTATTTTCCTTAAGAGATTGCCAATATGTGCTTGCCCTTTCCAAAAAGGTAGACTTCTTCTCTACATTAAGTGATTACAAAACATCTGCAAATCTCCTATTTAAAGCCATTTTACTTAGAAATCATGCTTGTTTATCTTTTTATGTTTATGTCTAAATAAATAACTTGAAGGAAAATATGTCCCTTTGAATATTGAATAAAGGAAAACAAAATTATGCTTGGAAGTTTCTTAATTCCTGCAGAAAGAGGATAATTAAAGGAATCTGAATAACCCTTTCTTGATGAAAGTATTGCCCATAGGGACTTGTCTTTAGTCTACTAGAATGATCCTTTCATACCCACTCTTTTCACTCTGCTAGCCCTGCCAGGACCTCTTAGAACATTGACACATCTCATCTTTGACAAAGATCTGAATGCAGAATTTCTTGACATTTGTTTTTATAAGGTATTGAGGGAAAATAAGAACATTTTGCCGGATTTTGTCTGTTGATGCCCTGAAATGCTGTCCTGATTGCAGCCAGAGAAATCAAAGTATAGTTTAGCCCAAAGAGGGAGCCATACTTTATTTTTAAGTCCATTAGACTTTCATAAAGACAGATATGGCATTTGAGTCAGAGCATCCTCTAGGCAAATATAGCATTTGAGTCCATGGGAAAGAATAGAAGAAGAGAGACAGAGGCAGAGAGAGGGAAAGTGGGGGAGAGAAGGCAAGAGCAAAGGAAGGAAGAAGAGAGAAGAGAAGGGGGAGAGAGGAGAGGGAAGAGGGGAAAGGGCAAGATGAACAAACTGAATACTGCAAAGAAACAAAAATTTTAGGAGTGAAAAAGAAAAAAGTGAAAGAAATTCAAGGGAAGGTGATGAGGAATGGTGAAAAGAGTGAAGGCAGAGGTGAAACCCTGTCTCTGACCATCAGGAGCTCTTTGGTAATTCTGGGTGAACCACTTATACACACATTCCAATTTGGATGCAATGGGAAAAAAACACTAAGTCTAGAGATGATACGTATGGGAGGAGTGACAACTATGTGCTGAGACATGGGTATATGTGAAATATTCTGGACTTTTAAGAGAAAATCTGACTTACATCACAGCAGATTCCTCTTACCTCCATTTCTATACTTAGCCTCAATTGTTGTGATAAGTTCTGATGGAATGACAATATTAGCCTCTTATAAAGAGTCTATTTCTCATTGAGCCCATCCCTCAGTATTTTGAGTAGAGAACAAAATCAAATACACAAATTCAGTGCATTTCAGTCATTCAGCTTAATTCTTTTAATACAGCTACATTGGCCAGATAGATGACACTTATGTTCAATCATTTTTCAATTCCAGTTAGTTCTTAATCCTAATTATGCTTGACCTGATTTAAAGTGAACAGAAATTCATTTCCAACTAAGTAAACAGGAACCATAGAGCTTTTGTTATCTGTTAGAACAAGCCTTGTTAAATAGCAAGCATCTGCTTTCCATTTCAATTATTGTTTGTAGGGTTTAAGGGTCCAGGTTAAGTAGAGTTGTCAGATTTCACTTTGTTGGATAATGAAGTCAGAAAATGAATTAATAACAAGAGTTCAAATCTGTCCCATTTTACAGTTTGCTAGTTCATCCATTAGCTCATTGGATTATAATATTGCTGGGAGGAAATATGTCTGGCTCTTCATCTGTATAATGGGGATACAAATCCTATCCTCCTCATAAGGTTGTGGTGAGGATTAAATGATTTAATAAATGCAGAGAGCTTAAAATTGTGCTGGGCACACAGCAAATGTTCAATAAGTATTAGCTATTTTTTTGTTGATCCTATGATTATGGTTATTAAGTTCATTGTGCTTTGTAAAATCTGTATCATGCTGAGAGAAAAGGGACAAAAAAAAAAAAAAAACGAGATGAGAGAGGGAGGAAGAGGGAGAAAGGCAGGGAGTTGAATGAAAAGAAGAAGGGATTAATATGAGACTTAGAGTTGAGAGGATCTAAACCTTGCCTATTTGAAAAGGCTATTTGGGGTAGTGCCATGTCATTAAGTAAAGTAGATTGAAGCAGATACATTAAGCTGGCATTGATTAGCTTTGTAAATATCCATTCTTTTGCAGTCAGTAATGGGAGATTTTTTTTAGATTAGAAGTAATGTGAGAAGACAAGGTGTTCCAGGGATTAAATTGAAGGATTAGGAACCACTGACCATTTGTATGACCCTGTGCGTTTATAAGAAATATGCCAGGGCCAGAGCCACTTTCTCCCAAAGTGGACTGGAATAATGGTTTCTTATATTTATCTTGTGGTGAGACTACTAAAGTAAAGTCAGAAAGGCATTTGGAGGCTTTCACATAGGCTGAATATAATAATAAAAAGTTTCTTTAGTTGTTTTTATTCATTGTTTCTTTTATTCTATGTAACGTGAGTTCAAGTCCTCATCATGCCTCATCTGAATGCTTGTATAACTTCTCACTTTTCAATTCTTCCTTCCTTCAGTCTGTGTGCCAGGATAACACCAAACACAGATCTGATCAAACTAATCCTATTGCCCAATGAAAAATCAAGTCTATCACTGTAATATGAATTTCACAACCTGAGACTAGAAACTTCATTAAACCTTACTCATTATGTCCTCATCTTTATAGGACACTATTCGTTATACCCTTGTCTTTATAGGATTCATCCAGGCTAATTTGCCATTGCTGTTTTACCATCATTTGCTGTGTAAACTTGGAAAAATTGCTTGACCTCACTCAGACTCATTTTCCTTATTCTGGCAGTGATTCTCAATCTGGGGTGATCATGCATCCCAAGGACATTTGTCAATGTCTAGAGACATTTTTTATTTTTACAGCTGGTGGGGAGTAGTGCTATTGACATCTAGTGGATAAAGGCCAGGGATCCTGTTAAGCATCCTACGACACACAGGACAGCCCCCTACTATAAAGAATTATTCATTCTCAAATGTCAAATTTTCAAGGTTGAGAAGTTCTGCATTATGGAGATCATAAACCTTCTGACTCATGTGATTGTAATAGTTAAAATTAAGTGCCATGAAGTACTCGGCATTTCTAAGCACTCAACAGATGTTCGTTTTTATCACCTGTCTAATCTTATGTCCTGCTTTTCCTGATTCCTGATTTTTATTTATTTAACAAAACCTTCTTTAGTGCTATGTGTCAAACACTTGAAAAATTTTAATCTTCAAACTGGCCCCTGAACTTACCTTAAGTTCAAGCCCATTTTACAGATGAGGAAACAAAGAAAGGATGACTATTTTGGCTAAAATGACAGAATTTGTAAGTTACCGATGTAACATTTGACCACTGGCAGTCAGACTCCACAATCTGTGTTCTAACTACTGTGTTGAGCTGTTTTTCTATACCCTGTTATCCATACCAGTCATGTCAGACTTCCGTTTAGTTTCATGATATTTCAAGCATTTCCAAACCACTGAACAAGAAACGATAAGCTTTTTAATTAATTAATTAATCAATTAATTTAAATTTTTTATTTTTTATAAACATATATTAGAAACGATAAGCTTTTTAGAAAACAGGGGTACCTTGTCTTTTCTCTTCGAATCCCCTATAAGTAGCACAGTGCTTAACATGAACTAGACGGTATGTGAATAAATGAACCAAACTATCAGCTAGAGTTCTTTGGTATGGTTTTTCTTCTAGGCACCAGTATAGGATCAGAAGGACAGTCCTTGGGCCTAAAGCAGATTGAACCCACTGATCTACCAAGGGGCTTTGTCGTCCTTTACCATTGCTTCCACAACCTGAGCTCCAACTATCCAAACTAATCAAAACTAACCCTAAATGATTTCATGCGTACTGATCCTCCCAGGGGCTCTCCACGTGGTTTGAGGAAAATGCTTTTATCATAATAGGTGCACTTGTATTTCCATCATTTGGCACTAAAGCAAACGCTAACAGGAATATATTTTGGTTCTTCAACATCAAAGATAAACATTTATATTATCTTTTGAGTAAATAGGTAGGACAGTTACTGAAGGCTTTCCATCTGTTATTATTTTGTGACACAACCCTAACACATTAAATAAGTTGAACTTTCTTCTTATATGTATAATGTTCCAAAATAAACATTGTTCTTAAGGTCCAGAATCTGGATTTAGAAACTTTAGGTTTAAGCCCTAGCTCTGTTACTTCCAAACTGTGTGACAACAGCCTTGGCAATTAATCTTTCTGTGTTTCTGTCTCTTCAATCTGAGATAAAGGACATTAATGCATAAACACACACACACACACACACACACACACACACCATTCATGACTATTTCAAGGATCAAATAAGATCAAGTATATGAAAAAACCTAGAAAACTAGAAAAAATAAAAAACCTGTGAATTTAGTTAATATTAGAGAAGTCATGACCATTTTTGTGAATCCTCAGAAAGAAAAAAGTTAAAAGAATGATTCAGGGGGCACCTGGGGGGCTTGGTCAGTTAAGCATCCACCTTTGACTCAGGTTGTGATCCTAGGGTTCTGAGATAGAGCCCAGAGTCAGGCTCCCTGTTTAGTGGGGAGACTGCTTCTCCCTCTCCCACTGCCTGCTGCTCTCCCTGCTTGTGCTCTCTCTCTCTGTCAAATAGATAAATAAAATCTTTTTAAAAATTTTTAAAAAGGAGTAATTCAGAAGTGGTAACATAAAACACATCCATAGTAGCTTTAAAAATGGACCAAAATGGGGAACCTGGGTGGTTAAGCATCTGCTCATTTGGTTAAGCATCTACTTTAGGCTTAGGTCAGGCTAAGGCTCTTTGCTCAGCAGGGAGCCTGCTCCTCCCTCTGCCTGCCACTCACCCTGCTTGTATTCTCTCTCTTTATCAAATAAATAAATACAATCTTTAAAAAATGGACCCAAAATCAACTAAACAGGACTAATCGTACCTGACAGGATGCTTAAAGTCTCATACTTGAGAGCACAGTTGCAGTTTTCACTCAACCTTTTCATCTTTATCAAGATTTTTGGTTTATGGAGACCCATGTTAGGAGTGACTCATCTGTATACTTGGTCCTGTATTCCTCCAAGTTGCCCTCACTTCTTCCTTCATGATAAACAGTGGGCATCACATATGAAGGACATTCCACCAATGAGTCTACATCCATGCAGTCTTGTCCTCAACCACTCTTCACCTCTGAGTCTATGATGTTCCTGAATGCAGACTTAGGTTTTACAAAATGTTTTGTTGTTGTCTTTGCATGCTTATAAACTGCTCTTAACAAAGACTTTCCTTAATTGCACTTTAGTTGGGCTCATCTGAGCCTTTTTTGATGAGGTCCTGCCCTGGCCCTTCTCCATAAGACCAAGAATCCCGCTAAGCCAGTTTAGCAAGAAATCTCCCACCCAATATATCTGATCATCCACGATACATTTTCATATTCTTCATTTTCCACTCTCCCCCCATTTGATATCTGACCACCCCCCCAACCCCGCCCTGGCCTGTCTTTAGCAAGAATCTTGTCCAATCTGTTTTAACCACAATCCCCCCTTACTTCTGAAATTCTTTTTTAGTAATTTTCCATTTGCTGACCCCTACCATGCCCCTTAACTATAAATTACTATTTTTCCTTGTATTTGGAGTTGAGGCCAACCTCTCTCCTTTACTGCAGAATCCCATTTTAGTAGCCACTTCAATGAAATCTTCTAAACTAAACTAAACCTTTAGTTGTTAACAAGTACAGAATTTTTTTTTATTTAACACTTTGACTTTGATCTCCTGAATCAGCTCTTTTTAAAAAATATTTTATTTATTTATTTGAAAGAGAGAGCACAAGCAGGAGGAGGGACAGATGGAGAAGGAGAGAGAGAGAAGCAGACTCCCTGCTGAGCAGGTAGTCCAATGTAAGGCTCAATCCCAGGACTGATCCCAGGACTCTGGGATCATGACCTGAACTAAAGGCAGATGCTTAACTGACTGAACCACCCACACTCCCACTGAATCAACTTTTTTTTTTTTTTCCTATTCTTGTTTTTATTTTATTTTATTTATTTTTTTTAATTTTTTATTTTTTATAAACATATATTTTTATCCCCAGGGGTACAGGTCTGTGAATCACCAGGTTTACACACTTCACAGCACTCACCAAAGCACATACCCTCCCCAATGTCCATAATCCCACCCCCTTCTCCCAAATCCCCTCCCCCCAGCAACCCTCAGTTTGTTTTGTGAGATTAAGAGTCACTTATGGTTTGTCTCCCTCCCAATCCCATCTTGTTTCATTGATTCTTCTCCTACCCACTTAAGCCCCAATGTTGCATCACCACTTCCTCATATCAGGGAGATCATATGATAGTTGTCTTTCTCTGCTTGACTTATTTCACTAAGCATGATACGCTCTAGTTCCATCCATGTTGTCGCAAATGGCAAGATTTCATTTCTTTTGATGGCTTCATAGTATTCCATTGTGTATATATACCACATCTTCTTGATCCATTCATCTGTTGATGGACATCTAGGTTCTTTCCATAGTTTGGCTATTGTGGACATTGCTGCTATAAACATTCGGGTGCATGTGCCCCTTTGGATCATAGTAATTCCGTTTCACAGTCATGGTTATGCTACCTCATTCCATCCTTGAAGAAATGCCCACTTCTAGCTAGGTTCAAATCAGCTCTTCAAACCTTTAGGCTTATGTCAGCCTCCAGACTAGGCACCAACACATTTCACTCTCCCTAGAATTGTAATTCTAAGTGTACAAGCTTCATTATTGCCAGCAATAGAAAGTTAAAAGCCAAGCTTGGTCATACATGTGGTATTCTCTACATATGTATTCTCATTTAGGAAAAGTCATGTACTCACATGAGAACCTTCAGATCATACAATAAAATTCCCTCGCTGAGATATCCTTCATGACTTTTGTTTCTACCCAACAAGAATTTTAAAATAAAATAAGAACTAGTTGAAGGGGCACCTGGGTGGCTCAGTGGGTTAAAGCCTCTGCCTTCAGCTCAGGTCATGATCCCGGGGTCCTGGGATTCAGACCCACATCGGGCTCTCTGCTCAACGGGGAGCCTGCTTCCCTTCCTCTCTCTCTCTGCCTGCCTCTCTGCCTACTTGTGATCTCTGTCTGTCAAATAAATGAATAAAATCTTAAAAAAAAAAAAAAAAAAAGAACTAGTTGAAGCCATAGCAGTGCTTGTAGCAGGTGCTTCTGAAATACAGTGTTTCCAATCTGGATTTTATAAAGATCATTACCTTCCTTTGACATAAATTGCTAATCTACTTCACTAATAATATTTGCAAGTTGCTGCACAGATTTAAGCTGCAACTCAATCCTCAGTCTCAGCGATCTGGGTGTAGATGCTGGAAAAGTAAAGCAGTCAAGCTAATCAGATGGAGGCATTAGGACCCCCAATGGGCAGGATCGCAAATGAGATGATTTCACCTCTGAAGCTTTCTTGGCTAATTGACTTGTACCTTTTAAAGTCATCCTAATTCAAATTCAGTTCCGGAGTTCTCATTCCTTAAGTTCTCCTAATTTGTAGCAAAATGAGCCAAGAGAGGTTTCATCAAAGGTCAATTTTCAGACTCAAAGTGGGTGAGCAATATCAAAGAGATCTATATAGACACAGAGTAAGACTTTACTACTCCCAACTAATCAAAGAAAGGAGAGCAAAAGTGTGATTTTTAGGCATTTTTAAAAGAAATTAACTCTTTCAGAAGATTAAGCATTTCTCCTTTTAATCATGTTAACCTGATATAACTTAAGGTAAACTATGTAGCTGGAAATGAAACCAAAGAAAATCTCAGGATTTCAAACTTGAAAAATGCACATGATTCAGTTTACTTATATAATCTTACATAGTATAGTTCAAAGAGAAATGAACTAGAATTTAGAAGACCTAAGTTCTCTTCTCAGCTCCAAACATTATTTTCAAGTTATTTGTTTCATTAATTTATTTATTAGCCAATTATTTATAGTGTTCACTCTGTGCTGTGTGCTATTTCAGACATTAGAGATAAAGAGATGACAAAAAGAGCACACAACATTATGGATCTTAGTTGCATTTGGACAAGACAGGACAATAAAAACAGTAAACATACATATATATAATTTCACATGATGGCTAGTTACACATTTTTTTTTTCATTTATTTATTTATTATTATTTTTTTTTTTTATAATTTTTTATTTTTTATAAACATATATTTTTATCCCCAGGGGTACAGGTCTGTGAATCACCAGGTTTACACACTTCACAGCACTCACCAAAGCACATACCCTTCCCAATGTCCATAATCCCACCCCCTTCTCCCAAACCCCCTCCCCCCAGCAACCCTCAGTTTGTTTTGTGAGATTAAGAGTCACTTATGGTTTGTCTCCCTCCCAATCCCATCTTGTTTCATTGATTCTTCTCCTACCCACTTAAGCCTCCATGTTGCATCACCACTTCCTCATATCAGGGAGATCATATGATAGTTGTCTTTCTCTGCTTGACTTATTTCGCTAAGCATGATACGCTCTAGTTCCATCCATGTTGTAGCAAATGGCAAGATTTCATTTCTTTTGATGGCTGCATAGTATTCCATTGTGTATATATACCACATCTTCTTGATCCATTCATCTGTTGATGGACATCTAGGTTCTTTCCATAGTTTGGCTATTGTGGACATTGCTGCTATAAACATTCGGGTGCATGTGCCCCTTTGGATCACTACATTTGTATCTTTAGGGTCAATACCCAATAGTGCAATTGCTGGGTCATAGGGCAGTTCTATTTTCAACATTCTGAGGAACCTCCATGATGTTTTCCAGAGTGGCTGCACCAGCTTGCATTCCCACCAACAATGTAGGAGGGTTCCCCTTTCTCCACATCCTCGCCAGCATCTGTCATTTCCTGACTTGTTGATTTTAGCCATTCTGACTGGTGTGAGGTGATATCTCATTGTAGTTTTGATTTGTATTTCCCTGATGCCGAGTGATATGGAGCACTTTTTCATGTGTCTGTTGGCCATCTGGATGTCTTCTTTGCAGAAATGTCTGTTCATGTCCTCTGCCCATTTCTTGATTGGATTATTTGTTCTTTGGGTGTTGAGTTTGCTAAGTTCTTTATAGATTCTGGACACTAGTCCTTTATCTGATATGTCGTTTGCAAATATCTTCTCCCATTCTGTCAGTTGTCTTTTGATTTTGTTAACATTTTTAAAGATAGTACTGCAAAGGGATAGAATGTGAGGTATGAAGGTATGGGAAACCAGGATTTAACTTAATACAAGGTGATTAGGAAAACTGTCTAAATATTTGAGCTGAGCCTTGAATATGAAAAAAATCCCATCAGCCTCAGTCTCCTTATCTGAAAAATGAGGATAATGATAGTACACATTCCATTCCATAAGTTTATTTAAAGTTTTAATGTCTTGAACTAAAAATACTAACCAGTTGAATGATGGCTCATTATAAATACTCAATGGTAATGTTTACTAATACTATTGTTAGTCATTGCAATGCTGATAAGTTTGAATATATTTACTATAACACAAATAATGTTCTCTAGAGAGGATGGAGGCAGGTGGTATCACTGTTGAAAATAATTAAGAAACTAAGTAGAATGATTACAAAATAGTAAGAAAAAAACTAAAAAATCAAAAGCTATATCATCACCTATCACAGTTCTATTACCACTCATTATCATATTAGATTGAAAATACTGCTGCTTGTTTATATAACACCTTTTATCTGAACACCTTGGCATGCTTGGATCATATCTGGGTAGAACAAACTATTAATCTCTGTTGGAGTTTGATCAAAATAAGCTTTGTCAGTTATAATACTACAAGATGGAATCAGAATTACAGGTTAGCTAGAGTCTTGTATTTTATACAGAACATGATTTTCTAACCTTTTAGAGCTCTAGCTGTAGCAAGATGAAGAGTGTTCATTTGTTTGAGAGACACAGATCTCTGAGCAACAATCACTCCTTGCCACTTACTAGCTTTTAAGAACATAGATACTTAACGTCTTGAAGGCTTTTTCCTATCTGTAAAAGGAAAACTGTAGTTCCTAATCACAGGTTGCTTTTGTTGTCTAAGTGATATAATAAATACAAACCAACTAGCACAATGTTGGTGATAGAAGAGTAAGTGGAAAAGATGTGGTCACTCTCTCATGAAATTTAACCTAGTTGGAAAGAAAAACCCACACATCAATATGAGTACAATTGGGCAAAATATCATGAGAAATAAAATAATGTAAAAATTATGAAATAGTAATAAAAATACTGTGAAGAATACAATGGACTATTTTCTTTGTAGCATTGCCTGTTTTTGAAATAAATTCAAAGAGGACATAACAAAAATGCCATACTTAAAAAATTGATTTGATAAAGGCAATTGATTATTGCAGTTTCATAGTATAAACTGGTAAGGGAACTATAGCAATAGGAAAATAAGAAGATTACTAAGACAGAGTGTCTTCTCCCTGCTTCGATGAATCTAAAATCTCAAGGGAGATAGAAACGAAGAAATACCCTTGGACCAAAAAACAGAGTTCCTCTATCTGAAAAGATCACCCTCTTACACAGCCTCTAGAAGAAAGAACAAAGACAAACAGATGACAGGGAGAAAGAGAAAACACGCCTTGCCAGCAGATCAGCCCAGTCAGATTTGTCAACCAAAGAGGATACTATTTTATCAGAACCACATCCTACCCAATGGCCACAGGAACAAGGCAGAATGCCACAACTGAATCAAGGAGGCACAAGGGTTGGCTTTGTCTCAAAAGGAAATGAAAAAAAGAAATGCATGCTGACCCTCTGAATTGGGGGGAGTTCACATTTCAAAACTTCATATCCGTTGTAAATAATTTGTGAAGTACTCCAAGTTACTTGACAAGTATAGACACAACTGAAAGAACTTTCATAATTGTCAAGTAAGTCTTACAAGAGAAGTTTTCTACTGTTAATTACCCCTCTCCGTTATTTTTCCCTTAGATATTTACCCACTTAAAGAATGAAGGTCTTTAGCCACCCAGACCAAAAGTAAAATAGTAAGTCCTTTTCCTATTAAGAAAGAGTCAAATATTTTGTTTACATTACTTCAATAAATGCCCCAGAAATTGTCTGGGCCCCAGAAATTATCCATTTTTCTTACACATGGTTGGAGCTTAAAGGACACTATTGAAAAATTGACCCTATTTTATGAGACTAATTGTCCAAAGAATATGTTTATACACTATCTGGTAGCTTGTTTAAAATACTGTCACTGCAATTGTGAAAACCAGAAAGAAGTGGCAGCTAGGAATGGGACTTTTTCTGTGCATTTTTTTTTAACACTACAGCTTTTACACATACACATGAATTGCATTTTCTACAAGCAAATTTACTAGTTTCTGCCACTCAAATCACTGTTCTCATTTCCTTAGAAAACTCAAACTACCTGTCTTAATGGAAGCAATAGTTTTCTTGCAACATAATATAAAACATTTTGCCGAAGAGCAACCCTAGAAATAAAAAAAAAAATTAATGGGTATGACAAATGCTTCATTAACCTTCTTTTCTTATCCTTATGATAGAATGCTATGTAAAAAGACTTTTGAATCTTTTTTTTAATAAAGTAAGAAGTCAAGCAGATACCTGAAATAGAAATCCTGAGATTCTTTTAAATATTGATTCCATTCAAAGAGTATTCAGTGATGTCCTTTCGATTTTTTGAGGATGAATGAGATTGAAAGAAGTGGATTAAAGGAGAAAAGTCACTGAAGCTGGTAATAACAATAGCAACATTTTTATTAGGGGCCTAAAGAAAATTTCTCAGTCTCAGAAAATTGTTTCGTAAATCTTAAAGGTACATAAGAACACAAGGTATATAAATATCTTAAAGAAAACAAGGCAGATGGGATAGCATTTGCAGTATCTGTTACTTCACTTAAGATTCATAGGGCACATACCCTCCCCAATGTCCATAATCCCACCCCCTTCTCCCAGTGCTTTGGTGAATGCTATGAAGTGTGTAAACCTGGTGATTCACAGACCTGTACCCCTGGGGATAAAAATATATGTTTATAAAAAATAAAAAATTTAAAAAAAAAAGAAAAAGGACATTAAGTAAAAACTAAGGAAATCTGAATAAATTTGGGAGTTTAGTTGATTAAAAAAAAAAAATCATAGGGCAGAGAAGAGGGGCTTCCCATTGTTGGCATGTTTATGTTCCCTACACTTCCTCTGGCAGAAGAATTCTATCACCCTTCATCTCTGGATATCATTCGTCCTGAAGTCAGATACATTTTGGCAATTGTGGATGACTATCCCACAACCTTAAAGATCTCTAGAGAATCTAGCAGAAGTTTCTGAAATAAATATTTAGGCTTTTAAATTATAGGCTGCAAAGGCTGTAAAATTATGGCGATAATATCAAAAGAATTACCCTCCCTTCAGATCACAGCATGGTGGGATTTGAACAAAGAATATTTCAAAGTAGAAACGTTCTCTGGTTTGCCATAATTTACATGAAGTAAGTGTAAGCAACCTATATTTTTATCTAAATCAAAAATTGTGTGTATCATATTAATTACTATAAGAAGTTAATAACTTTAAAAAAAGACAATGTCTATGAGTTTGTTTGTTTGTTTGTTTTTCATTTTCTAGTCCTTTGTTATCATGAAGATTTTTCCTGTTAAAATACACAAGTTTCCAAAAAAGATGCATTTGGAAATATGGAATATCTTGGTGTGCAGGCAGTGAAGTATAGTGATTGAGTATTAGACTTTGCAGACAAGTCAGCTTGATTTGTACTTTAAGTTCATGAATACGAACTCCATATTATGTCACACTCCTTTATTTTCTGTGTATTCATTTTACTCGCCACATCTATTCCCACCTCTTCTAGAATGCCTCCCTTGGTAGTAGAGGTTTAAAGACTTAAAACTACATTTCCCAGATTCCCTTGCGATAGGATCTGGTGACATATTAAGATTACACATTAGATTGCACTCAAAGAAATTTTGAAAGGTAAAGGAGAGAGATCCTGTAGACCATGTTTTTATTGCACTTAGTTATTTGTTTTGTTTTGTTTTGTTGCTGGTTAAAAATATAGAAATGACAACAGCGCACACTAGTATCTAGCTTTGAAGTTTAAAGAAGGGATCATGATGGCTTCAAAACCTTCCTGGTCCTTCTTTCCACTTCCAGCTATAGCTATATGTTCTTATAATCAATAGCTCAGGAGAAATCTCCTGATTCCCCTCATTTCCCCTTGGAGATTAGCCCTGTCCTGTTCTGTCTGTTGAACATTGTTCCCAGAGACCCCACCCAAAGCCCACTCCTCCCACTTCTCAGTGATTTTTATAAGCACCTAAATCCATGTATTAAATGTATTTCTACTTAGCTCTCTTAAGTGTTTAGCGCTCTCATCCATAAATCGGGGCAGATTAGGTGTTTACGTAATACGAGTGTTTCAAGAATAAAGTAAGATGACTTAAGTAAACCTTTTACCCAATTCTAGACACACAGTAAGCACCCACTGTATATTAGACCTTATTAAGTATTATTTTAATGCTACTCTGCCCACTACTGTACCCTTTCTAAACCTCAGGCATTCATTTAATAATGGTAATAGGAACAACCGAGAAAGAAATTGAATAGAACACTTGAGATAAGAGAAAACATTTCTAGGATCTCCTGATCATATTAAGAAGAAGGCTGTAAAACAGGCATATTCCATAAAGAGAAATATGGGTGGAATAATTATGTGGAAAAAGAAGCTTCAGGAAAAAGAAGAAATGTGTACCTGACCACAAAAGAAAACATTAAAAAGACATAAGAACAGGGAGCAACTGCAAAAGAATGAAATAAAGGGATTTTTTTAGGCCAACACTATCACATTGAAACAATTAACTGTGGAAATTTAATAAAAATGCCCCAAGTACCAGGACTACAAACCCAAAGTAAAACTTTTGACCCTAGACTGCCAGACATCTTAGGGTAAGGTATTTTTTCTTCTACCTCTAGTAACCTGAAATGCCTACTGCCTTGTTCATTGCCCCTTGACCTAGAATTATTTTACTGGTATTTAATTTCTGACTTAAGGAAAATGCATGAGAGAGTTCATTTTAAGAACTAGCAGATATGAAGGAGTTAATTTTAAGAACCAGCAGAAATCAGGATTATGAGAGTATTTATAGCATAGTTCTTAATCATTTTCACCATCTTTTGGATGTGCTTTAAATTAAGCAATTGCTCTCCCACCTTTGTCAGGTTCAGTCAATCAATCCTGCCTGTAAGTTTAAGCAGTATCTCTCTTATGCAAATTGGAGGTCACATCATAGGAGATAAAATTAGAAGAGGCTCTACAAAGAGGCTTTAATGGGAGCTATTGATCTGCTCATTACTTGGCCTTCAGTTTTTAGACATCATTAGCAGGAAAGAACTTAACTGAAAAGCCTCATTAGTGTAGGGAAGGTGGACTGGCAGGAGAAATGTATGAAGGTAAAATCAGGTATCAGAACTCTTAGACATGTATGAAGTATTCCCTGGCTTCTGAAAGAACAGAGTAAATGCCTTCCTAAAAGCAGCTTTCCTTTTGCATCCTGGTTCCCCCAGCAAAGATGTTGTTATAAATTCAGATATAGATACAATTCCAAAATGCAACCCATCTCTTTCTGTTCACCCCTTCAAACCTTAGAAATTACAAAATGAATATATAGAATTTATGACACAATTAGAAGGAGAGCCCAGATTTTCTGCTGTCCCGCTCAAGGAAGTTTTCTACCGTTATCGCGCTCTTACTTCCAATTCAGATAACATATGGCCTGAAGTGATTTGTTTCTTAATGAGTTATCTAGTAAGGCTGAGTATACACTCTAAATTAATTGTTTTATCCTTAACATTACATTTTCATCATATACTGGGTAGGTCTAGTTTCAGAGAGATTCATAAATCTTCATATAAATGTCATTCTCAACATTTCACTTTATTGTACAAAAGGTAAATCAAGTTTTAGAGAAATTCATAAATCTTCATATGAATATGATAGTCACTGTGGAGACTAGGATTTGAGAAATACAATTTACAAGTTCAAATGAGAGGTCTTGACTCCACTCAGCTCATAAACCTATTGGTAAGCTCTGAGAAGTAAAAATTCTCATGAAACAAAACTATGAAGAAGGTGGAAAGATGGAGAGTAGTATTTTTCTTATCCATTCAAAAAAATGCCTTTGTTTTTAGGGAGAATCAATAAGAACTTCAATGTGATGGAGAGTGTGAATTATTTGCATCTAAGCAACCTATACCAAACTTATTAGGAAAGATTCTCAAGAAAGTTTGGTTCTTGTGATCTATTCAAAACTTCTGTTTAGGGCGCCTGGGTGGCTCAGTGGGTTAAGCCGCTGCCTTCGGCCCAGGTCATGATCTCAGGGTCCTGGGATCGAGTCCCGCATTGGGCTCTCTGCTCGGCGGGGAGTCTGCTTCCTCCTCTCTCTCTCTCTGCCTGCCTCTCTGCCTACTTGTGATCTCTCTCTGTCAAATGAATAACCAGAATCTTAAAAAAAAAAACAAAAACAAAACAAAACAAAAAAAAACTTCTGTTTAGTGATACCTGGCATAATCATTTCATCACTCAGGGCTTTAGTGTTGTCAGTGAAATGAAAACATGGCTCTTGTTTTCAAACTGAGTTCTATAGAGTCCCAGACCTTTGACTGAAGGTCTGAGTACAAGAAGGAGCTGCATATGTGGGATTTCCAGAAAAGACCTTTTGTCTCTTGCAAGAGTTTCACCAGTGGTTTTGCTTAAAGATAAGTGTTCACTACTTTAAAAAAAAAAAAAAATGAGCTTTGATTATTTGAGCTCATTGCTTGATCTGAAATTCTAAGATTTCAAATAGTTCACTTAATTGTCAGATCTAGCTTTTAGTAATTAGATCAAGACAAGATAGAGTAGGAAAATAATTTTTCCTCTACCCTTCTAACTTTTCAGCTGGAATCCTTGTAACAAAAGAGATTAACAAGAGAAAAACATACAATTTTACCTAATATAAGGTTTAAGAGGCACACAGGAGACTTCATAAATAAATGAAGGCTTTAAAATGATTAAATTTGAGTGTTTTTATGCTAGGTTTGATGAAAAGTGGAAAGTTGTAGAAAGAAACAATAGTACAGAGTGAACTAAGTGTAGTAAACTAAGGGTAGGGGTAGTAAACACCCCAGCTTACCTTGCTCTTCTCACGGTCTGTTCGGATGTCTCTTCATCTTCAAAGATAAGAACGTTCCTTATTCTTTGGTATAGGGAGAGCAAACTCTCACATGACCTGCTTCAGGGGAAAGTCAGAAAGTCCTTTCTGTGCATGCCATTTCTCAAATTCCTCCAGGCTGATGTATTCAGTAGGCCAAGTTGCCATCTTTTGGGGTAGCATATCCTGAACCCCATCAACATGTCAGGAGAATATGCCTGAGAGGCAAAAATAAAGGGATGTCACAAATCAAACTACAAGAGTAGGTACACACTTTTTTCCTTCGAGAAAATGTGTAGTTGGGTCTTACATTAGGCCTCTAGTATCTTGAACTCACTCCAGTGTGGGTATAAACCCTGCTAGAGTTAGCGAACAGCAGATACTACACAAGTCCTCTGCATGCAGCTGTATTTAAGTCAACAAATACTTCCTGGGGGTCTTACCAGGAATTCTTATAATTCTAGGCCTCAGGAATAAAGAGATATGTAATCATGTTCATTAGCTTCTTGAAGCTTCCAGTACCATGGGAGAGGCAGGCATTAAAATAGATCTATATCCAATACATAGGTTCACTCTCTTTAAACTTTTTATTGAGGAAGAATTTTAGATTTACACAAAGATGAAGAGAGAGTACAATAAGTTCCTGTACACACTCCACCCAGTTCTCCCTAAGTTACATCTTATATAACCATGGTACATTTGTCAAAAGAAAGAAATTAACATTGGTAAATATTATTAACTAGCTAGAGACTTTGTTTGAATTTTGACAGTTTTTCCACTAACATCCTTTCTCTGTTTCCAAATCCAATCTAGGATAACATTGCATTTAATCATCATGTCTCCTTAGTCTCCTTTAAGACACTCTGCAACAGTGTCTCAATTTTTTCTTACTTTTCATGACCTTGATACTTTTGGAAGGTACTCTTAAGGAGTTTTGTAGCATATCCCTCAATTTGAATTTGTGTATTTTTCTCATGATTAGGCTCGGGCCATGAGGTTTGGAAAGGAGTATTACAGAAGTAAAGTGCACTTTCACCACATTGTATTCGGGAATGCATGTGATCAACAAATCATTGGTATGTTAACTTTAATCACCTGGCCAAGAAGGAGAGCCATGTTTCTCTACTGTCAAGTGACAATTTTTTTTTTTTTAAAAGAAAGCCCATTTTATTTTATTTATTTATTTGACAGAGAGAAATTACAAGTATACTGAGAGGCAGGCAGAGAGAGAGAGAGAAGGAAGCAGGCTCCCCGCTGAGCAGAAAGCCCGATGCGGGACTCGATCCCAGGACCCTGAGATCATGACCTGAGCCGAAGGCAGCGGCTTAACCCACTGAGCCACCCAGGCGCCCCTCAAGTGACAATTTTTACCTTCCCATGCTCTTCAGTAGAAGAGTCACTGAGCCCAGCCTACACTCAAGGGGAATAGAATGAAGCTTTACCTCCTAGAGGGACAGGGTCTACATTTGTTATTTGGAATTTTTCTCTAAGAAAGAGCTGTCTCCTCAACCAATTCCCAATAAATAGTTTTAAAATTTATTATGAGTACGGTATAGGAAAATAAAAGGGAGACATGGAGAGATAACAAGAGAGATCTACTGAGAAAGTTCTGTAAATAAGAAAGACATCAACGTCTGGTCTCCTACACTGATGCCCCAAAAGACACAGGAGAACCAAAACAGCAAAGGACAGTAGAAAATGTACCATTACTTGTTTTCTTACCTGCCCCACCTTCCAAAGCAGGTATTACATATAGATACTCAGGATTAGTGGTGCTGGGAGACAGCATCAGAAAAAAAAAAAAAAAAAAAATCATGACAAAGCATCAGAAAAAAAAAAATGACAAAATAAAAAACCTGCAAAACTCTACCTGGGACATGAACAGAATTCCTGTACTACTTGATGGCTACTATTAAAAATACAGAGTATCTTGAAGGAGTTCCTGAAGAAGTAGCTAACTTGAGCAAAAGAAAAGAAAAAGATCACAAGTCAATTTTTCTACCTGAGATACTGTTTGAGAGATTACATCTCTTTTGGATGAGGTGGGGGTCGGGGGTTGGGTGAGCCTGGTGGTGGGTATTAAGGGGGGCACGTACTGCATGGAGCACTGGGTGTGGTGCATAAACAATGAATTTTGGAACACTGAAAAGAATTAAATTAAATTAAATTAAATTTTAAAAAACTCTTTACTTCCTCTTTTCGTATTTATTAAGCAGAGTCGTTGTACAAGACAGGAATTATGACATGCAGCATCACAGGATCTCAGACTGATATAGTTGGGAGTATATAAATGAGGAAAGTAATCAAGGCAAGTAGATGGGGGCCGGGGCAGGCAATAGGCTGGAGTTAGCAGTGAAGAGCCATTTGGAATGAAAAGAGTTAAAAGGATGGAGTTAGGCTGAGTTTACATCCTAGCTTAAATCTGGAGAGCTCAGTTCATGGAACAGAAGAGAAACTGGCACATACAAATGTCTGGGCTTAGAATCTTTCCTCAGTAGGTTGTGAAACTACAAACCCTCTGTGAGTTTACAAGCACTACGCCAAAAAATGAAATACAAAACACAGGAAAACCAATATTTTAAATAAAATAATTTTAAAAGACAACTGCATTGGAGATTAAAGTGAAAGAGGATTGATTAGTTAATTGAAACTCTACTTCCAGCAGAAAAATAGATGAAATAAGCAGATAAAAGTGCTTTCTAAGCTCCCATACCCTTCCTTGTTTTGTATGCTTTAACTTTCTTCCCACAGCTCTCAATCCTGTGCCCTATTTCAAAGCCTTTTTTCTACTCATCTTGGGAACCTCAGGACACTGAGGAAATTTGATGTTCAGAAATTTTATTTTTAGGATATCATATTATGTAATATCTTAGGCTGGTGTCATTCATTCCAAAAACTGCTGTTTTGAACAAGAACTGAGAAAAATGTACCCAGTAGATATAAACCTTTTACATTCAAACCATCTTGAAAACACCTTGTAAAAACTCAGCAATCCTTCCTGAAAATATTTTTCTTCTTTTATCCATTAACAAATACATATGTGACTCCAGATTCGTTTTCAAAGTCTGATGCCTGCAACTCTATTTCTGGCAGTGTTTCTCAATTAATTAACATTCCTGGGAGCACAGTTATGCACAATACTGGGAAAAAAAAAAAGGAAAACGTTTATTTATTTAGTTTCCCTGCTGAGTAAAGGATGTTACAACTCCTGCATACTTTATCCTTTAAAAAATATCCTCTAGTTCTCCAATCAAGGATACCTAGGAAAGCAAGATATTGAGAAGGGAAAGGAGAACAGGTACAAAGTTAAAGAATAATGAAGAATGTTGTATTTGTACTGAGGCTCAAATATCAATAGGGCTCTGCTGCAAAAAGGACCCACAGTGTGGCTGCTCACCACTCAAAATACTCTTTTTTGACTCAAAGGAAAACTTTTTGTGCAATGTCATTGACAGCAAGATCAATGTCAATTTTTAAATTCTGCATGGACAACACAGTGAGCTTCTGACCAACAATTAACATAAAATCAAAACATATAGGTTTTTTGCTGAATTAGTAGAATTGTTTTGGTATGGTATTTATTTGAAAGGCTTTCCATCGGCTCCAATGAGTATTTGATTTTGCATCCTGCTATAAAGTAACTGGTCTGATGTTTAAACAAAATTCTGCAGTAGTAAAGTGGGGCAGCAATCCTAGAACGCTGCTGAATTGCCCATGGATAAGCCAGCCTAGTCATTAGCTTTATTGCTAACAAAGAGGAAAATCGTGCATATAATTATACGGATTGCCAAGCCAGCAACAAGAGTTGGCACCAGGGAATATTTTCCTGAGACCATTACTTCATGAGGATCAGAAGTTGCCTGTATGTCTTCAAAGAAATGCAGGACTAGAAACTATGTAAGTGTGTTCACTTTTTGCTGTAGACGGTTTCTTCACCCCTATACAAACCACTCTCTGACAACTGACAATTAAAACTATTTTTAGAAGTCAGTGAACTCAATGAGTCAGTGTGACTTTAGACTTCTTATGATTATCCTAATGTCATACAATATTGTTAGTAAAAGTAACAATGTTT
The DNA here is from genome assembly GCF_964662115.1 of Mustela nivalis. NCBI lineage: Eukaryota > Metazoa > Chordata > Mammalia > Carnivora > Mustelidae > Mustela > Mustela nivalis. The sequence goes on from NC_139029.1 coordinate 55,098,601, forward strand.
CTGAGATTATGAGATCATGCAAACTAAAGTTCAGAGAAGTCCAATTTCTTCAGAGTTACAAGACTGGTAGTATGTGTATGTTTTGATGCATTGCATGTGAGTGTGTAGGGGAACTAGAACTAGAACCTAGGTCTTCTTGCCAGACTAGTGTCTTCTACATGTAACTCTTGTTCATTGTAATCACTACAGTAAGAGACATACCAACATTTTAAGGTTCAGTCATAGCAAGCCTCTAAGTGTCATGAACAGACATGAACACGGGACCAGATGGACCTACTACTTGGACCTATTTTGGAATTTTTTTTTTTTTAAGATTTTATTTTAGAGAGAGAGGGAGAGAGATAGCACGAAGGAAGGGGTGGTTGGAGGGAGAGGGAGAAGCAGTCTCCCCTTTGAGCAGGAACCCCAGAGCGGGGCTTTTTCCCTGGACTCTATGAGTCAAAGGCAGATGCTTAACTGACTGAGCCACCCAGGCACACCCGAAATTCTTATATTCCTATTCTTTAAGGCCCCTTTAGACATCAGTTTCTTAGTAATCCTTGTAGCTCTCTTATTTCTCTGATGGAATTAATTGGGATAAATGTATAAATCACCAGCACATTCCTGGAACAAAGCAGATATTACTCCTTCTCTGTTCTTGTTTTCTTTTGAAGTAGAAGAGCCCTCACTTTGGGATCCAAAGTACTCTTATTAGCAGTGATCTGTAGCCATTCAGATTCCTCCCCAAAACATGAAGGTCTTAAAATCAAAAACCATAATACATATGAAATTGTTTTGTTTATAATTGATGAACTGATTTAACTTGAGAGCTCTACATAATTTTCATGAAACAACACTGCTTGAAGCTATTGGGATTTCTTTCCTGTAGGAAATCAGACTTTGTTGTTATCCATGATATTCTTTGGTGGATTTTATCTATTGATTATAAAAATTCTTTTCAATATGCCCCATGCTCAGAGATATATAAGCAAAGATAAAAAATGGTCCCTCTAAGCTTTGTAAACATGAGGATATTAGTGAAGTAAATTTTATCATGCACAACGAAGATAAATGACAGTTCCAAATGGCCTTACCGTTGAAGGCCTCCTAGTGACCCAGCTCAGCTCACAGATGCAGCTGCGGCAAATAATAGCCAGAGAGTAATCATCATTGTGATTTCAGTCCATTATTACCAGAAGCCTGATATACATAAAATGTAGGTCAAAGCATTCTGTTTAATGCCATATTTATCTTCAGAATATGAAGCACGAGAATGTTATTCTAGCACTAAAGAAATAGAGGTGATAAATTAGTAGTCTCCAAAGTGCTATTTAAATGACTACATTCAATTTTTAACTCCCCATTGAAATATTAATTCTACAAGAGGGAGGACCATGTTTATTTTGTTTCTACTGTCTCTCAGAGCTTAGCACAGTGCCTGCCTCATGTAGGCCTGTAATCAATGCATGTAAAAGGTTGGACTATTTAATTGAGACCTATATTTTTACACTTATTTATTTACAATTGTTTTCATATATTTAAACTAACCCTCTGTCATATCCATCTCTATGTATCTTCTGTCTTGGTAGGTCCTTATTCAGTGAACGAGTGGTTGTTAGAAGGATGCTGTACAAGAAGTTGCTGCCAGGTATTGCTTTTTCCTCTGGGCCTTAAGCATTATGTATGAAGAGAAGACAAGATCCCTAATGCAAACAGTTGTTTCCAGGATGAGGCCAGCAAGAACTGATCAGTGAAATAAGACAAATTATTATAGAGAGAAAAAGTATGGGAAAGATGAGAAAACTAATGGGATGTTCTGGGTATAAATTAATTGGCACAGAATACTGAAGGTAACTCTGAAACAAGTAAAGAACAAAAAGGAATGGAGGGAATTCATGTAGTCGAAGAAGTTAATGGAGAGTGGTAAATACAGCATATTGCTTTTTAAATGTCAGAGCACAAAGAAAAATTTAGAGTTAAGTTATGGGTTTAACTGTAAGAATTTAAAAGAAACAGCATGGAGACAATCGTTGGAGGGTTAGTGATGTGTTTAGATGTAATTTTGTGAGGAATATGGCAGTTTTGATTGTGAAAAGCTGTGGTTAAGAATATAGAGAACTGTTTTTTAAGCTAAGTAAGTAAATTCAGATTGTTGGAGATAATCCAGCAGCTGCTGTGCATGGAATTTAGTTGTTTACATCTTGGAGACTAACACATTATATTTGGCCTTTACTTGAAAATGATTTAACCAATGCTTCTTGGGACAGGTTATATAAAATTTATCTCACCATATTTTCTACAAATTCTATCCAACCATTTGAAATTCTAAGGGAAAATTCAGGAAATTTTACATGTACTTTTCTTAAATATCTCACTCTTTCGTATAAAGATGGAGTTGAATAGTTTATCTGTTACCAGAAAATGCTTCCTACAATTTAAGAAGATGAGAATTTTAACAGTGAAAAAAAAGTTGAACAATATCATATGTTCCTCAAAATGATTGATTTGTTGAGATCAATGAATTTGATGAAATTCATGTTCAGCCTTAATTTAAAAGAAAACCTCTCCTGGTGTGTATATACACCCTCTATCACTTGACAGATACAGAGATATCATGAGATGGCATGAGATGGCCATTGTTTAAACATTTGGTCAATGTGTGGAAAACAAATTAATTCTAAGAATCATAATACATACAAGAGCTATAGTTTTTTTTAAGATGAGACCAACTGATGGACTTGCACTGATGTCTCTCAGGACTGCTATTTTTCTTTCAAGTAATTGCCTCCTCTTGAAACCACATTATTAAAATTCACTCTTCATGAAGAGCTACACCTCTCTTCCATCTGTCTATTTAAAAAAAGCAAATTTAATTATTCAAAAATGAGTCTATGGAATATTTGTATCCCATGGACTCAGTAAATATTTTAAAAATCTCTATAAATGTTCATTTATGTGTAAGTAAATAATTTGCATTTAGATCTTTTATTTTCTTTCATGGGAAATATATGTGCTGAACTGGGAGTTAAAAGAACTAAGAAGTTGTCCCAAGTTTGCCATTATGGGCAAGTCATTTAGCCACTTTGGTCTCAGTACTTAGAGTGAAGAGTTTGTGTTAAAAGTCATTTAAGCATATTATCTAAATTGGCTTCTATGGCAACATTACTGAAAAGAATTATTTGATAAAATTTGAATTGGTAAAATTAAGAATAATATAATCAACTGTTGTAGACTGAGTGATAATGTTTAAAGCCAATAATACTTTGGAAAATAATTAAATATATTGAGTGGCTTGTGATTATTGTTATACTACAGTCAACATGTACAGTTGCAGTAACCTCATTTTAGTTAAGTGAAAGATATATTATGGGCTTATACACAGATTAAACTCACAGAATTTGATGAACTAGCAAATACATTTTAATGTGCATTCATGATAGGCATCAGTTCTATTTTTAATTAATATCCTGGCTAATTTTGATAGAAGTCTGGAATATCTAGACTGCTATCACCTGAGTTGATACTCTCAATTTTACTAGCAGTTCAAATGTGTATAAACATTTTTTTGCTAACTAGTTATCAAGATATTCTTATATTTGGGACATTTATCACCTAGTTAATGTTAAAGTTAGGATAATATTGACCTTGATTTAGGTCTGACAATTGTAGTAGCCATGATGAAGTTAAAATCAGTGTATTTGATGGGCTCTGGTGCATAATTATAGTCAAAAAAACAGAGGTAAAATCAATTATTTTAAAGGTACAATTAATATTTTTGTAAATAACTACAAAGTTTAACTGCCTTATAAGGCCATAAATAAAATGATTTTTTTTAGTCTATTTAATTATTAATTTATTAATCTTGATTTTTCAATTTTCCTTTCATGTCTCAGAGTCCACATATCTTTTATCCAAATTACCATAATGTTTTTTTTCTCCTTTTTTTAAATTTTATTTTTTATAAACATATATTTTTATCCCCAGGGGTACAGGTCTGTGAATCACCAGGTTTACACACTTCACAGCACTCACCAAAGCACATACCCTCCCCAATGTCCATAACCCACCCCCTTCTCCCAAACCCCCTCCCCCCAGCAACCCTGAGTTTGTTTTGTGAGATTAAGAGTCACTTATGGTTTGTCTCCCTCCCAATCCCATCTTGTTTCATTTATTCTTCTCCTACCCACTTAAGCCCCCATGTTGCATCACCACTTCCTCATATCAGGGAGATCATATGATAGTTATCTTTCTCTGCTTGACTTATTTCACTAAGCATGATACGCTCTAGTTCCATCCATGTTGTCGCAAATGGCAGGATTTCATTTCTTTTGATGGCTGCATAGTATCCATTGTGTATATCTACCACATCTTCTTGATCCATTCATCTGTTGATGGACATCTAGGTTCTTTCCATAGTTTGGCTATTGTGGACATTGCTGCTATAAACATTCGGGTGCACGTGCCCCTTTGGATCACTACGTTTGTATCATCACAGATATATTCAGAACATTTCATCCCAAAGCAACAGAATACACATTCTTCTCTAGTGCACATGGAACATTCTCCAGAATAGATCACATCCTCAGTCCTAAATCAGGACTCAACCGGTATCAAAAGATTGGGATCATTCCCTGCATATTTTCAGACCACAATGCTCTAAAGCTAGAACTCAACCACAAAAGGAAGTTTGGAAAGAACCCAAATACATGGAGACTAAACAGCATCCTTCTAAAGAATGAATGGGTCAACCGGGAAATTAAAGAAGAATTGAAAAAAATCATGGAAACAAATGATAATGAAAATACAACGGTTCAAAATCCATGGGACACAACAAAGGCAGTCCTGAGAGGAAAATATATAGCGTTACAAGCCTTTTTCCAGAAACAAGAAAGGTCTCAGGTACACAACCTAACCCTACACGTAAAGGAGCTGGAGAAAGAACAACAAAGAAACCCTAAGCCCAGCAGGAGAAGAGAAATCATAAAGATCAGAGCAGAAATCAATGAAATAGAAACCAAAAAAACAATAGAACAAATCAACTAAACTAGGAGCTGGTTCTTTGAAAGAATTAATAAAATTGATAAACCCCTGGCCTGACTTATCAAAAAGAAAAGAGAAAGGACCCAAATAAATAAAATCATGAATGAAAGAGGAGAGATCACAACTAACACCAAAGTAATACAAACCATTTTAAGAACATACTATGAGCAACTCTACACCAATAAACTTGACAGTCTGGAAGAAATGGATGCATTCCTAGAAACATATAAACTACCACAACTGAACCAGGAAGAAATAGAAAGCCTGAACAGACCCATAACCAGTAAGGAGATTGAAACAGTCATTAAAAATCTCCAAACAAACAAAAGCCCAGGGCCAGACGGCTTCCCAGGGGAATTCTACCAAACATTTAAAGAAGAACTAATTCCTATTCTCCTGAAACTGTTCCAAAAAATAGAAATGGAAGGAAAACTTCCAAACTCATTTTATGAGGCCAGCATCACCTTGATCCCAAAACCAGACAAGGATCCCATCAAAAAAGAGAGCCATAGACCAAGATCCTTGATGAACACAGATGCGAAAATACTCAACAAAATACTAGCCAATAGGATTCAACAGTACATTAAAAGGATTATTCATCAAGACCAAGTGGGATTTATTCTAGGGCTGCAAGGTTGGTTCAATATCCGCAAATCAGTCAATGTGATACAACACATCAATAAAAGAAAGAACAAGAACCATATGATACTCTCTATAGATGCTGAAAATAAAATGATTTTTTTTTCCTTTTTTAAACTCTGGAGCACTTTTCTAATGATTGGAGAGATAAGTGTGAATTTGCACTGCTTAACTTTTATTTGAAGCATATAATTATTGTGGCATGAAATAAGCATAATTTGCATTTCATATTATGTACTTACTATGTGCAATGATGAAATAAAAATATTTTAAAGAAAAGAATTGGTGCTATGAACAAATTTTCAGACAACTCTCAAAATAGATGTTTATCAATATCCCCTGTGATCTTTAAAGTGAGTCAGTCTTTATAGAACTGGTATCATAAAATACTTGTGTGCTAGGACCTTGTCAGTAACAAAACGAATTTGAGCTCACTGTAACTTAGTATTTTCCCAGTGTTCATTTGTGGTATGTAATATATACGTAGAATTATGTGCAAGGTAAACAGACCATTCACCTTTCCATATATTTGAAAGTAGCAAGCCAGATCAGTGACATGGTAAACATACGACCATATTATAAAGGATACATCTAGGGGCACTTGACTGGCTCAGTTGGTAGAGCCTGTGACTCTTAATCTCAGGGTTATGAGTTTGAGACCCACATTGGGTGTAGGGATTGCTTTAAAAAAATGATCATAAAGGCTGTATCTTATTCTAAAAAGCAATGATATAGGTTTTTAAATTTAATACTACCTTTTAACTAGATAGTCCCTTCTGAATATGTCATAAGTATCTTCTTATCTTTACATGTTATTGGCACATTTTAGTAGTTATATAACAACTTACCCTCCAGTCATACTATAATTTATTCATCTAATCGTATTTTCTTTTTCAGACATCTATATATTTCTTCCAAATTTTACCCTCATACACAATTTAAAATTTCTTTTGAGGAATATTTTACCAATCCATACTTCTACTTTTGTATTGTTTTCTTTAGTTACTGTCTAAAATATCACACCTTCACATGAAATTTTCAAAATTTGGAATCTTTTCAAATTTTTCAAAATTTGGAATCTTTGCCAAGCTGTGATACAAAAAATCATGTAAATTGAGCTGAGAATAGAATACTAAGAGCTAGCAATTGGACTAGATACTTAGGAATTTTTCTTATTAAGTGTTTGTCTTTTATAAGTATTTGTCCTTATTAAGTATTTATCTTTTTCTCAGAGGCTTTTTTTTTTTTTTAACGTCTAATGTATTATTTGCCCCAGGGGTAAAGGTTTGTGAATCGTTAGGCTTACACACTTCACACACTTCAAAACATTCACCATAGCACATACCCTCCACAATGTCCACAACCCAACCACCCTCTCCATACCACCCCCAACTCACTATCCTCAGTTTGTTTTCTGAGATTAAGAGGCTTTTAAGGTTTGTTTCCCTCCTGATCCCATCTTGTTTCATTTTTTTTCCTTCCCTACCCTTAAACCCCCCACTCTGTCTCTCAAATTCCTCATATCAGAGAGATCATATGATAATTGTTATTCTCTGATTGACTTATTTCACTCAGCATAATACCCTCTAGCTCCATCCACGTCATTGCAAATGGCAAGATTCCATTTCTTTTGATGGTCGCATAGTATACCATTGTATATATATATCAGGATGTTCCGTGTGCACTAGAGAAGAATGTGTATTCTGTTGCTTTGCGATGGAATGTTCTAAATATATCTGTGATGTCCATCTCCTTCAGTGTGTCATTTAAAGCCTTTATTATCTTGTTGATCTTTTGTTTGGATGATCTGTCCATTTCAGTGAGAGGTGTGTTAAAGTCCCCTACTATTGTATTATTGTCGATGTATTTCTTTGATTTTGTTATTAATTGGTTTATATAATTGGCTGCTCCCATGTTAGGGTTATAGATATTTAAAATTGTTAGATCTTCTTGTTGGACAGACACTTTGAGTATGATATAATGTCCTTCCTCATCTCTTATTATAGTCTTTGACTTAAAATCTAATTGATCTGATATAATTGCTATCCCAGCTTTCTTTTGATGTCAATTAGCATGGTAAATTGTTTTCCACCCCCTCTCTTTAAATCTGGAGGTGTCTTTGGGTCTAAAATGAGTTTCTTGTAGAGAGCATATTGATGGGTTTTGGGTTTTTTTTTAATCCATTCTGATATCCTGTGTCTTTTGATTGGGGCATTTAGCCCATTTATATTCAGGGTTACTATCGAAAGATATGAATTTAATGCCATTGTATTGACTGTAGGGTGACTGTTACTGTATATTGTCTCTATTCCTTTCTGGTCTACTACTTTTAGGCTCTCTCTTTGCTTAGAGGACCCCTTTCAATATTTCTTCCTGTAGAGCTGCTTTGGCATTTACAAAATCTCTTAATTTTTGTTTGCCCTCAAAGTTTTTTCTCTCTCCTTCTATTTTCAATGATAGCTTAGCTGGATGTAGTATTCTTGGCTGCATGTTTTTCTCATTTATTGCTCTGAATATATCATGCCAGTTCTTTCTGGCCTGCCAGGTCTCAATGGATAAGTCTACTACTAATCTAATATTTTTACCAATGTATGTTACAGACTTCTTGTCCTGGACTTCTTTCAGAATTTTCTCTTTGTCACTAAGACTTGTACATTTTACTATTAATTGATGGGGTGTGGACCTATTCTTATTGATCTTGCCTCCTGGATTTTGATGCTTGTTCCCTTTGCCATATTAAGGAAATTCTCTATAATAATTTGCTCCAAAACACCTTCTGCCCCCCTCTCTCTTTCTTCTTCTTCTGGAATCCCAATTATTCTAATATTGTTTTGTCTTATGTTATCAGTTATCTCTCAAATTCTCCTCTTGTGGTCCAGTAGTTGTTTGCCTCTCTTTTGCTCAGCTTCTTTTCTCTCCATTGTTTGGTCTTCTATATCACTAATTCTCTCTTTTGCCTCACTTATCCTAGTAGTAAGAGCCTCCATTTTTTATTGTACCTCTCTAATAGCTTTTTTGATTTCACTTGGTTAGATTTTAGGTCTTCTATTTCTTCAGAAAGTTCTTTTATTTCTCCAGACAGGGTTTCTCTAATATCTTTCATGCCTTTTTCAAGCCCAGCTAGTACCAATGAGAATGGTCATTTTGAACTCTAGATCTAACATATTACCAACCTCCATATTATGTCCTAGTTGGCAGTACTGCCTCTTGTTCTTTGTTTTGTATTGAGTTTTATGCCTTGTCATTTTATCCAGAGAAGAATATATGAAGGAGAGAATAAAATACTAAAGGGGTGGCAAAGACCCCAGAAAAAAGTTCACTAACCAAATCAGAAGTCCCTAAATTGGAGGGAGAAGAAAGGGATAAAAAGAGATTTTAAAAAATACACCCAAAATCAAGTGGGTGGCTCTGTTGTACTCACCAGTCCTATCTATCTATCTATCGATAGATAGATATAGATATGGAAAGATATCTATCTATCGATAGATAGGACTGGTGAGTACAACAGAGCCACCCACTTGATTTTGGGTGTATTTTGGTCTCTTAGAAGAACTACCTCCCAAAATTTTAGAGAAAGAAAAAAATATATATATATACAAAAAAAATAAGGGTAAACAGGATGAAGGGATGAAATATGACTGTAAAGATTAAAATTTTTAAAAAATCCTAAAAAAAAATTTTTTTTTTAGATAAGTTGGTTGGAAAAAGAAAGGAAAAAAAAAAAAACTGGAGAGCATTGGCTCAAGCTGGAGAATAGAACAAAGCCCTGTGCTACATTTAGAGTATATTTTGACCTATTAGAAGACATTGTATCCCAAAATTAAAAAAACCTATATGTAAATAGAAAATAAAGTTAGATGCTATGAAGGATAAAATATTATTATAATAATGAAGGTTTAAAAAAACTTTTTTAAAGAAATGTCAAGAAAAACTAGTTAAAAATCATTAAAAGAGGAAAGAGAAAAAGTTAAAAAAATTAGAATAAGAAAAAAATAAAATAAAAAAATTAATTAACTTTGCAAGACTAAAGAATCATGGGGAGAAAGCCATGAATTCTATGCTTGTTTTCACCTAGCTCTGGAATTCTGCTGTTCTTGATCAGCGAGCTTGGTCTTGGCTGGATGTTCTTGCTGATCTTCTCAGGGAAGGGCCTATTGTAGCGATTCTCAAATGTGTTTGCCCAGACGGAATTGCATTGCCCTTGCCAGGGGCCAGGCTAAGTAATCTGTCAGGTTTACTCTTGGGAGCTTTTGTTTACTGAATGCTTTCTGTAGAGCTCTGGAGGACAGGAATAAAAATGGTGGCCTCCCAATATCTGGCCTGGAGGAGCTGAGAGCTCAGGGCTCCACTCCTTAGTGCACCCTCAGAGAAAGGCAGTCAATCACTCCCGTCTCCTTGGTTCTCAGCTGCACTCCAAGCTCACCCAGCCTGTAACTGAGAGTTTCAGTCTCTGGTGCATGGCCCCATTTGGAGTCTCCAAACCCAGCAGATTGCTGCTGTGCTGCTCTCCTGGTGGAGGGAGGTGGATCTCCCCAGATCTGCCACTTGTGGTGTCCCTGCTCAAAGAGCAGAGGCCTGACTATGCCGTGGATCACAGTTTAAGGTAACCCCAAGCCGAGAGCTCACTCCTCAGCTCCGACTCTGTAGTTGGCTTCCCTGCTCTGATACCTGTGAGCTCTGCTACACTCAGACACCCCTGATCCTTCTGTGACCCCATGGGACCTGAGACCACACTGTCCCTGTGAGGGCTCCACCCCTGCTTAGCCTCTGGAGCAATGTCCCTCAGTGGAGCAGACTTCTCTAAAGGTTTGGATTTGTGCTCTGTTGCTCTACTGCTTGCTGGGAGCTGGCCCCTCCTGCTGCAGTCTATATTTAGAGTCTTTATAATTCCATGTCTATATTAACTTAGTAGTTTGTAACTCAAGTGTTAGAATCATAAGTTTCACTGAGTTAAATGTTCATATTGTACATGCAAGGTATATAATGTGTAAATGTAATTTTGAAGTTGAAAACATATTTTCACTTAGACATTAATTAATGACCTTCATCAAGAGAGTAATAAAATTTTACTTAAGCCAAAAAAAGCATAATCTTCTTAGCAAAGTTGGTATTCACAAATGTGTGCATTGCTACCCCTTACTATAGACATGTCAGTATTCAGCATTTTGCTGTGATGTACATAAAAAAATAGAGAAATACAAAAGAAAAGCAATAAAAGAATGGCAGATGGAAGCAATCTTTTCATTGTAGTTGCCAGGTAATTGTGGAACTTTTGTCTGTCTTATTTGGAGTGGGACTTTGGTTTCTTGAGAGGACACAAAAGCACACAATGCCCAAGACAAAAATTCTGCTTCTTCCCAATCAGTAGTTTTTAGATATACCCAAATTGAACCAAATGGATTAAACACTTACATTTAAATGTCTCCAATTGTTTAATGTCTACATTTATAATTTTTTGGTGCTATAAGTTGAGCTATTTGGTTTTATCAAACCTAAGTTCAGTCATTAGAAATTTGGTAAAGAGAAAAGAATATGAGATATAGAGTTAGAGAGAGCTCGGTATACTCTCAACTGGGTAGCTTGCTAAATCTATAGCTTTGAAAAATGACTCAAGCTTTATGGCACAAATTTTAATCTATAAAATGGAGTAAAAATCACCTTATTGGACTTTCTCCAATGATTAAATTAAATAAATTAAGTAATTATATATGATTTTAAAGCAATAGCCCCTAGCCCAGAGTATAGTAGGTGCTCAGTTGTCCTTTTTTCCTCTATTAGTATCAGTTTTTATATATGAGAAAGAGAAATAAACTTCAGTTTAGTACTAACTTTATAAGAATCTCTAGACAAATTTGTTGACAGTGGAAGTTGTTTAAATATGTCTACTCCAAAGTGATAGAGTAAAACTAGCATCATCTCACATTTTCTTCTTAGATACCATACAAAATCAGCAAGAAAAATGAAAACTGGAAACATAAACATGCTTTGTTATAAAACTATGAGGGGTCTTATAATCCATAAAATATGTGGAAGCATTGCCACAAGCAATGAACATCAACAAATGTGAAGGAAGATTAAAAACAGAATTCAATCCAACAATTTCATTCCTAGTCTAAAAGAATTGAAATTAGAGACTCAGATACTTGTACACCAATATTCATAGAAGCATATTCATAATTGCCCAAAGGTGGAAACAATCCAAATGTCTATCAATGCTTGAATGAGTAAAGACAATGTGTTGTATACATAAAATGGAACATTGAACCATAAGAAGGAATGAAATTCTGATAGATGCTGTGACATGGATGAACCTTGAGAACATTATGCCAAGTGAAATAAACCAGACATAAAAATAAAAATATGTATGATTCCACTTATATTAGGTACCTAAAATAGGCAAATTTATAGAAAAAGAAAGAGAATAGATGTTACCAGTGGCTGTGAGGAGGAGAGATTATGGAGTTATTATTTTATGAGTACAGAATGTCTGGGATAGTAAAAAAGTTCAAAAAAATGGATAGTGGTGATGGTTTCACAGCATCATGAATATACTTCATGCCACTGATTGTACATTTAAAAGTGGTTAAAATGGTAAATTTCATGTTTTGCATAGTTTATCATAGTGAGAGAGCGAAAGAGAGAAAATACAATCGTTACAGATCTCAGAAAAACTTCACAGTAAACACACCACAGGGAAAGAGACATTCTTCTTCTTCTTCTTCTTCTTTTTTTTTTTTTTAAGATTCTATTTATTTATTTGAGAGACAGAGAGAGAGCATGAGAGGGGAGGGGTCAGAGGGAAAAGCAAACTTCCCACTGAGCAGGAAGCCCAATGTGAGACTCAATTCAGGGACTCCAGGATCATGACCTGAGCAGAATGGAAGTTGCTTAACTAACTGAGCCACCCAGGTGTCTGAGAAGGAAACACTCTTAAATACAAAACTGAAGTCTCATGTTCACAATGAAGGCAATAGGATGCATAGGCTTAACAATGGATTCTCTGTATGGTTTGGTTCTAAGTACCAGAGTGGGAAGAAAAGTCTGCATTATGAGCAAGCTTACACCTACCTTCATCTATCAGCAAAAGAAGTTAAAACTAAAAGAATTCACAAAATCTCAAGAAAAATTCCTTCAAGTACAAAATACAGCTATGGCATCTGGCCAACATGAATTTTCTGCAAATAATTAGTTGAGGGGGGAAAAAACCCAATGTCTCTTTGTTCAAATAAAAAGAATCCAAAAGCAATGGGCACACTATTGTTACAAGGAAAAGTGAAGGAAGGAACAAGAATAATGAGTTGCAGATAAATATCACCTACCTGAAAAATGTTTTTATGGAGCAAATCAAAATTGTACTCAAATATGGTTATATATATTTTTTTTAAATCAGTGATTCAATATTTTTTATGAAAAAAAGAATACAAGGCAGAGATGCAAGAGTTCAGGGAAGGAAAGGTAAAGATAGTAGGAGAAATGAGCTGAAAATACAGTAAAGAACATAGAAGACAAGACTGATAAAACTGAAAAAAAACCCCACAACAACTCAGGTATAATAAATATTTGATCAAAATTATGGAGAAAATGATAGATATAGGAGATATAAATCATAGGAGTCCACAAAAAAGAAAAGCAAAATAATAGAAGAGGAAATATTCAAGAAATAAAAAAGGCTTGAAAGGACCTACCTAGCAATATTTGGTACCAAACTGTGAATACTGTTAAACATCAAGTCTAAAGAAATAAGCCTCTTAAAAGACGTGTAAGATGCAGAAATGGAGGAAAACATTCAATACTCTACCTCCATAATTGCTCATTTCTCATTTTCTTTTAAACGCATTCTAATGAGGCTTCTTCTCTACTGCTCCTCCAAGGTCAGACTGCTCTTGTCAATGTCACCAGTGACCTCTGCATTGCCAAGCCCTATGGTGGATCCTTGGCAGTTAGGCACAACTGATGATTTAAAATATTAAATCATATTTAAGATTTTCCTCCTGACTTAAGATTTTCCTCCCTTTCTCTGAGGGAGATATCCTTCACAAAATAATTGAATTAAATGGAGAAATATAGATGTGGGCATAAAGAAGGGAGGTACAAGGTAGAATGGCAGGGTTCTACAGTTTTCAAGGAATGAAAGTGTGACCTAAGAATTTTGTACTCAACTATAATCATTCAATATTTGTGAAGGCACAGGTATTTTCAACATGCAAGACAAAGTCAGAGATAATGCTCTCATAACTTTTTTTTAAAAAAGAGAATCTTAGGAAACAAATTGAGGGTTGCTGGAGGGAAGAAGGGTACGGAGATGAGATACCTGAATGTTGGACATTGGAGAGGTTATGTGTTGTAATGAGCACTGGGTATTATATAAGACTGAAGAATCACAGACGCATACCCCTGAAACAAATATTATATTATGTTTTAATAAAAGGGGAGTATAAAATATATTTTCATAACCAAGGATGGCTAGAATATTATAGCAGATAAACTGGTAATGAATGCTGCATCTATTTGGGATTGGGTCTAATATTAAGTAAATGAAAGTATATGCTTATAAAGTGGAATATAAATTGAGACAATACAGAAATTAGATCATTTGAAAGGGGAAACTGAGAGTGGAAGGAAGAGAGATGATGGGAAGAATATAAACCTGCTGACTTCCTCATGTTTACTAACAAAAAGTAAAGAAATACTATGTAAAGTTGATAATCAATAAATAGAGGTAAAAATGATGTATCAGTCAGGGTCCCAGCAGGACATGGATGATATACTAGAATGGGATAATTGAGAAGGTTAACAAACTGAAAACACTGCTCTCAGATTACATTCTTGCAGCTGAAAACAATAAATATAATAAATCTGTAAATTATGTAGTACATTGGAAGATGATAATTTTATGTAAGCAGAAGAGCAGAATAATCTCTATGTGGAGTGCTAGAGTTAACAATAAGCATGGTCAGATGAGCTTCATGGAGAAGATGCCATTTAAACAAAATTTTAAGATATTGAGGAAGTTAGCCATAAGAATATCTTAAGGATATTGTAAGAATATTATAAGGAAGAGCTAGTATAAATATCTGAAGACAAGAACATGCTTATAATATTTGAAAACTACAAGGAGATTAGTTGAGTTAGAGTAAATAGGTGAGAAGGAGAGTAGCTGGTTATTGAGTCTAAGAAGGAATGGGGGCCAGATCATGTATAAAATTTTAGGTCTGAGTAAAGTGAGCATTGAAGAGTTTATGCAAATAAGTGACATGATATGACTCACTCTTTAACAAAAGCCCTCTTTTATGTTGAGATTAGACTATAGGAGAGCAGGAAAGGAAGCAGGTTGAGTCACGAGGGCTTTCCTATTATCCAAGTAAGAAATATCAGTGACTCTGTTCAGAGTAGTAGTAGCAGAAGTGGTAAGAAGTGGTTATATTACTTCCATGTGTTGAAGGTAGAACAACAGAATTAAGAAAAATATAAATAGTGCTAATACACTAGAAACCCATCCCATCCCATTTAGGGAAATTCAAATTAAAACATCACTATGATGCACCCACCAGAATACCAAAAGTTGAAGAAATAATCTGAAGTCTTAGTGAGGATATGGAACTACTCAAATTCAGGTATCCTGGTGGTAGGAGTGTAAATTGGTAAGACTACTTTGGAAGACTGCAGCAGAAATTATAAAAATGCTGAATATATATACACTTTATGACCCAGAGATTTTACTCCTAAATCTGTAAAAGAGATCCAGCTATAGGCCCACTAAAAGACATATATAAAATAAATGTTCATTGAATCGTTATTTCTAAAAGCCCCAAACTGGAAACTTCTCAGATTATACCTGAACTAGAATATAAACTGGAATAATCATAAAACGGAATACAATATAGCAATGAAAGTGAGAAAGCTACATCAACATAATAAAGTATGAATAAATTCCACATACACAAAGAATGTTGAATCAAAGACTCTGGTATAAAACTTACCGATTCAGTTTACAGAAAGGTCAAAAACAAGTAGAGCTCATCTGTAGTGTTAGAAGTCAGATGGAGGGTACCGTTGAGTGGGCATTGGTGGTTGTTCCCAGGACTCGAGGAGGGATTCTGAGATTCTGGTAATGCTCTGTTTTTCTTGATCTAGGTGCAAGTTACATGGAATTGTTCAGCTTATGAAACACAATTTGTGATTTTGTACATATTTCTGTACATATGCTATGCTTCACTTTAAAAAGTGAAGATGGTGCTTTTCACTTATGAGAGTGGCAGAAATATTAGGAAGTATTTTGGCTGGGGAATAAAAAGAAAAATATTCTCTTACAGTGATGGTATGAATGTAAATTAGTGCAGCATCTATGGAAGGCAATTTTTATCATATCAAATATCAAAACTAAAAATGCACATATTCTTTTTCCCACCAAATCAGCTCCAAAGAATACATTCTTTCAGATACTCTAACACATGAACAAAATGATGTATCTTCAAAGTTATTCATTTCAGCATTGTTTGTATTTGTAAGAAATTGAAACAACTTCAAAGGACATCAATAAACACCTCTTTAAATAAGTGATTCAATAGAAAATTATGGAGTTATAAAAAATGCACAAGGCTTTATGCACTGATATGGAGCAAATCCCAAGATATATATTTTAAATTTCAAAAAAATATAGTGAAGTATAGAAAGCCTGAATTGCCTGTTCCCATTTATTTTAAAAGAATAAGTGCTTGTGTACACATAAGAAAGGATGAATAAGAAATTTATAACATTTAATGCTTCTAGGAAGGAGAATCAATAATGAACAACTAGTAGAAAGACTTTCTACAGTATACCCTTGTGGTCTTTTTGAATAGGTAAATATATTACTTTTTCAAAAAAATACAACATACATGGAAATGGAAATCAATTCATAAGGAAGGAAAACATGCATATGCTACCACAGAATAGTTATAAATACGGAGGGAAGTGAATTTTCTTACCTGGATTCTGTACCCATGTGGTATTCTAAAGTCAAACTTTATATCATTAAGTGTGAGCTTTAATAAATCATTGAAGACATTCAGAGAAAGGCAGTTTTATAGTTCCTCCCTAATAGGATATAGAATACTCTTGTGAGCTTATTTATTGGACCATGTCATTGTCAATTTAAGATCATGTCTACTTCTTTATTCATTGAATTGAGAAGAAAATAGATTATCTATCAAACAGTCAATTTACACTTCCCTTTGTGTTTTCCAGTTTTTTCATAATTTAAAAGAAATATACAGAGACATGTTCTTCAAGAGTAGCTATGTTTATAAAGTATTTTATATCTGGATGAAAAGTCAAAAATGCTTTAGTTCTAACTCTTTTGTTTATATTCTTAGGGTTAACAGTCTTTTATGATTTCAGAAAGATATAGATAGTACTAATATCTTTGCAACCTTAAAGATTTTATGAGAATCAGTTGTTTTATTCCTAATTATAATAATAGAAAGGCTAGGAAGTTTATTTCAATGATTTATTAATGTGATTTTTTTTTCTCTGTCATAGTTTGGCAATATGGTATGATTTATATCCAGATTCAAATGGTTAGTCAGGAAAATATTATTGTTATAGTATACCAAAAATTAATGTATTTTTAATGTATTTTTTAAATAGAGAGGTAAATATAGCTTTTATTCAGTATTTTAAAATAGTGACATATTTAGTCTTTACATGAATTATGTAACTACATCAAGAAACTGAATGAAGAATTATATGAGTTTGACAAAATCATCCCACTAAATGCCACCAATATTTATTGAGAATGTAATCTGTCTGCTAGAAAATACAGGATAGAGAGAACAACTATGGAGTCATAAAAATTCTTTGAGTGGTTTCGAAAGATGCAGAACAATCAGATTACAATCTCTACCTAGAAGAGGCTTCTTTTATTTTGGTTATTTATATGTACCAAAGTTTTTATTCATTCATTTGACAGACAGAGATCACAGGTAGGCAGAGAGGCAGGCAGAGAGAGAGGAGAAGCAGGCTCCCTGCAGAGCAGAGAGCCCGAGGTGGGGCTCGATCCCAGGACCCTGAGATCATGACCTGAGCCGAAGGCAGAGGCCTAACCCACTGAGCCACCCAGGCACCCCTTGGATATTTATATGTAAATATATTCAAAGATACATACAAAAAGGAAATTATGTGTGAGTTGTACAGACAACAAATATTGCATGAGAAAGCTTGAGACATAATAGCCTATCAGTCCGGAAGGAAGTTGGAAAGCTGACAGAATTACACAGAATCCTGAGAAAATCTAGTTTATTAAGCAACTTGTTCTGAATTCCACTTTACTGTGAGTCCATTATGTGTTTTATTACAGGGAATTCACATAGTTGCAAATAATAAACATTTGTTGACTAAATAACTAAATTAATTTTTCTGCTTGTAAGGAACTCATAAATCACCATGGACATAACATTTTCATAATTAATAAAACACAGAAAGAATACATGACACATTAATGTAGGGACAATAAAGAACTTATATGGTACTTTGCAAATAATAAGGAATAAATTTTTTATATTTTATTTTATTCCACTTATTCTATTACTTGTATTTTATTTTTTGTTATTGAGGTATAAAAATTTGTTAGTGAGGTGTAAGTACCTAGAGATAGTGTTATCTTGGAGCCAGCTCCATAACTGTCCATTAATTCATATGGTCTTAAAATACATCATAGAAATCAAGCAAAGCCCACAAATCAGAATTATCCCCTTCCTCCAGAACCAGTTGTTAAACTTGTTTTACATAGCGGAGTAAAGAGTTTAATACAGCATCCCACTCTGTAGGGGCTAGGTAAAAATGCATTTCCTTGAACAAAATTTGTAGTCTACCTGACATTCACTGAACATAACGGCCATCCTAAAATTGGATATACTCCCAGCCATTTTGCCTGGCTCTGTGTCACTGAATCAGTGGTTTATAAAGAAAATTACATTATCTAATTTGTACTAATAAGGTTCCTCATAATTTCTTTATGGAGTCCACATGTGTCAGAACATAATGTGTTGTTCCATGGGGGCAGTATCCAAATGACTGGAAAATAATGTGTGCTATGAAACGTGTAAGCCTGACAATTCATGGACTTGTTCTCCTGGGGCAAATAATACATTATATATCAATAAAAATAATAAATAAATAGATAGATAGATAGTTAGATAGATAGAATGGGTGAGCAAAAGATAGAAAAGGGAAGAAGTTGGAATTGGAGAAATAATACTAAAAAAAAAATTCAACACACATTCATTTCAAATGTAGTTATTGAATACAAAACTGGGTTGCAGGTACTGTTCTACTTAATGCAGTGGAGAACTGAAATAAACACACTTTGTTTTCATGGTGCTAATGGCATTCCAAAGTGGAAAGGGAGCTGGAAAATGTTAGTGGTTTACAAATACCTTAGTTCTCTTGTGAAAGGGATATATTTTCGCAGAGTGATGCAGTAGTTTCTACTCTTATTTTAAGCAAAGAGAATGGATTTCTTTTGTGAGATAAAGTATCTTTTTACCATCAGCTGGTTGCTGAAATCAGAGTCCTTATTATTTCTTTTAATGCTTCTTTTCTTCTTGTCATTGTCATTTTTGTCATCATTGTCATCTTTTTTGTCTTCATCTCATCATTGTCTTTTTTATCCTCTTCTTGTTATGAGCATTTAATTAATTTTTTAAAAAGATTTTATTTATTTATTTGACAGAGAGAGACACAGCTAGAGCAGGAACACCATCAGGGGGAGTAGGAGAGGGAGAAGCAGGCCTTCTGCTGAGCAGGGAGCCTGATGCAGGTCTTGATCCGAGGATCCTGGGGTCATGACCTGAGTGGAAGGCAGACAATGACTGATTCACCCAGGCACCCCAAATGAACATTTAATTGAAAAATTGTAGGAAGCTTCTCTGGGGATTACTGTATAGATGAATTGACATTTATTTGATATACTCTGCCATCCTTAAATATCCAATTTTAGTATGGCAAAATGTATCCAAAATTGGATATTCTCTAACTAGGAGTCATCCGTTCTTTATTTAAAGTAGGGCTTTAATTCATAAGATATTTACACCTTGAATTGCAATATTCATTCATTCAACCAGTTTCTACTGAATTCAGTCCTAGCTCTAAACATTATTTTTGCCAGACAACACTTACCAGTTGCTAGGAAAATGTACCTCACTTGATCATTCCTTTCTACTTTTTATTGACATGACTGGGTTTTCTTCATCTTGCTTAAATTAAACATAAATTTTTTTCCCCAGAAAACTGATTCTGCATCAACATGAACCCCAACCCCACTGTCTAAGGCAGAGATTTTTTGGGCTCATAACGGTCCTGGAGCCACGAGGAAAAATGTTTTTGCCAAGATTAGTATAATGACATTTTTTATTTGCCCCTCATGTCAAATTTTTCCTTCTGGGAAGATTGATAATATGATAGCCTCCTAAAATTGTTTCTAGTCAAATGTCCCACTGAACAACTAGAGGTGCCTCAAATTTCAGTGACTCAAGCAGTGAGTAAAACCAGAGAATTTCTTTGCTTTGGATGGTAAAAGCAGATAATATATTGGCTTGCAATTTCTCTCACAAACACATTCTAAAGCATATATGGAGATGTGGGGGGTCTACTAAAATGTTGTTCTACTGGCCCCATCAGTAAAATAAGAATTCTTTTGGACAAACCATAAGAGACTCTTAATCTCACAAAATAAACTGAGGGTTGCTGAAGGGAGGCAGGTAGGGAGAGGATGGTGGGGTTATGGACATTGGGGAAGGTATGTGCTACAGTGAGTGCTGTGAAGTGTGTAAACCTGATGATTCACAGACCTGTACCCCTGAGGCTAATAATATATGTTGGTAAAAACTAAAAAATTATAAGCAAAAAAATAAGAATTCCCTCAATTTTTAAAGTAGCTTTTTCTTTTGAAAGATGGTTTTCTTGTATTGTCCTCAAAGCCTAAAATAGTTACCAAATTTGTAATTAGCAGTAATTAAATAGGAAAACTAGAGACCAAAAATTAAATATCATTTAGGAAATTTAATATATTCATGGTACATTTAGTATAATTATATAATTAATTTTATACTATAGCCATCAAAATCAATCCAATTTCCTTTATATATTCTTTTATAATTAGGAACTTCTTATAATGCAGTTGGCAGGTGGTTCATTTTTAAATACCAGACATTATTTGCTTAAGCAATTTAATGCCTACATGTGAAATTTCTTTCTAAATAAAGTATATCATGATTTTTAAAAATGCTATACTCAATCTTTTTATATATGTTATAATATCAAAATTTTATTTTGAATGGTCATTATCTCCATAGCACAACTTCTTTAATGTCAAGATAAAAGTATTGATTGATTGTTTAAGTCATTCATTAAAAGAAATTTGCCAAGGGGAGACTGGGTGGCTCAGTGGGTTAAAGCCTCTGCCTTCAGCTCGGGTCATGAGCCCAGGGTCCTCGGATCGAGCCCCGCATCGGGCTCTCTGCTGAGCGGGGAGTCTGCTTCCTCCTCTCTCTCTGCCTGCTTCTCTGCCTACTTGTGATCTCTGTCTGTCAAATAAATTTAAAAAATCTTAAAAAATATATATTTGTGGGACAGCTATATGGCAGGCATTCTGATAAGGGTACAGATGTCTGAAGGCTGCCACCCTCAAAGATTTTTTAGTTAAATGGAAAAAAAAAAAAAAGCTATATAATCTAATTATAATCAGTGTAAAGGTATTCAGAAAAAAAAAATAGGTGGGGGCTATGAGAATAGTGCAAAGAGCATTAATTTCCATTTGGGGCATGGATAAAGCCTTCATAATGTAAGTGATATTTATATTCAACCTTGAAAGTCAAGAAAGAATCCCACACTAGGAGAAAAGTGTGTTTCACAGAAGGAGTGGGGAGGGGGCGGATTCTGCACAGAAGGAAATACATGTCTGCAGTTAGGCTTAGACGGAAGAGTATGGGATGTTTCAGAAACTTCCAAGTCCTATCCTCAGTGTGACTAGGGTACAAAATGCATGTGAACAGAGAAATGAGCCCGGAGAGCTGGGCAAGAGGGCCTTATATGCAGTTCTTTTTTAATTTTTTTAAATTTTTTATAAACATATATTTTTATCCCCAGGGGTACAGGTCTGTGAATCACCAGGTTTACACACTTCACAGCACTCACCAAAGCACATACCCTCCCCAATGTCCATAACCCCACCCCCTTCTCCCAAACCCCCTCCCCCCAGCAACCCTCAGTTTGTTTTGTGAGATTAAGAGTCACTTATGGTTTGTCTCCCTCCCAATCCCATCTTGTTTCATTGATTCTTCTCCTACCCACTTAAGCCCCCATGTTGCATCACCACTTCCTCATATCAGGGAGATCATATGATAGTTGTCTTTCTCTGCTTGACTTATTTCGCTAAGCATGATACGCTCTAGTTCCATCCATGCAGTTCTAAAGAGTTTTAGCTCACATCTGTAGTATAGTATGGGAAGATACTGAAAAGTATATAATCTATATTTCATAGATTGGTAGCAAAGAGGAGGACAGACTGAAAACTTTGAGGAAATGCAATGTAGGAGGCCAGGGACACTGCTGTTATGAGATTGTTGGTGGAAGGCTCTGGGGACCTGAACTAAAGCAGGTGTGGTGAATAAGGATAGAAGTAAAGGTTTGAGAAGTATTTAAGAGGTAAATTAAAGATGAGTTCTAATTAGAATTAGAAAAAGTAGATGTTCACATATTCATGTGTATATGCACCTTCATTCAGTCACTTCATAATTGTATACTGATAACTCTTTATAAAAAATATCATGAGGAATCAGTCACAGCTCCTAGTCTTAGCCAAATCACAGCCTAGAAATGAAAGAATGGCATATTTAAATATGTGGAATGAAAGATAAATAATGGCTAATGTCTCACTAATGAGAAACTTGATAAATAGTGTACAAAAAATAAAACTTGGATGCAAACTATTGCATCTATTACTAGTTCATTATTATTATTTTTATTAACATATAATTTATTAACATATAATTAACACATATTATTGTTAACATATAATATAATATTAACACATAACATATTAACATACAATATAACATATAATATTTTTATTGACATATATTATTTACATATATATAATTAACATATAATATATTTATTAACATATGTTATATGTTATATACATTATTAACATATAATATATTATTTGTCCCAGGGATACACATCTATAAATCATCATGCTTACATATTTTGTAACACTCACCATAGTACATACCCTCCCCAGTGACCATAACCCAGCCACCCTGTCCTACCCCCACACTCCCAGCAACCCTCAGTTTGTTTTGTGAGATTAAGGGTCTCTTATGGTTTGTCTCCGGCCCGATCCCATCTTGTTTCAATTTTTCCTTTTCTACACCCTAAACCCCCCCACTCTGTCTCTCAAATTCCTCATATCGGAGAGATCATATGACTCTGACTGACTTGTTTCACTCAGCATAATACCCTCTAGTTCCAGCAATGTCATTGCAAATGGCAAGATTTTATTTCTTTTGATGGCTGCATAATATTCCATTGTATATATACAACACATCTTCTTTATCTATTCATCTGTGGTTGTACTTCCAGGTTCTTTGCATAGTTTGGCTATTGTGGACATTGCTGCTATAAACATTTGGGTGCACATGCCCCTTCGGATCACTACATTTGTATCTTTAGGGTAAATACCCAGTTTGCTGGGTCAATTTGCTGGCTCAGTTTGCTGGGACATAGGGTAGCTCTATTTTCAACTTTTTGAAGAACCTCCATGCTGTTTTCCAGAGTGTTGCACCAGCTTGCATTCCCACTAACAGTGTAGGAGGGTTCCCCTTTCTCTGCATCCTCACCAGCATCTGTCATTTCCTGACTTGTTAATTTTAGCCATTCTGACTGGTGTGAGTTGGTATCTCATTGTGGTTTTGATTTGTATTTCCCTGGTGCCAAGTGATGTGGAGCACTTTTTCATGTTTCTGTTGGCCATCTGGATGTCTTCTTTGCAGAAATGTCTGTTCATGTCCTCTGCCCATTTCTTGATTGGATTATTTGTTCTTTGGGTATTGAGTTTGATAAGTTCTTTATAAATGTTGGATATTAGCCCTTTATCTGATATGTCATTTGTGAATATCTTCTCCCATTCTGTCAGTTGTCTTTTGGTTTTGTTGACGATTTCCTTTGCTGTGCAAAAGCTTTTGATCTTGATGAAGTCCCAATAGTTAATTTTTGCACTTGCCTTACTTGCCTTTGGTGATGTTTCTAGGAGGAAGTTAATGTGGCTGAAGTGGAAGAGGTTGCTGCCTGTGTTCTCCTCAAGGATTTTGATGGATTCCTGTCTCACATTGATGTCTTCCATCCATTTAAAGTCTATTTTTGTGTGTGGTGTAAGGAAATGGTCCAGTTTCATTTTTCTGATGCGGCTGTCCAATTTTCGCAACACCATTTGTTGAAGAGACTGTCTTTTTTCCATTGAACATTCTTTCCTGCTTTGTCAAAGATTAGTTGACCATAGAGTTGAGGGTCTATTTCTGGGGCTTCTATTATGTTCCATTGATCTATGTGTCTGTTTTTGTACCAGTACCATACTGTCTTGATAACAGCTTTGTAGTAGCTCTTGAAGTCTGGAATTGTGATGCCACCAACTTTGGCTTTCTTTTGCAACATTCCTCTTGCTATTTGAGGTCTTTTCTGGTTCCATATAAATTTTAGGAATATTTGTTCCATTTCTTTGAAAAAAATGATGGTATTTTGATAGGCATTGCATTAAATGTGTAGATTGCTTTAGGTAGCATAGATATTTTCACAATATTTGTTCTTCCAATCCATGAGCATGGAACATTTTTCCATTTCTTTGTGTCTTCCTCAATTTCTTTCATGAGTACTTTATAGTTTTCTGAGTAAATTCTTTGCCTCCTTGGTTAGGTTTATTCCTCGGTGTGTTATGGTTTTGGGTACAATTGTAAGTGGGATCAACTCCTTAATTTCTATTTCTTCTGTATTGTTGTTGGTGTATAGAAATACAACTGATTTCTGTACATTGATATTATATCCTGACACTTTACTGAAATTCTGTATGAGTTCTAACATTATGGAGTGGAGTCTTTTGGGTTTTCCACATAAAGTAACATATCATCTGCAAAGAGCGAGAGTTTGACTTTCTCTTTGCTGATTTGAATGTCTTTAATTTCTTTTTGTTGTCTGATTGCTGAGGCAATCTAATACTATGTTGAATAACAGTGGTAATACTCGACATCCCTGCTTTGTTCCTGACCTTAGCGGAAAAGCTCTCAGCTTTTCCCACTGAGAATAATATTCACTATGGGTTTTCATAGATGGCTTTGATGATATTGAGGTATGTACCCTCTATCCCTACACTTTGAAGAGTTTTGATCAAGAAAGGATGCTGTACTTTGTCAAATGCTTTTTCAGCATCTATTAAGAGTATCATATGGTTCTTGTTCTTTCTTTTATTAATGTATCAAAATGATTGATGTGCGGATGTGGAACCAGCCTTGCAGCCCTGGAATAAATCCCACTTGGTTGTGGTGAATAATCCTTTTAATGTACTGTTGGATCCTATTGGCTAGTATTTTGGTGAGAATTTTTGCACCTATGTGTGTCAAGGCTATTTGTATGTAACTCTCGTTTTTCCTGGAGTCTTTGTCTGGTTTTGGGATCAAGGTAATAGTGACCTCATAAAATGCATTTGGAAGTATTCCTTCCATTTCTACTTTTTGGAACAGTTTCAGGAGAATAGGTATTAGTTCTTCTTTAAATGTTTGGTAGAATTCCCTGGGAAGCCATCTGGTCCTGGGCTCTTGTTTGTTGGGAGATTTTTGAGGACTGCTTCAATCTCCTTACTGGTCATGGGTCTGTTCAGGTTTTCTATTTCTTCCTGGCTCAGTTTTAGTAGTTTATATGTCTCTAGGAATGCATCCATTTCATCCAGATTGGCAAATTTTCTGGCATATAGTTGCTCATAATATGGTCTTATAATTGTTTGTATTTCTGTGGGATTGGTTGTGATCTCTCCTCTTTCATTCATGATTTTTTTTTTATTTGGGTCCTTTCTCTTTCCTTTTTAATACATCAGACCAGGAGTGTATCAATCTAATTATTCTTTCAAAGAACCAGCTCCTAGTTTCATTGATTTGTTCTACTGTTTTTGTGGTTTGTTTGTTTTTCTTTTTTTCTTCTATTTTATTGATTTCTGCTCTGATCTTTATTATTTCTCTTCTCCTGCTGGGTTTAGGCTTTCTTTGCTGTTGTTTCTCTCACTCCTTTCGGTGTATGGTTAGGTTGTGTACTTGAGATCTTTCTTATTTCTTGAGAAATGGCTGTATTGCTATGTACTTCCCTCTCAGGATTGCCTTTTCTGTGTCCTTAAGATTTTAAACAGTTGTATTTTCATTATCATTTGTTTTTATGATTTTTTAAATTTTTCTTTAATTTCCTGGTTGATTCATTCCATGGTTGATCCATGCCCTTTAGCCTCCATGTATTTGAGTTCTTTCCAACTTTTCTCTTGTGATTGGGTTCTAGCTTCAGAGCATTGTGATCTGAAAATATGCAGGGAATGATCCCAATTTGTTGGTGCCAGTTGAGATCCTGGTGCCAGGATGTGATCCATTCTGGAGAATGTTCCATGTGCACTAGAGAAGAATGTGTATTCTGTTGCTTTGTGATGGAATGTTCTTAATATATCTATGATGTCAATCTGGTTCAGTATGTCATTTAAAGCCTTTATTTCCTTGTTGATCTTTTGCTTAGATGATCTGTCCATAACAGTGAGGGAGGTGTTAAAGTCCCCTATGATTATTGTATTATTGTCAATGTTTCAACACATTGTCAATGTATTTCTTTGATTTTGTTATTAATTGGTTTATATAATTGGCTGCTCCATTGTTAGGGTCATAGATACTTAAAATTGTTAGATATTCTTGTTGGATGGACCCTTTAAGTATGATATAATGTCATTCCTCATCTCTTATTATAGTCTTTGGCTTACAGTCTAATTGATCTGATATAAGGATTGCCACCCCAGCTTTATTTTGATGTCCATTAGCATGGTAAATTGTTTTCCACACCCTCACATTATTGCTGGGGGTGTCTTTGGGTCTAAAATGAATTTCGTGTTGAGAGCATATTGATAGCTCTTATTGTTCTCATCCATTTTGATACCCCATGTCTATTGATTGGGGCATTTAGCCCATTTACATTCAGGGTAACTATTGAAAGATATGAATTTAGTGCCATTTTATTGCCTGTAAGATGACTGGAGCTTTATATTTACTCTGTTTCTTTCTGGTCTATTACTTTTAGGCTCTCTCTTTGCTTAGAGGACCCGTTTCCATATTTCCTGTAGGGCTGGTTTGGTATTTGCAAATTCTTTTAATTTTTGTTTGTCCTCAAAGCTTTTTCTCTCTCCTTCTCTTTTCAGTGATAGCATAGCCGGATATCATATTCTTGGCTGCAAATTTTTTTTGTTTAGTGCTCTGAATAGATCATGCCAGTCCTTTCTGGCCTGCCAGGTCTCCGTGGATAAGTTTGCTGCCAATCTACTCTTTCTACCATTGTATGTTACATACATCTTGTCCTGAGCTGCTTTCAGGATTTTCTCTTTGTCAGTAACACTTGTACATTTTACTATTAGATGACGAGTTGTGAACCTATTTTTATTCATTTTGAGGGGGGTTCTCCTTGCCTCCTGGATTTTGATGCTTGTTTCCTTTGTCATATTTGGGGAATTCTCTACTATAATTCACTCCAATATACCTTCTGCCCCCTCTCTCTTTCTTCTTCTTCTGGGATCCCAATAACTTTAATATTGTTTTGTCTTATAGTATCAGTCATCTCTCAAATTCTCTCCTTGTGATCCAGTATTTGTTTGTCTCTCTTTTGATCAGCTTTTTTATTCTCCATCATTTCGGCTTCTATTTCACTAATTCTCACTTTTGCCTCATTTATCCTAGCAGTAAAAGATTGCATTTTGATTGCATCTCATTAATAGCTTTTTAAATTTCAACTTGGTTAGATTTTAGTTCTTTTATTTTTCCAGAAAGAAAGGGATTTTATTTCTCCAGAAAGGGATTCTCTCATATCTTCCATGCTTTTTTCGAACCCAGCTATCACCTTGGTAATCATCATTCTGTACTCTAGTTCTGACATAATACTAATGTATGTATTGAATAAGTTCCTAGGTATTGGTACTGCCTCTTGTTCTTTTTTTGTGGTGAGTTTTTCTGCCTTGTCATTTTATCTAGATAAGAATAGATGAATGAGAGAAGAAAATACTAAAAGGGTGGCACAGACCCAAGAAAAATATACACTAACCAAATCAGAAGAGACCCAAAACTGGGAGAGAGAGGAGTGAGGGGGGAATATAAACATAGATACAGATATAGATATAGATATGACTGGTGAATAGAACAGAGCCACCCACTTGACTATGGGTGCATTCTGGTCTCTTAGAAGAAACTATCTCCCAAAACTTTAAAGAAGGAAAAATTTATATATATACAAAATAAGGGTAAACATGATGAAGGGATGGAATATGACTGTAAAAGTAAAAATTTAAAAAGGTTCTAAAAAAGAAATTGATAATTTGGTTAAAAAAAAAAAAAGAGGAGAGAATGTGATCAGGCTGGAGACTCAAAACCATGCACTATATATAGGGTATATTTTGATCTATTACAAGAAATTGTATAAAAACTTTAAACAAACAACAAAAACAACAAAAAACCCTATATGTATACAAAAAATAAGGTTAAATACAATGAAGGGATAAAATATGACTATAACAATGAAAATTTTAAAAGAGTTTTTTAAAAGATATTGATAAGATAAAAGAGTTAAAAACCATTAAAAGAGGAAAGGAAAAGTTAAGAAAAAATAGAATAAGAAAAAATAAAATAAAAATTATTTAACTTTAAAAGACTAGAGAATCATCAGAAAAAAAGCCATAAATTCTATGCATTGCTTTCTCTTTGCTCTCGAGTTCCAGAGTTCAAGTTGATCAGTAAACTTGTTCTTGGCTGGATGGTTCTTGCTGATCTTCTAGGGGAGTGGCCTATTGCAGTGATTCTCAAATGTCTTTGCTGGAGGTGGAATTGCATTGCCCCTGCCAGGGGCCAGGCTAAGTAATCTGCTTGTATTCGCTCTTGGTAGCTTTTGTTCCCTGAATACTTTCCACAGAGCTTTGGAGGATGGAAATGAAAATGGCAGCCAATCTCTGGCCAGAGGAGCCAAGAGCTTAGGACCCTACTCCTCAGTGCACCCTCAGAGAAAAGCAGTCAATCCCTCCCGTCTCCCTGGTCTCTGGCCTCACTCTGTGCTTACCCTGGCCTGTAACTGAATGTCTCTATCTCTGGCACACAGCCCATTTGGAGTCTCCAAACCTAGCAGAGTCCTGCTGCAGGTTCCCATGCCACTCCTCCTGGAAGAGGAAGTGGCTGGATGGGCCCCTTGTCGGGTCCCTGCTCAAAGAGAAGTGGTACCACTGTGTCTCGGATCACTGTTTACAGTAACCCTGAGCTGAGAGTGCACTCCTCACTCTGCCTCTGTAGGTGGCTTCGCCACTCCGATACCTGGCAGCTCTGCCACACTAAGACACCCCTGGTCCTTCTGTGACCCCACAGGTCCTGAGATTACACTGTCCCTTGGAGGGCTCCACCTCTGCTTAGCCTCTGCAGCAACATCCCTCCATGGAGCAGACTTCTAAAAGTTCTGATTTTGTACTCCACTGCTCTACCACTTGCCAGGAGCCAGCCCCTCCCCTCCACCGTCTATCTTCCCATCACTTCGGATTCGCTTCTCCACATGTCCTACCTTCCTAGAATTGCTGCTCTTCTTCAATGTTCTTATTCTTCTTCTCTTCCTGTTCCTTCTTCTCTTCTCTTCCTGTTCCTTTCAGAAAGTGGTCAATTTTCTATTCCTAGAATTGCTGCTCTTCGATTTTGCTGTTCTTCTTCTCTTCCTGTTCAGAATGGTTTGATAACTATCTAGCTGAACTCCTGGGACCCAATGATATTTCAGTCTCCTACTCCTCCACCATCTTGCATCTTCCTCCTTACTAGCTCATTATTATGTGAATTGGAACATTGGTGTAAGATGTCAAATATTAGGGTTTGACCCACAAGCTAATTCATTCTAGGAAGACTAGGTACAGACTAAATTCAGGTATAGTTTAGAACTTAAGTGAATATTTTCTACCTTTTAGGAGATGGTGTTATTAAACTTAAAAAATATTTATTAAAATTTTTTTACCTTTAGAGTTTGGAGTGACATACAAGAAATGAAAGGTATTCTAGAATGCAGAAGCAATTTGAGCAAATGAAAAGGTGAAAATTAGATGGTTTGTATGACCAGAATTAAAAGTGAATTTTAGGGAGGATTATTCTCAGGAAACATGGATATTATTGTTATGTTAGACAGCATATTATAAAACATAAGGTCTTAACACAGACAAAAGAAAAGGTAAGAATAAAGCAAATATTTATTAGTATATAGAAACTAGTTGTTAAAAGAAATAAAATGTGTTTTATTTTAAAGGCACTGAATTATACCACTTACTAGGTATTCGACCTTGGGTGAGGTGCTTAAGTTTTCTGCATCTAAATTTTATCTGTAGAGATCATAATAATACCTATATTTTAAGTACTCAGAACAAAGATCTAGAGGCATTGGTTGTATGGTGTACAATATAATAGGCAGTTTTGCATAGTTGAAAGCTCATAAACCCATGGCATGTGGTAAGTTCTCAAGGAATATTTAAAGGAACAAAATGAAGTAATGTTGAAAAAAGAAAAATGTGAACTTTAATTCCTGTTCCATTATTTACTTTTTGTGTGACCCTCGACATTTACTAGATAAACACTTATTGAATATTACTCTCTGCCAGACACAAAAACAAATGAGACAGACTTGTTCTTTGTTTTTGCAGAATTTCCCTTTAGAGGGAAAGACAAATAAACATGTAAACATATACATAAAAATAACAATTTCAATTGTAATAAGCACCTCAATCCCCTTATCTGCAAATGGAATATAACAATGCTTACTTTTAAAGGCTCTGCAGTGATTTATAAACATATGTATAAAAGCACTTGCATAGTGCCTGGTGTAGACTGTAGAGAGGTATTGAATGACTTTTTAGTAGCAGTTTTAGCAGTGTTCAAACAATAGCATGGTTTGAGTATTTCAGAAATGCTTGGGCTGGTCAGTTGTTTGTTTTTTGTTTTTTTGTGTGTGTGTTTTTTTTTCTTTTTGGTGTGTAAATAAAGTATTATTTGAAAGTGTCATGCCCATTTTTACATATTTTTATACCTGCTTTCTCACTAAGAAGACAGAGTTGAGTAGTTGTGAGAAAGATTATATGGTCCTTAAACAATATTTACTTAAATGTTTACTATCTGACCTTTCAGGAAGTTTTCTGACTCTGGTATAGTACGGTAGTTAGGTCATGTTTACCAAAAATTGGATACATATATGACATACTCGATGATGGATATAAATCTTTAGTCTTGTGAAAAGGGAGGGATCGCTCCTAATTGGAGTTAGCAGAGGAATCTTCCAAGGGTAGAAAGCATTTTAACTAGACCTTGAAGGATAAGTAAGAATATAGGAGGTGGAAATTGCTAGGGAGAGGGCATTCTAGGCAACTTTCTGTATGAAGAAAGGCCTCAAAAAAAGCACAATATTTAATGAGCACCATGTTTCATAAAATGATTGGATACAAAGATGAGAAGCATCAAATAGAGAAACGTTTTGAAAACCAGACCAATGTATTTGAACTTAAGGCAATAGAAAGTCACTGATCTGAGTATAAGAATGACATAATCAGTATTTTAAAGATATTCATTTGTCAGTCGGTATGCAAAATTAACTGAAGCAGAGATAATGAAAGAGTAAGCTGTCAATAAGTGAATTTAAAAAAAAATGCACAGGCATAAGATCATGAGGGTTGGCACCAGGATGGTAGTTGGAAAAGGAAAATATAACTACATACATTGCTGTAGTTACTCGGACAGATTGAGTATGAAGTGTGGAATCAGGGGAAAGAATGAACGCTGATAAATGCCATCAGTGTCAATGGTGATGAGAATTGATGAAAATGATGAACAATGTCAAAGTCAGGAGAGAAAACATGATCACGTGGACTGAGAAAAGATCAATGGATTTTGTTATTTAGGAAGTGAACTGCCTCTGAAATCCTCATGGTAGATGGGAGATTTTGACTTAAAGAGATGGTGTACTTGAAAAAAGAAGGAACAGCAAGTAGTAAGGTGGTGATAATAAAACCTGTTTCACCATCATTGACGGTGTATGATGTGCCAGGTAACATTTTTAAGCACTTCAGGACACAATTTTATTTAATTTATATAATGACTCCATGAGGTGTCACTATTATCATCCTGCTATTTTACAGATAAGGAAATTAACGCTTAGCATGATTAAATTGCCCCAGGCTTTTACAGTTAATAATGGAGTTTGAACTCAAGTTGTATGACCTCAAAGCCTTTTGCTTAACCACACAACAATGCATCTCACATAAATAATAAATAAATAAATAAATAAATAAATAAATAAATAAATAAATAAGATGATGAATCACAGCCATGGTGCTTTTTAATTTTTTTCTTTGGTGAATGAAATATTTTGTTTCCTTTTGTTAAGGGTTACATGACTACTATTTAGAATGAAATCTTCATGGTTGCAGGAGAGGGGATATTTAATTTAGAATACAACAACTACTTACCAAAAACACAGTACAATGTTACTTTAATTAGGGTTTTGTTTTTGTTTTTGTTTTTTGTTTGTTTGTTTGTTTGTTTGTAAGTGTTGAGAGGCAAGTAACTACCTGGGCCAGGCCAGTTTGTGTCAGAATGGCAAGATCCTGCAGTTTACTGTAATGATGGCTTCCAGTCCCTCAGCTTCCTGGCTGCGGCAAAGGTAGCAGCTATTTGTGAGCTGGTTCTGCAATGCTGTTCTGTGAGTCGTTCCTAGAAATTCAGCCTAAAGCCTGCCAGACTCAACTTTCGCTCTCCCAGTGATTATGTAAGCACCAAATTCCCTCTGTTAAATCCCTTTCTATTTAACTAGCAGGAGTGATTTCTGTTGTATAAACCGTAATCTATTCTATATATTATTGAAGCAGTAAAATTAGCAAACATGAGATTGATAACACTGACATTCCAGAAATTTCCCCAGCACTACTTTTTTAAAGCTTTCCCTGCCAAACAAAAGGAGTGCAACATCAGTGGCAATTTTCCAAACTGACAAATGGGTTGAGAAAAAGATGAGTAGCCAGAAGATAAAATTTCTTAGGCTAAGATCTTTGTCTCTGTATACAGTTTCCTCATTCTTATGGAATTGACCTGAGTCAAAAATCTTGATGCCTTTTAGGATCTTAAGCAAACTGTGTTGCCAAAAACTTGGTCAGTAACAGCCTCTCACTATTCCACCTAAAGAAATCCCTGGACTCCTGAATCCTACCAACAGGAGCAAGGTGTGGATGTGGATTTTGTACAGTGTCCCAGAAGGGCAGCCTTAGTTGAATAATATTATCATCTGATAATGTAGTCTATGCTATTTCAAACTTGAAATTAAATGACTTTTTCTTTGAATTCAATATGTAGTCCATCTTTACAACTATTCCATAGATGAGTTCTTTTTTGTACTACATGTGTTTATAGGTCATACCCATTTAACATCAATACCTTTGTTAAAATCCCTTCTATTCTTACTTTTATTTTTGGCTAGACAATCTAACATGAGATAAAAAGAGTTACATCCCCATTTCTGTATCTATTATTATTTATCTGTTCTTGCACTTGAAGATTTGTCTATAAGTATTTTGATGCTATGATATTTAAATATTTATGACAACTATGTTCTCATTGTGAACTTGTGAATTATAAAGCGGTACTTTCTGTATCATTCAGTTTGCTTTGAATTCAATTTTGTCTCACAATTTTTTTAAAGCTTTAAGTAGATACTCAGTTTGTCTGACTGAAGAATCATGAACTTTAACAAATAGTTGATGGACAAGAGAACCGCCCCCACACACACACTTACATCTGAAGTGAGGGCTCAGTAATGAGGAGAGTTGATGTCTGCCAATGGAAAAGAATGAATCTAATGAGAAAATGAACTTAACTTTTCATCCTTCATAAAGTACACTAAAAAATAACAAGGACTAGGAAAAAGCCTAAAATTCATTAAAAAAAAACCCCTCACCCCCCAAATATTATCATTCTTCCTTATTTTTCCTGGTAATTCTGTTTAATCTGAAGTTTCTAGGTAGAAATGTGGTAATAGCATGTAGCGGTCATAAATTATTTTTATTGTTTATATATTTTTGTCATTTATATGGTATAATTTTGGGAATTAAATTTCACTAAGTATACTTTAATTCTCAATATTTTATTCCTTCAGAACCCTAGCTAAAATTTCATTAAGTCATTATCCTTCCACTTAGTTAACATAATAGATTCAAACACTTTATTAGGGCTTTTATGCAGTAAAAGTGTTATTTTCTAACACACTTAAGATCCAAAAAACAGACTTGTCATAGCTTTACTGAATGTTTTCCTCAATCTCAATGGAAATTTTAAAAATCTAATACCATTCACCATCAATGTTGACATAACAGTTTTTAAAAGTCTTAAGTAACCACTGTGAAGTGAAAATAACCTTGAAGGGCAGATATTCACAATCTTAAATGATAGGTGTGATTGGGCTTGTTTAACTGCAATGCATGTAGCTATCATTAAGATCAAATCTCAGAATATCCTTTTTTGAAATGTTTTATTGGACTTGATCTTACTTTACATTAATGATGACATACTTAGTAATTAGAAGATTTTTTTGGCATTTGAAAAAAGTTCCTATCTCTGATGGGCATCCCACTGCAAGCGTAATAGATACACTTAATAGAAGCAAAGAGATGTACAAAACTTAAAAAAAAAATCCTATTTTACTCTTTTCTGGTTTTCTATTATCTCTTGTATATTTTATTTTAAATTTGGCGAGTTTATTGCTTTTTATAGTTGCTATTTGTTTTAGAGTTTTCAATGTTAGCTCTTTTGTAGCAATTTTCCTATTCAGCCTAGTAAAGTCCTAACAATTTTCAAAACCTGAAGATGAATCCACTGTGATGAGCCCATTCTCAAAAATTTTAGCCCAGATGGTCTCTCTTTTCCGAGAACTCCTGTAGTATCAGTTATTATTTAATCTATCCAGGTACTTGAAGTTTTCTTTTTTCTTTTTTTTTTTTTTTAAGATTTTATTTATTTATTTGACAGAGATCACAGGTAGGTAGAGAGGCTGGCAGAGAGAGAGAGAGAGAGAGAGAGGGAAGCATGCTCCCTGCTGAGCAGACAGCCCGATGTGGGACTCGATCCCAGGACCCTGAGATCATGACCTGAACCGAAGGCAGCGGCTTAACCCACTGAGCCACCCAGGCGCCCCTGAAGTTTTGTCTTTAAGTATTTTGATGCCATCCCCATTTTGGTGACATCATCATTTGTCTTATCTTTCAGATGGCTCATTTGTAAGTCTATTCAGATCCTACCAATTGGTTTCATCCCCTATTTGTATTTCTTCTCCTGTCCTTTCAACATCCTGTCACCCAACCTATCTCTATTACTGACCCATTCCTGTCACCTACTTGTCTTCTTCCCCCTCTAGGTACATTCCAGGCTTGACAAACAGATATTTGGATTTTTTTTTTTCTCCATAAATTCTGATTATCCTCATGGGGTTGGCTGAAAAGAATCTAGAATGATCTTGGCTATAGTAGTTAATCAGGCTTCCTCAGGTTTTCAAAGTTTGCTGTTTAATATGAAAAAATCCTGGTTTCATGCACACTATTCTGTTACTTTTTGAACATTTTCTTTCATTTTTTGAGCATTTACACTTGGTACTCTGAATGTCCTGCTGAACTCAGTTTCCCTGCATGATAGCAATCCAGCTGCAATAAACATTGCGTCTTTCTTAATGTTCTTCACATCTGCTTCTCAAGGCTCTGCATTCCCACTGGAGAATTATTAGGCCATATAGTCCTTTGAGGGGGTCTCCTCTAGATCATAGGTCACAGGTCAGGGATGTCAGGGCTCAGTCAAGTTGAATTGGCTTTCCTAGTTCTGACCTTATCCAGACTGACTTTTACCTTCTAAAAGAAAGACAGAGTTTTGTTTTTTTCTCACACATAGACTTAAAAAACAAATTGTACACAGGAACTATTTCTTAGAAAAGACTAAGCATTAATAAACTATTTTTAAGACAGTAAATATTGCTTCAAATAAGTGAATGTTTAATGTTTTTTATTTTTATTGTTCTAATAACAAGTGTTTATTTAATTCCAGTATAATTAACATACAGTATTTTTTTTAAGATTTTATTTATTTATTTGACAGACAAAGATCACAAGTAGGCAGAGAGGCAGGCAGAGAGAGAGATGAAGGGAAGCAAGCTCCCTGCCTAGCAGAAAGCCTGATACGGGGCTCCATCCCAGGACCCTGAGATCATGACCTGAGCCGAAGGCAGAGGCTTTAACCCACTGAGCCACCCAGGCATCCTAACATACAGTATTATAGTGGCTTTATATGTACAATATAGTGATCCAACAATTCCATACATTAGTCAGTACTCATTATGATAAATGCGTTCTCTGTCTTCTGTACCACTTTCCCTATTCCCCATCCACCTCCCCTGTAGGAACCATCAGTTTCTTCTCTGCAGTTAAAGGTCTGTTTTTTTGGTTTGTCTCTTTTTTCCTCATTTATTTATTTTGTTTCTTAAATTCCACAGATGAGTGAAATAATTTGATATTTGTCTTTCTCTAGCTGAGTTATTTCCCTTCAAAGTATACTTTCTAGATGCATCCTTATTGTTGCAAAGGGCAAGATTTCATTCTTTTTTATGGCTGAGTGATAGTCCATTAGATACATATTCCACTTCTTCTTTATCTATTCAACTATCGACAGAGACTAGGACTGCTTCCATAATTTGTCTATTGTAAATAATGCCATGGTAAACACAGGGATGCATATATCTTTTCAAATTACTTTATATTCTTTGGGTAAATACCCAGTAGAGGAATTACTGAATCATATGGTAAGTCTATATTTTTAATTTCTGAAGAATGTACATACTGTTTTCCACAGTGGCTACACCATTTTGCATTCCCACCAATAGTGCATTAGGATAATATCTTCTCTGCGTCCTCACCAACACTTGTTCTTATGTTGTTGTTTGTAGCAATTCTGACAGGTGTAAGGTGATATTTCACTTGGTTTCAATTTGCATTTCCCTGATGATGAGTGACATTGAATACCATTTCATGTGTCTGTGGCCATATGTATGTCTTCTTTAAAGAAATGTTTGTTCATGTCTCTCCCCATTTTTTTTTTTTACTTGATTATTTGGTTTGGGGGGGTTGAGTTGTACAAGTTCTTTATATTGAGTTGTATAAGTTCTTTATATATTTTGGATATAACCCTGATATGTCATTTGCAAATATCTTCCCCCATCCAGTAGGCTGTCATTTAGTTTTGTTGATTGCTTCCTCCACTGTGCAGAAGCTCCTTCTTTTGATGTAGTCCTAATAGTTTATTTTTGGTTTTGTTTTTCTTGCCTCAGGACACATATCTAGAAAAGTGTAGCGATGGCCAATGTCAGAGAAATTACTGCCTGTACTCTCTTTGAGGATTTTCATGTTTTAGATCTCATATTTAGGTCCTTAATCCATTTTTGAGTTATTTTCGTATAGTGTAAGAAAGTGATCCAGTTTCATTCCTTTGCATGTACCCATCCAGCATTCCCAGCACCACTTGTTCAGGAGACTGTTTTTTCCCCCACTGCATATTCTGGCTTCCTTTTTTTTTTTTTTTTTTTTCTCCCTTGCCACTTTTGTAGAAGATTAATTGATCATATAATCATGGGTTATTTCTGAGCTCTCTATTCTCTTCCATTGATCTATGTGTCTGTTTTTGTGCCAGTACCATGCTGTTTTTGGTTACTACAGCTTTGTACTATATCTTGAAATCTGGGCTTGTGATACCTCCAGTTTTGTTCTTTTTCAAGATCGCTTTGGCTATTTGGGTCTTTTGAGGTTCCATACAAATTTTAGGATTATTTGGTCTAATTCTGTGAAAACTGCTGTTGGTATTTTAATAGGCATCTTGCAAAATCAATTTGGGTAAAAAGATTGGTTTGGGTAATGTGGACATTTTAACAATATTTGTTCTTCAAATTCATGAGCATGAAATATCTTTCCATTTGTGTTGCTTCAATTTCTTTCATCAGAGTACTGGTCTTTCACCTCCTTGGTTAAGTTTATTCCTAGGTATTTTATTCTTTTTCATGCAGTTGTATATGAGATTGCTTTAAAATTTTTCTTTCTGCTACTTAATTGTTAGTGCATAGAAATGCAGTGAATTTCTGTATATCAACTTGTATCCTGCAAACTTACTGAATTTATTTATCTGTTCAAGTAGTTTTTTGTCTGGGCCTTTTGGGCTTTCTATATATAATATTATGTCATCTGCAAAAAGTCAGTTTTACTTCTTCTTTACCAATTTGGATGCTATTTATTTCTTTGTGTTTTCTGATTGCTGTGGCTAGGACTCCCAGTACTATATTGAATAAAAGCCGTAAGAGTAGACATACTTGTGTTGTTTCTCACCTTAGGTGAAAGCTTACAGTTTTCCACTACTGAGAATAATGTTAGCTGTGGGTTTTTCATATATGGCCTTTACTATGTTGAGGTATGGTCCCTCCATAAACCTACTTTGTTGAGGATTTTTATCATGAAGGGTATTGTACTTTGTCAAATGCATTTTTTGTATCCTTTGAAATGATTACATGTTTTTTTATACTTTTTCTTGTTGGTGTGATTGACTAATACATTTTTAAAATTGAAAATTCACTTTTACATAACAATATGTAAAATTCTAATTCACTGATTATCTTTAGAGACACAAGAAGTATTGTCTTGATTTACATATTTGTTAAACGCAGGCCTTGAAATTTTCTGCCTTATCAATTGGCTGCTGGATGTTAACTTTATAAGACAAAAATCATGTCTATTTATTTGTTTTCAATAACATAAGAACAAGATTTACTGGATGATTTTGTTTATTTTTGTTTTTCAAGTAAGATTTAAATCATTATGCCTATTCTCATGTTTAATCCCAGGGATGAAGATGAAATTGACATCTTCTTGAGAAAATCTGTAATTTTTTTTTAAAGATTTTATTTATTTATTTGACAGAGAAAGCACAAGCAGGGAAAGTGGCATATAGACTGAAAGAGAGAAGCAGGTTCCCCACTGAGCTGGAAGCCTAACGCAGGGCTCCATCTCAGGACCCTGAGATCATGACTGGGGCATAGGGCTTAAACCAAATGAGCCACCTAGGCCACACAATTAATCAGCCACACAAAACATCATTGTCAGTCAGTGTCTGGATATAATTTGTCCCTGGATTCTTCTTTGCACTAGCTATGGCCACATAGGACCTAAAGTACAATTAGAGAATGTAGAGACTGTTCAATCTAAAGGAACATGGGAAATTTTGTTTACTATTAGAAGTCATAATATTTAATCCAAATCTAGCTTAGAGAAAGGGATTTCACTAAGTTCTGGGTTTCAGAGTTACATTCTTCTCCAGTGTCTCTCAAATTTTTGTTACTCCTATTACATTCACTAGAACAGGAGGAAAAAAAATTATATTCTTTATCTTTTATCTGAAATTACATGGTCCACTTTCTATATCCTAACACCAAGTTCGTCCATATGCCTTTGAAGATTTCAAATATTATGAAATGAGAAAACTTTGTCCTCAAAGAATTAGAAAATATTTTAGGCCAGAAACATGTGATAAATAGAAGCAGTCTTTTAAAACTATTAGTTAACACAACAGGAAAAATGAGGTGACTAATCATTTATGGTTATTATACATTGAGGATATAACGGCACTTCTTGGTTATAAACGTGATTATTTCTTGCCTATCTGCTTCATATTGTTGGGAAAAGGCACCCAAAACCTGTAAGTAAGGCAAAAGAATACATATCTTTTCAATATCTTAAAGAAACAT
This sequence comes from Mustela nivalis, assembly GCF_964662115.1. NCBI lineage: Eukaryota > Metazoa > Chordata > Mammalia > Carnivora > Mustelidae > Mustela > Mustela nivalis. The sequence goes on from NC_139029.1 coordinate 55,138,384, forward strand.
TGCTTAACATAGTAATCTAACAGTTAATTTTTAGGAGACTATATGATTATTTTCCATTGTTATTTATTATTTATTAAGAGTTTAGACTGTGAAGATACATGTGAACTTTGAGGTTTTTATATTGTAGACACAAGAATAATTTCTTTTGTAAAAACGTCAACCCTAGAGATGAATTATATAATATTTACCAGGTTTTTTTTTAATATTTTATTTATTTATTTGACAGACAGAGATCACAAGTAGGCAGAGAGGCGGGCAGAGAGAGAGGAAGGGAAGCAGGCTACCTGCTGAGCAGAAAGCCCGATGTGGGGCTTGATCCCAGGACCCTGAGATCATGACCTGAACCGAAGGCAGCGGATTAACCCACTGAGCCACCCAGGCACCCCTATTTACCAGGTTTTTAAAAATCTAACCTAGTAATCTTCTCTAAAGTTTCTTTATCAAAATGCCCTATAAATATCCAATTCTTAAAATATCCTTTGAGCTACTATGACTGCCATTCTGGTCCTTAATCAATTACTGAGTGAAATAAATTTTGGAAACAAGTTCATTCTATATGTGTATGAAGGTCATGATTGTACCACTTGGAAATTATTATTTGTTAGTATATCTCACACCTTCTTGTATTCTAGATCTGTTTTGCAAATAATCTTAAGCCTCCATGGCAGGTGCTTCTAAAAATTGAACTCATTAATTTTCTATAGTTGGTGCAATGGAAAGGATTTGCTTTATGTGGGTGTACTTTGTTTTAGTTTAGTTAGACACTAATTTGTCTGATTTTCTGGGCTTCCCAGTAGAGTGACCATCAACTCAGAGTAGGATGGAGGTATTCAATATTCTATCCTTCAAGTTTCTTCCATGTGGTCTAAGAAATAAATTGACATGAAATGAATTAACAGGAGGAAAAAAAAATATGTGTGCACAAATGCTCAGTAATGCAATTGAGACCTAAAGTAATAATCAAGACAGACAGTTTTTATACTTTTTAGACAAAGACACAATAAACCTATGAGGAGTTGATTGAACAAAGAAAACTTGACTTTGGGAGCTTCGATTAGTAAGGAATTTTAAATAGAATTTAGGTTAGGGTAATAAATTTGTAAAAAGTAACAAGGTTTGTTTATATAGCCTTCTTGGCTATGAATTCCCTTCTCTGGTGATAAGGATGTCTCATTACTTCCTGGTATAGAGAAGGTACATTTCATATGGTAGATTTATTTCCTGCTTCCTGAAGACATAGTGGGGGTGTGGGGGTCAGAGTGTTTCTCTTACTCTGGCTGTTTCTTAAGTATCTTTTGATTCAAAATAATATTTCCAAAGTAACATTCTTGTTTTGGCCTACCCATGGCCCCTTTAGGGTAAGTATCTGACACAGTCTTCACAGGTACAAATTGGATGATAATGTGGTTTCTAGGCTGTCTTTGTCATCTTCTGCCAGACTGATCCTGAACACTGTTTGGAATACAGTTTTGTTAACATTTCTTGCCTAAGCAGGTCCTTTGATTTTATTTTCTGGGCCCTTAGCTCTCACTGCACAAATACCTGGCTGTTGCTGCTAGCCAATTAACTGGGGTGCTAAAAGAAACCCAAAACATCATAACACAGTTGTTAGATTCTATTGCATTTTATAAATAGAAAATATTCAATAGAAACAAAACCATTCAAGTAAATAAACAGCAGGTGAATACAGGCTTCTTGTGTGAAAATGGTTTTAGAAATAAGCAGGTGCCTTTATTTTTTATTTTCAAGATCAAAAAGTTTGAGAGTAGACATCAAAGGGCCAACATCATCATTGCAAAGGTTCCCATGGGTTAGAGAAAACAGACTGCAAACATAATGCTGTGGGCACTTAATATGGCTACTATGTGGACTTCAAAGAGCAGAGGGTCTGATGGAAGCTAAAGTTGTTCTATTTGCAAGTTCTAAAAATTGTTTCTCAACCTGCATATTAAAAGCTGTGACAAACTTTGCAAAATCCAGAGGAATAATATAAATGGAATAGAAATACATCCTTTCCTGCGTGATCCAGATTGTTTTTATCTTTGCATCACAAAATAGAAGCAGTTAATTGTAGACATTTCTTGGAATTTTTCTTTTCCAGGAAAAATTTTTATTATTCTTATTTTTATTCCAATACTGTGCTATAACCATTTACCTTAACACATAGCTAGCTTGACACAAAAGGCCTGAATAAACATTTGACTTACTGGGCTAGTTAATTCCATAAAATCATCTGCAAATCTGGTGAAGCAAGCAGGCTGAGTTTTGGAAGGAAGATTGTGAGACATTTTTACTTTTTGTCTGTTTAAAAAATATATAGAATCACTGTGATTT
>NC_139029.1:55740917-55960190 GCF_964662115.1 Mustela nivalis
AGAATAATTTAGTAAAGGCACCTTGAAAAGTGCTTTGTTTTAGTAAGTGACCAAAAGAAGTTAGCTTTTGTTGTTGTTATTGTTTTGTTCTTACTAATTTTATCTTCTTAGGGAGCTATTTGATCATCTGTTAGAAGAGTCACTCTCTCCTTCTGGAAATTAGATTATTTCATTTTAGATCTAATTAGAGAGAAAAATCACTTCTTTTATCATGCTGACTTACATCTACCTTCCTGCAACTTTCCTCACTGATTCTAATTCTGAACTGGGGATAAAGATAGGAGAAATCCAGCTCCTCTCTGTACAACACCCCTCAGATACTCAGATGGGCATCTTTTATGCCTACATCTTCTGTTCTCCAGTCTAAACAGTTTGTATCATTTCTGCCATTTCTCCTATGGCTTATTCCGAATACACTCTGCTTTGTTGAAGATACCTTTACACTTGGACACCTAGAGGGGAACAGAATACTATAGTCCTTCTGTGGGCTCATGGTTGTATATGAAGCAGGATACTGACAGAAACGATCTTGGAACAGCCCTCCACATTCCGAGTCATATCCCCAGAGATCACTGTAGTGTCTTCGCATGGGGCAGGTAGTATTTCTTGACTAAATGAATGTACCTATAAAGAAATGAAGTAGTCAACACTGAGCTTACTCTTGACTTAAATCCACAATTTTCTTCACATTTACTTCTGCTTCTAATTTACATGTGTATAATTGGTTTGGGAGACATATGGCAGGATTTTATATTTGTCCCTATTAAACTTCACATGATTAGAGCTATCCAGTCTTCTAACATTTTCAGATCATTTTGAACACTAATTCAATCATTTCATATATTGTCTCTCCCTCTCAACATCATGTCATCTGTAGATTTTCTTCCTGTGTGCCATCAATATACTCATCTGAGTATTTAAATGGAATATATTACATTCATATTCATATTAAAATATTCATTAAACTTTATGGCTGAAAGTGTTTCAATTAATTATAAATTAATCACATTTTCTCAGCAGTGCATCTTATTATTAATTGTTAAGAATACCTGTTTATTTATTCATTTGATAATTCCTAGAATATAAATATACTTTCTTAAATGTTAACTGATTGCAGTAATTAAATTAAAAATAAAGCTTTAAAACATGAACATTTTAGTGGGAATGACATCTGAAATAAAATTGGGAAACATAAACTAGCATAAAGTGGAAATAATCTTTGCGACTGTGGAGCTAAACTTTTCATCTCCCAAGAAATTAACTAAAGAAGTTAAACGGTCTCAAGGCATGTAGGACAGAACAATTGAGAGAATGAACAAGCAGGCTCATCATTAGAGCAGAACAATTTTAATCATCCAATTTTGTGTATCAGAAAGGGTTTCAACTGTGCACTATGAAATACATGAATGGAAATTTTCCCAGTTATGAGAGCTAAAGGGCTGTAGTACACCAAGCGTATTATTAAATAAAAAATGTAAAGAGAAATGGGAGAAAGTTTCTCAGAATGTCATCTTGGTTCCTTGGCAAATTGCAAACTCTAAAGATTATCAAAGAAGGCAAACATAAAAAAATAGTAATTTTAAGCAATGATCTCAAAATTAAGAAAAAATGTAGTAACCGAAATATGTCAATGAAATATAATAATTGCATCACTATGGTTAGAAAATATAATTTTTCAGAATTGCATTTGGTATTTTACATTGGTTAATTTGAAAAAAAGCCTTTTATTTATCTGCATTTTGAAACAGATTCTATCCTACTGCCTTCGAGTTCTGCACAGTGTCTGGCATAACAAGTTATTATTATATCACCAGATCATCTCATCAACATTAAGACACTTAAAATTTATATTTTAAAATTAAAATTTAATTTTTTTTTAATTTGTGTTTAAGTAGGCTCCACGCTCAGTGTGGAGCCCAGTGTGGGGCTTGAACTCATGACCCTGAGATCAAGACCTGAGTTGAGATCAAGAGTCAGATGCCCAACAGACCCAGCAACCAAGGGACCCCCTAAAGTCTTTTTCTAAATTTTAAAATTTTAAAGTTTCTTAATTTAATTTTGACAAAATTAAATAAGTGACAAATGTTATACTTTTCAGTTTATATTTCTCTTAACCTTTCAGAAGAAAAAAATTAATAGATGTTTAAGTACAGTCAAACTATTATGCAAATTAGTCGAATAAAAGTCACACATGCAACAGCCTAAAATTGTGTGTACATGACAGGAGTTATTGCAATTTGTTGCAGTCATGCAAAATATATGTTCCATTTATGTTAATACTGATATAATCATTTTCTTAGCTCGTTTTAACTAATCAAATTAAGGTCACTTCAAAAAGAATTCTAAAGTGGTTTAGGTGAGTATAAATGTGGAAGACTAAAATGTTCTCTAATATTTTTTATTATTTAAATGTGGTGCCTGTATGCTATAGAAAATTTGGAAATTATAGAAAAAATGTGAAGAAGGAAAATATAGTTATTCATAAGCCCACCATTGATATTTTTTAAATCAACATTTTTATCTAGTTTCTTCTGATATTTTTCTAACTTTTAAAAAAAGTGAAAACATATAAAGGTATACCTGCTAAGCAAAATAAGTTGATCAGAGGGCACCTGGGTGGCTCATTGGGTTAAGCCGCTGCCTTCGGCTCAGGTCATGATCTCAGGGTCTTGGGATCGAGTCCCGCATCGGGCTCTCTGCTCAGCAGGGAGCCTGCTTCCCTCTCTCTCTCTCTCTGCCTGCCTCTCCATCTGCTTGTGATTTCTCTGTCAAATAAATAAATAAAATCTTTAAAAAAAAAAATAAGTTGATCAGAGAAAGATAATTTCCATAGGATCTCATTGATATGTGGATTTTAAGAAACAAAACAGAGGATCATGGAGGAAGAGAGGAAAAAAAATTTTTTAAGGATATTTTTGTAAAATATATAAATATTTCTCCATTTATAAGTATTTATATTTTAAAATGCATATTTTATAAGGCTATAAAATATAAAATTTTAAAGAAATATATCAAACTCCTACTAAACAAAATGAATACATTAACTACTTTTTATATTTGAGTTTAATCTTTTTTTGAAATAAATAAAACACTGTAGATCAAATGGAAGTCTTTTATGCTGTCCGTCCTAATCTTGTTCCCATCACAGCACAATGACAACTTTGAATTTGATGTGCTTCTAAGCCATATATTCCTATTTTAACTGCATGTATATACACACACATATATATATATATATCACTATTTTGTAATTTATAGAAATCAGTTTGTGCTATATGAATTTTTATACCTATTTTATTCAATGTGTCCACAAGATTTATCCATCAGCATACTTAAAAATATAGATTATTCACTTTTATTGTTGTGTTCTATACCAGCATATGATTTTATCATAATTTGCTTATCTGTTCCCTTAGGCCATTGTTTACTTAGAATGTGACCTACTTCTTGCAGTGAAATTTTTCTACCATAATATTTTTCTATATTTCAGAGTATCTCAATAAGGATAGTTGCCTGAAAGCAAATATGAATATTTTTGAGACTTAAAAAGATATTTGAAAATGTTTTCCTTAGAAGAATATGCTAATCTGTAATCCTCAACTCACACACTTTCACCAGATTTGAATACCCGAAGCCATTTTGAGTAAATCCATTCATTTTTAATGGAAACAATTGACATTGCTATGAAATTAATTACAGATGGTCCCTGACTTACAAAGTTTCAACATACAATTTTTCAACTTCATAACAGTACAAAAATGGTACTCATTCAGTAGAAACTGGACTTGAGATTTTGAATTTTGATCATACCACTAGCAATATGCAGGGGGATGATCTCTTGCCATGCTGGGCAGTGACAGTGACCCGCAGCTCCCAGTCACTGAGGGGATCACCGGGGTAAACAACCTGATACATTTACAACCATTCTGTGTCTTGCTTTCAATATGGTATTCAATAGAGACATTTAGCACTTTATTATAAAATAGGCTTTGTGTTAGATGGCTTTGCCCAACTGTAGGCTAATGTAAGTGTTCTGAGCATGTTTAAGGTAGGCTAGGCTAAGCTGTGATTCTCAATAGATTAGGTGCTTTAAATGCATTTTTGAAATATATTTTCAAATTATGATGGGTTTATAAGGATGTAACCCCATGATAAATCTAGGCAGATCTGTAGTATGAAAAAGGACAATTTATGTATAAGGTTGGGTGGTGTAAGTCATTTAGTTTAGTTCAAAGATCCACTTAAGATTGTTTATTGATCGTGAAATGCCATTTCATCATCTTCACGTTATAGATTTTGTTTCAGCAAGGTCATGTATTGATCTAATCAATTTATTTTCTCTCTGCTATTATTAGGAACTGGCTGAAATTTCTTCTGTGGCACATTTTATTATAAAATCCAGTAATAAAAATATTAACTTTTTTTTAAATCTAGCATATGCTTTACTTTCTTTATTGGGCATCTGTGATCACCAGCATTCTTCGTTATTTCAGAATTTCAGTTTTAAGCTGTAACATGATGTCATCTTTGGAGCCAGAAGACCTGAGGAACTATCCCAGCTGTAGTTATGCAACCCTCATAAAATCATTCTCATTTCCCCCAGGAAATTATTATCAGATTCTTCACCCATAAAGTAGGACTATTATTACCTTATGGTGTTATTAAACAAATTAAATGAGAACCTTTGAAATAAAGTAGATATAGAGGTTAGCATTAGTTATCCCTTTCAAGTAGTCATAGAAGTCTAGGATTCCCAGTAGAACCCACTGTGAGAGCTATTTTACAGGTATAATTGGTCAGCTTTATCTGCCACCTTCTCTGACACAGCTAAGGGAGCACATTATACAGTGCATGAGAGCCAACCCAAATTTTTAGAGACCACACAAGGCCTTTTGTTTCCACAGCATCCTCTCCTGCCCACACACCAACATTTCATACTGCCCAGAGCTTCAAGTCTGGCATTGCCTGGAACCAATCCAGAAATCTTGAAATCTTAAACTCTTAAATTCTGCTCTCAGAATTTTTCACACTCCTACTTCTCTCAATCCTTTCTTCTACTACACTGCTCGCTGACCTCATGCAAACCTGAAATCTCTTGCTTCTTCTGTTTTTTCCTAGCCTATCAGTCCTGCACCTGGTCCCCAAAAAACTTTAAATAATTACCATTGATAGAGCTCTTTTGATTGCCCTTAACTTGCTCTATGAGTCTTCTCAAACTATACGCGTATGCACCATTCTCCCCAAGTGCTCTATATATACAAAAGTCTTGACCTCTCCTGCTCAACAGATTACCTTCCTCTCTACTTCATCAAGAAACATTGAGACTTTCAGACCTGCCCTCTCTCTACTTCTTCTCTTCCCCCCATCAAGCTCACCTACAATCATCCTTAACATCTTCCCTTAAGTCTCAGTGAAAGAGGTGTCCTACTTCTGTTCAAGGCCTGCTCCTTTTCCTGTGTTATCAATTTCATCTTATTTGTCACCTCTTAGAATTTACTCCATTAATTTTATAGCGTTTTATCTGTCTTTCATCTGACCCTCTTTGCTAGTGTCTTCTTACCAGCTTGACTTCCTTGATTTCATCCTAGTCCCTCGATTTCTATCGCTAAGGTTATCAGTATATTGCTGTTTCCAAAATTGAGTGGGCATCTTCAGTCTCTTAATTCACTGGACACCTCTGCTGTAAATGATGCTCTTATACACTTCCTTATTCTTAATACAACACTATTCATTGGACTTTAATAACCCCTTACTCTCCTGGACTCTATTCCTTCTTGCCTTCTGAGTTTGCTCTTCCTGTTTTTAGCTCTCAAACGTTAGTGTTCCCCAGGGTTCCTCCCTCAGCACCTCTGATTCCTCCCCATTCCTCCATAGGAAACTTGTCCTCATGTGTTTCGACTCCCAAAAGATGCCTAAGTTGTATCCTCAGCTGGGACCTATTCTCTTAGCTTCAGATTTTAATAGTTAACCAATTCCTGGACATCTTCACCGGTGTCCCATAGGGACCTAAAGCTAAATCATGGTCAAAACTGAATTCAGTCTCTCCCATATATCGGTTTCTATCTCAATATCCTGCATCTCCATTGGCGGCACCACAGGTGCTGGGAAATTGGGGGGTACCCATGACCCCCACTTTCACCCCTATATCAAAGCACAAAGTCCTACTGTTTTCATCTTCTAAATGTTTCCTTAATTCGACTTCTTCTCTTTAATACTCATTATCTCTTTCATTACTAGCCCCATTAAGTTTCCCAGTTTTTTTTTTTCTTTTCTTTTTCCCTCCAGGACAGATATACATAAAACACCAATCTGCCACAATCACTTCCTATTAACAATAGCATAGTGATGTTCTTTCACCTGTAAAATAAAGTTCTAGCTCTTTTACAACATATAAGGACTTCATAGACCCCACCCTCTTTTGTTAGCCTCATTTTCTGCTATTCATTCTATTCCAAACTTAACACTCAGTAGAACAAACGGCCTGTTGCCATTCATTCATCATGCTGTTTCTCACCTCTGTTAAAATGTGCTTCCTGTCCTCTCCTCTCTACTCAGCAACCCCTTCTCATGAATATGTATGTGGCTCCATGAATACTTATGTGGCTTCCTCATTACTACAGTATGTAGGTCCCCCTTTCTTTATATTTCCATAATAAGATGTATTTACTTTTTCTGTGTTTGCCTTAGAAATAGAACAGGAGTTTCTTGAGAGCAGAGGGCATTATGACTCTAGTGTTATGCCTGGAACTGAGGAGATATTTAGTAAGTATTTACTGAATAAAGGGATAACTAAATTATTAAAGTACTTTGTATCCATTCTGGTCATTCTTTTTTTTTTTTTTTTTTAATGATGTCATTGTGTAGCATGGACAGTAATGTTCACCAAATATTCCATGAATTTCTCTTATACTTCACAACCTTTCTTGAACTTAGTTTGCAGCCTTATAAACAGTTCTAGACATGGGACTCTAAGCAGAGATGATATGGGTCACTTCCAGTCTGAGATCTTTAAGAGCAGTGGCTGGTTTTCTATACTCTCTTCTCTGCTTTGACTCTTCTGGAAGTCTTGAGATGGTGGCAACACAATGCTCTGGGGACAGAAACACAGGACAATGGACATGTAATGGGAGTGGGAAGTAAGCCATGTGGCGGCAAGCCACTGAGATTTCAGGATTAATTTGTTACCACAGAACAATCGAGGTTATCTTAAATAACGCTCATTGTTCAACATTTATAAATTAATGACCATCTTATTACAAGCATAAGGTTCTACTGAAGTTACAGTATGAAACTCTTTTTCTAAAGTCTGCACGGAATGTAGGCTTAGGGAAATCTGCACCATGTGACTGATATTTCCCAACTAGCCTGACTGTTCCTAGCCAGCCCTCTGCCTCAAAGCCTCTGCACATCAAAGTGGGCTTCGACCTTGATTGGTTTTCCATTCTTGCCCAGCTTAACATACAGGTAGAGTAGTTCATCTAAGTAAAAGAATATTTTCCTACACAAAAAAATCTCCCACACTTATTCACACATGCCTCTGAGTCTATAGCTGAATGCCATGCTCTAACTTTAGATTTTGATCTTGGTTTTTTTTCTGTTTATTGAGAGATTTTTTTTTTTAACTTTTTAAAATTTAAATTCAGTTAATTAACATATGATGTATTATTTGTTTCAGGGGTACAGGTCTGATTCATCAGTCTTATATAATACCCAGTGCTCATTACACTATTTATCTTCCCCTGTGTCCATCACCCAGGTACCCAATCCCTCCACCCTGCCCCCCAACAGCCCTCAGTTTGTTTCCTATGATTAAGAGTCTCTTTCTCTGGTTTCATCTTGTTTCATTTTTTTCCTCTTTTCCCCTATGATCCTCTACCTTGTTTCTTAAACTCCACAATATCAGTGGGATCATATGAAAATTGTCTTTCTCTGATTAACTTATTTTGCTTAGCATAATACTATCTAGTTCCATCCGCATGATTGCAAATGGCAAGATCTCAATTTTTCAATCTCTGTGTAATATTCAATTGTATATATATATACATCACACCTTTCTTATCCTTTCATCCTTGTTATAGCTGAAATTTCTCCAAAGAATAGTAACATATTCCATTGCAATTGCAGTCTAAGGGCATCAGAGACTCTCTCCAAAGTAGTCCTGGCAGTCTCTGAAGCCTTCCGAAAGTGTCAAAGATGTGTGCATATAACTTCTGCTAACCGACAATTACCAATATTCTCATCATAACTTAGGAATAATTCCATTCTTTTCCACTATTATCCTATTAAATACACTGGTTTTCCTAACTAGGTCTCAAATATTATTAGACTATGGCTGTATCTTTTTTTAGTGATAATTTTTTTTTTCCACTGAAAGAGACAAAACACCTGACTTTAGGTGTGGCTTAATTTCAGCCTAATATGTTATCAGGATCTTTTAACTCAAACAGGCTTTTCCCTGCTTTTCATGCCCAAAGCTCCCAGGGCTGTACCCTTCCAGTTTCTAATCCAGCAGAAAAGAACAAGAGTCTCTGCTCCTGAAGTCTCAGTGAAAGAAACTTTGATTCTTATCTGCTCTGAATGGATCCTGTTCCCATCCTTGAGCCAACCCCTGGGGCCAACTGAATACAACCCACTAATTAGCTTAGGCATTCTCACTTCCCTGAAGTGACAAAAAGGAATGAACTTCAAGGGACACAGGTGGCCTGAAGGAGCCTAAAGGGAAAATTTTTGGAGAGAAATCATAAAAAGTTCATCACAAATCAAGAGGTGATGCTGGTAGCAACGGTTTCCTTTATCCTCTCTATATATTTTGCTGGAATTTAGAGACAACTTCAATCTAGGGACTTAGAATTTTTCATTATGCCCTGTGTGTTATACCTAGATCATATTCTCTCTCTCCTTTCTTTGAACTTCTCTACATTATTCTATTCTCCCATATGCTACCTTCTGTTTCAGTTATTTGTATGTATTTGTCTCCTTGATTATATCATCAGCTACCTTAAGGCAGGAACCAGATTTGAAAATTGTGGATCCTGCCTTGTGTCTTTCACATATGAGACATCCCCAGTATTCAACCAATAATAATAATTTGCCGAGTAAATGAAGGGATAAGAAATGAATGGGTCTAATTCGTACTGTCATCATTTCATGGTAACGTAATCCCTATGCGGAGTATGTGTGTAAGGTTCTACTACACACACATAATAAAAACTGTATGCTAAGTACCATAGTAAACAATGGGGATGAGGAATAGTAATTAAAAAACAAACATTGCTCTGCCCTTCAAAAGCTTATATTCTAATGAAGACAAATACACTGAGTAATTAGGTTATAATAAATGCTCTAAATGATAATTATAGGGTATTAAGAAAGAGTAATCGATTTTTAAAAATTTTTTTATCCATTATTTTTATTAACATAAAATGTATTATTTGCTTCAGGGGTACATCATCAGGCTTACAAACTTCACTGCACTCACCAGAGTACATACCCTCCCCAAGGTCCATAACCCAACCACCCTACCCCTACCCCAACTCCCCCAAGCAAACCTGTTTGTTTCATGAGATTAAGAGTCTCTTATGGTTTGTCTCCCTCCAGATTGTTGTTCTGATTGTTTCCAGATCAGCTCTAGGTTGACTACCTCAGGGACTACCAGTTTAGATGGAGGTCTGTTAAATTTAGGACTACTTGGAGGATTAATATTAGATTCCCAAATAATGTTTCCAGATTCAAGAAATTACACTTATATTGTGCTAAGAAAAGACTAATTTTGTTCTCTTTCTCCCTATCTCTCTCCTAGCCTGAAGTTCTGGATCAAATACAAAATTTAAGAGAGTTATGGATGGATAATAATGCATTACAAGTGCTACCTGGGGTATGTAAGTTTTTATTATGACATGTTGTCTAGAATCTATGTTATATATTAGTTATAATTAATAATAATATTCATTTATAAATCTCAGTGTTTGCCTTTCAATGTTAAACATTTATTTGGTCACCAAGTGTTTTTCATTAGTTGGTTTTTTTTTGTTGGTTTTTTTATCCCCCACATACCTTCTGTGAGTGATGTAGGTATATATAATGTATGAAAGATTTTTCTTGTTCTCGCAGGATTCCATTATTCATCTCTCCACATACTGAGTTTTAAAAGATGAGAAATTTATATTGCTATATGGGAAAAGAAAATGCTACATATAAAATCCAAATCTTGTTTTTACAGAATCAAACATAGTCCTATAGGTAACTAGATAATTGTTTCTGCTCATATTGTTAGTGCTCTTCCACAAAATAAAAATCTTTCTCTCAGTTTGGGTAATTTCCAATAGAATACATTTAAATTTTTGAAATTACAAAAAGTTAAAAATAGACCATTAAACTAGAGTCCATTTTTTTCAACTAATAGACAATCTAATAGACAGTAATATCTAATAGACACTAATAGACAGTAATACCTCCCAAGTAGAAGGTTTACCAGTCAACTCATTGAGTGTGAACGTTCCTGCCTTTTCCATTTAGAGAAAGAATGGCTGCATGAAATACTGCCTCTTGCCACTCATAATATACACTCAAATAAGCATGTACATACACACACACACATCAGCCACAGTGTTCCTGGTGGTAATAGCCAATTCCAAATCCCTTGCATTGGGCTAAGCAGACAGGGCAGCTGGATTTTTAATAACTCTTCAGCCACTGAGATTTAGATGTGTGTTGTCAAAGCCAGTTTAATTCTTTTGACTCGACATTAAAAATTCCTTAAAATGATTGTGAAAGCAACTAGAACAAGAGGTTTTTCTTTTTTGAACAAGCATGAAGCCACATAAAGGAGAAAATCTGGCAAAAGATTAAGGAAGAAAATGCTTTCTTCTCTTATCAAAAGAATACATTTATACTGTTATCATGGATACAAAACAAAACAGCATGCACATCTCTTATATATTGATTTATTTAAAAACTATTTATAAATACACCTCTATGAACCAGAAACTAAGCTAATGTTTAGTTACAAAGGGTTACAAAGGTAATATAATCAATGACCTTGAATATATTTATTTGAGGAGCTCACACATAACAGGAAAGATAGATATAGATTCCACTACACATAGTAGAGTCTGATTTGTGCCATATTCAAGGCATGTACAGATCCTGAGGCAATACAGGTAAGACACTTATCGATTCCCTATGCAGACACTGAGGATCAAAATGTATGTCTAGTTGGAAAAGTCTATACCTGCCTCTTTGACATATTTATTAATTCAAAAACACCTAGATAATGCCTAGCTCATGATAAATGCTAGGTGTTTTACAAATATTTATTCACTGAATCCTCATAATGAGCTTATAAAGTAGGGTTTATTACCATCCCCATGTTATGGATAGATGATGATAATTCAAACCAGAACCAGAAGCTGTTGTTCAATATGATGTTCCAGAATGCCACTGCTCTAGAATCAACAGAAAGCAAAATGGGAATTACATTCATCTTACTTTTCATAGTCATGACATTCCCCAAATCCAACCTTGAAAGTCAGCTCAGACCTCAAATTCTTTAGTAAGCTTATTATCTAAATGGAAAAGTGGTGGTCAAACTGTCCATGAAACAGATAGTGCTGCCTAACTTGTCTGTTTCAAGAGTAGATTTTCCTTATACACAACTTTAAAAGTAGATTTCTCATTTTATTTTTTTTTAAGACTTTATTCATTTATTTTGACAGAGATCACAAGTAGGCAGAGAGGCAGGTAGAGAGAGAGGGGGAAGCAGGCTCCCCACTGAGCAGAGAGCCCGATACGGGGCTCGATCCCAGGATCCTGGGATCATGACCAGAGCTGAAGGCAGAGGCTTTAACCCACTGAGCCACCCAGGTGCCCCATAAAAGTAGATTTCTCATTTTAGTTAGTACACTTGAGTTTCATATTTTGCTCTGTTCCTTGTGGGAATACCCCCACCTCCTTGCCATAAAGAGGCATAGTTTTCTGAATGTCTATGCTGGCAAATAGTTGCTATGCAAGTACCTAGAAACACATGTCCTTGAAAGCTAATCTCGAATGCAAGCTTTAGCTATCCCGTGTCTATCAGTTTCACAGAATGATCATTCCTAAATATTTAGTGTCACAAGACACAGGGGAAAAAAGCAAGTTCATCTTGTTATTACTTCACGTATCATAATATTTTAAATTACGTGCAAAATACTTTTGGAGGCCTGAGCTATCATTTTGCTACTCTGTTTTTCATAAATCAGAGAAGCAAGTAGATGATGAAAGATTAGTCTTCTACATAGCTGTCTTTTGACTGTCCCTCTAAGATCAGTCAACATGTCACTAAACAACCCATTGAACCTGTGTTTGTTCTTAAACAAACTTCAGTATCTTCTTTTGTTTGTGACGGCTTGCATTCCTTTCATTTGCTGTCTACTGCTCACTTATAGACCCCTTTTTGTCAAGGGGTGTTGGAGCAAGATTCAGTATCCCCCTCAAGGACTCTGAGACATTGAACTTCAAAAGCCTTTATCACTCCAGATTACTATTGTCCTTATAAGGGTTTGAAAGTGAGGGTTTAGAAAGACTCAAAAATAAACACCAAAGTGTTATTTTGCTTCTAAAAAGGATGTTTAGAAATTTTACACCAAAATATTGAGTTGTACTGCAGATAACAATGAAGGAGCTTTCAAGGGGTAAAGATATTTTCTCACGATAAAGCAACAAAAAAGAAACACACACACACAAACACATACATCATTCTTTTTTTGCTCGCCAGAAGAGAAGAATGAGCCATGGTAACATAATAGCTCCTTAGGGACGTGACAGTATCTTTCCAAGTGACTTATTTCCAGGCATGGGAGGAATTCAGAGCTCTGACCTAGTCACCCAAAGTACTCAGTTCCTACCTTAGCAACCCTTCATCTACTCCAAGACCCTGCTCACATTCTCTGCCTCCACACGGAGTAAGGGAGCAGGGCTAGCGATGTGTGCTGGGTTTATTAGGGAGTTAGAGTTCAGTAACTGACAAGATAATCAACAGACTTTGTAGTCTGTAATCTGGGAAAAGTGAGCTTGAATTGTAGCTCCACCCCTTATTGATGGGATAACCTTGGAAAGTTGCTTGTAATAGATGCTGGTATGCATCATCCTCCTGGAATGAAGAACTGACTCTATTTCTGAAGCTTCTGGGAATGCTACTTGCAGCTCTCCAGCCTCCTCAGGAGTTCTTCCAGCTGAAGAGAACTTCCCTACCCAGGGTCACATTCCTATTCCCTAAGACTTCCACCCAATGACCAGTGATAAAGGTCTGGCTCCTCACCTTTCCTCAGGACAACTGAGAGGCAATCCCAATTTCGTGAGTCTTAAAGGGCCAGCTGCAGACTTCTCAAGACATCATCTCAGTTTCTTCATCTGCCAATCGTGCTTCCTTTCTCCCCTATGTCTTTCCCTGGCATTGATCCTAAGAACACTCTCTCATAAGCTTCTCTTTGTCTCTGTTTCCCAGGAACGTGTATGCCATTACTTAATTTACTAAGCTATAATGTGTGTTGAAGTGCAGACTCTGAGTCAGTAGGTCTGGAACAGGTCTGAGATTCTACATTCCTGACAGGCGTGTAGGTGGTGCCAACGCTGCTGGTCTGCAAAACACATTCTGAGTAGCAAGGATATGAAGTCTTAAATCAAATAATATATATAAAGTGCTTAGCAAAGGTTGTGCTTGTGTGTGTAGTGCAAGTGCAAAGGTTGTGCTTGTGTGTGTAGTAAGTTTGTTTATTTATTTATATTGTCAAATAATTACAGACAATATATTAAAGCATACACAGTAGATTAGATGAACAGATAACCCAGTGAACACAGATATGTGTAGGGCATTTGTTTGCAAAACATGCCCTGAAAGAAAATGAAAATGGGGACTTTCATCTTGTTCTGACTCCTGTTCCCAGCTAAGCAGCCCCTGTTACTCCTGTTACCGTACTGTGTGAGTTTGTTCCTCCCTGTCCTCAGTAATTGGTTGCTCATCCATTTCCCCCACTTCTAAATTTTTCTTGAGCCCATCCCCTTTTCATTCTCACTTCTGCTGCCTTAGTTCAGGTCCTTCTCATGTCCGCAGATACATGTTTCCGGATCCTTGTGATAGGTCTCTGCCACTCCCCAAAAGAATCTTTCTTCCACAGTTCCCTGATGCTGATATTTTAGAGCACAAATCTGATTGTGTCATTCTCCATCGTAAAAACCTTGAGCAGCTTTCCTTGCCTGTACGGTAGAATTGACATCTTCTTACATAACATGTAAGGAAGGACATTTAATGCCTAGGTTCTTATAATCCTACAAATTGAATTTCCCACTCTTCAGCAAACATGCCATGATTTTTCACATTTGCTGTGAACTTACATATTGTTTTCTCTTCCAGGTATAGGTTCCCCTTTTTTCTTTCCTTTTTTTTTAGATTACTTATTTAGTTAATTAGTTATTTGAAGCGGGGCGGGGAGAGAGAGAGAGAGAGCGCCCACACAAGTAGGCAGAGCAGCAGGCAGAGGAAGAGGGAAAAGCAGGCTCTCTCCCCTGAGCAGGGAGCCCGATGTGGGCCTAGATCCCAGGACCTAAGCCAAAGACAGCAGGATCATGACCTGAGCCAAAGACAGTGGCTTAACTGATTGAGCTACCCAGGCACTCCAGGTTCTCCTTTTCTTGACAAGATTTTTCTTTTTTCTTTTTTTTTTTAAGATTTTATTTATTTATTCGACAGAGAGATCACAAGTAGGCAGAGAGGCAGGCAGAGAGAAAGGAGGAAGCAGGCTCCCCGCTGAGCAGAGAGCCCCATGCGGAGCTAGATTCTAGGACTCTGGGATCATGACCTGAGCCAAAGGCAGAGGTTTGAACCCACTGTTGCCACCCAGGCACCCCCTTGACAAGATTTTTCTTCCAGGCATTTTGCAGCCCTGTGTGTCCATGGCATTCTCTACATGCTTTGTTTTCTTTTATATATTATAGGGTATTATACTTAGTTTATTTGACAGTTTCCTTCACTACTTTGAGCTCCGTAGGATAAAGACTTTGTCTGTATTACGAGTCTCTTCTCATACTTAGTTGACTTGTTCATGATTGTTCTCCATGTGTAACACAAGCCCTGTATAACACAAGCCCTGACACAGTGGACTCTCAAAAAGAACTGGTGAATGAACAAAATATTGAATCTCTTTAGTAGGATAATGTCCAAATCATGATTTTTTTTTAAAGATTTTATTTATTTATTTGAGAGAGAGAGACAGTGAGAGAGAGCATGAGCGAGGAGAAGGTCAGAGGGAGAAGCAGACTCCCCATGCAGCTGGGAGCCCGATGCGGGACTCGATCCCGGGACTCCGGGATCATGACCTGAGCCAAAGGCAGTTGTCCAAGCAACTGAGCCACCCAGGCGTCCCCCAAATCATGATTTAAAACCTTTCTTATGCATTTGAAATTGTAAGAATCAACATGTCAACATATGTTGTTTTGGTGGTAATCCATCTTTATTTATTTATTTATTTATTCTTCTGCAGCTTTGAGATTGTTGTGTTGAGATACCACATAATTCACCCATTTAAAACATACAGTTCAGTGGTTTTTAGTGTACTAACATTGTCTAGCCATCACCACAGTCTTATTATAGAGCAGTTCCATTATCTCCAGAAGAAACCCTGAAGCCATTGACAATCACTTCCATGTCCCCTTTCCCACAATGTCCAGCAACCCTGATCTACTTTCTTACTCTATAGATTTGCCTGTTCTGGACATTTCATGTACATAGAATCACACAACAGGTGTTTTTGCTATTGGCATCTTTCACCACTATGTTTTCAAAGCTCATCCATTTTGTAGCACATATTTGCATTTATTGCAAAATAATATTAAAACATGTAGATCTACCACATTCTGTTTATCCATTCACCAATCGATGCGCATTTTGGTTGTTTCCGTTTTTTGGCTGTTGTGAATAATTCCGCTTCAAACATTTACATTTTTTTGTGAACATATAATGTGTTCTTGAGGATATGCCGAGGGATTTCTCAGTCATATGGTAACTCTCTGCTTAATGTTTAGAGGTACTAGCAAACTGTTTTTCAAAGCGGCTGTACAATTTGAATTCCTGCTAGCAGTGTATGAGGATTGCAATTTCTCCATGTTCTTGCCAATGCTTGTTGTAGTTGCTTTTAAAATTAATTTTACAGTGTTGTGGTTTTTATAACTTTCGAATGTCTTATGAAAGTTTCTCAACTAATCCTGAGTTTATGCAATGTTATCAAGTCTATAGGGAAGTTAAAGATGTTGGTATACCTGGATATGTCAAAAAACAGAATAGAAACAGTTGACATGGACATTTCTGGATGTGAAGCCCTTGAGGACCTCTTACTGTCATCCAACATGTTGCAACAGTTGCCTGACTCTATAGGTGAGAATATTCTGTTATGTGATGAATGTTTATATAAAATATATCATTTGCTTTTTTTGCCATAGTCCTAGTTTATTAGTAGATATAGAGAATATACTGTTAGCCTGACTGATATTAATAAATTATCAAATTCATTATTCAAGATGTAATAATAGTATTTTACCAATATTTTGAAATGAAATGGTAACCCTAGTTGTCAAATTCAAGAAGGTTCTCATTAAAAAGACCTTACCAAATTAACATATTTTTAAAATTCATATTTTTTAAATTGTAAAATGTTATTATAAAAAGTGTATTTCTTAGACCTAGAGTAATTTGATAACCATGTATGTCTCCTTTTATCACCATAGAATTAGCTTCTATTCACAGAGTGTTGCCATACGCTATTTTCAATACTATCATAATACTGCTGTAATCTAGAAATAACATAAAGATGTATAATAAATATAAAAATCTCTTTGTGATTCTATTATTAAAACAGATACATTGTCTTATATGCTGTTAAGATTCATGACAGTAGAGAATTTGTGTGTTATATATGTCAAGCACACAATCCATTTTTGTTACAAATTTTTATATGAGTAAAATAACTAAAGACTCCTTCTAATTTAACAATGAGCAAATCTTTTTGTATGGGCATCTTACTATTATTTATGAGAGGACTCAGGAGGGTAATCAGCCAATTATTTAACTTCAGAAATTAGTTTTTAACTCTCTTTGAATTCAATGTGTCATATATTCTGGAACTTATTAAAGCCTCTGAAAATTAAGTTACAACCTAGGTACTCTGATTGAAAGGGAGCAAGAAAACAAGGCAGTATTTCAAATTTTTTCAATATTTTATTGTCTCCACTTTCATCATTCTTTCATTGCTGATAGAAAATACTAGTTTTAACAAAGCAGGCTAGGCTTTTTTTCTTTCTAATTGATAATTTTTTTTATGTAACCACATAGTTTATAACAGTATTTTTTCCAGATCATTCCATTGTAGTGCTTACCTGAGAGCTTTATTGAACACTTACACATTTCCAGTTTCTTTCTCTGAAAATTCTGATTCAGTACATTTGTGATGGGCCCTCTGATTTGTTTTTATTAAAATCTTTGATGAAACTTATAATCAGATGAGGTTAGGAAATACGCTTTTATGTCATAGAAGTGAGGAAGTATAATGGTTAAAAGTGCATCCTTGGATTAAGAAGACAGAGATGACCTTCTCTGGCTAAGATAACCACTCAAATTATAGGCCTTGGACTCCCACTCAATCACCACTCCATATCTCTTCAAAGACATAATGAGAATAGAAAAATGATTTATATTTGAAGGACATATTTTTGTTCCTTCCTGCCTCCTCAGTACCAAGAACTGTGTCTAGTTTATAATAAGGGTTCCTTAAATATTCAGCAAAGAAGATAATTTAGCTATGCTTAAGAAGAATAAACATCTACACGAACCTGAGCTAGAATGGAAATCGAGCAATGACCCCACACTTGTTGGGCTCCAGACCACATCAGCAGTGGTGTTATGAGTTCCATTCATGCAGGGGACGGGGAGTACCTTAAGCATAGCAGGAGAATTAAAATGCACAGGAAACTGAGGCAGCAGCTCCTTTTCTGTGAAGAGAGCCTGAAACAATCTACAACTAGTATGTGGAGCTGACACTGATGAGAACAGATACAGATTCACTGCTGAAAACTGTGGCAAGTCACAGCTATTGTGATCAGATCGGATCTGCATTACCCACATGGGATGAGAGTGCCGTGTTGCTAATAGGAGACCTGGTTCTGAACTCCAGAAACCTGGTGTCAGCGGTAGGTGACCCCACAACTGCCAGACAGGGAGGGGTAAGCACAGATAAGGAGAAAATAGTCACCCTCACAAATGAGCATGCAAACAGAAATCTCAAAGGAAAACTAATGTTGCAACAACAACAAAAAACTCAAATGGGAAAATTTACCCAGGAAGAAAACCAAAGTCATCAAGCAGTATAAAAAAAAGGTTTTTAAGTATATGTAGATCCTCAAATAGACAAAAGTTACAGTAATGGTCCTAAAAATAATAACTTATAAAGCAAAAACAAGAACTATGGCTTATGGACATTGGGGGGGGGGTATGTGCTATGGTGAGTGCTGTGAAGTATATAAGCCTGACGATTCACAGACCTATACCCGTGGGGCTAATAATACATTATATGTTAGTAAAATACAAAAAACAAGAACTATGACTAAGAATAGGTGGCTATTAAAAAAAATTAGAAATCCTGGAAATGAAAATGGCCCATAGTAAAATAAAAGATGATATAAGTATTTGTTTAAAATATCTTCCTTTAAGGAAGCAGACTAGGAAATTAGCCTTCTGCTTTGGGGAAGACAGCATGGATGGGTGATAGAAAACATTAGGTATGTTATACCTAAAAGATTAGGTATTTGGTTGGCATAAAGCAGACTAGGATATAGATAGGCAGTACTATGTATTTAACACCGTCACTAAGAATCTGAATGGCTCTCAAATGAGGAAAGTAACTTTGTTATAACAACTTATTCAGCCTCAGACTCTACCTTTGGGCCCTGTTGACCTTTCATTGAAAATTACATTTATGCATCTGCAGAGCTTCCAGAATCCCTGATAATACATGTAGAATGGGTTGACTTTACTCCAAAAATTCCCCTCTTGGTCAAGAGAAAGATCTGGCATAAGAGACTGAGAGCTGTGTTCTAAGGCCCTAAAATAATTCATTGATTCTGATTGGATGGGAAATTGCATCTTATCTTCTTTATTTGGACATTATTGCACCACCAACATTTAAGAGAACAAAAGATAGGAAATTTCATAGTATCAATTAAGAAAAATAGCAACTAAAATTAACATCTTTATTTCCTCCACATCTCTTTTAGTCCTTCTGCAACTACGAGGTATTTGAATGGAGTGATACACTCCACAAAACCTATGTGCTGAGTCCCTTTCCTTGTCTGGTTCCAAGGACTATGACAAGGGCTCTTTTCCTTTTCTAGATAGAGCTTTAATATAGATATATATATATAGATAGATAGATAGATAGATAGATAGATATAGATATATATAAATTATTCTTTTTATTTATTTATTTATTTTTACTTTCCAAAATACTTTATCATACTCACTTTGTGGTTAAGAACACAGGTTTTGTAGTCAAATTACCTGTGTTCAAATTCTGGATTTTCTACCTTGCTAGCTTTGAGAACTTAGACCAGCTACTTAATTTCTCTGTGCTCAGTTTCTTCATCTATTAAGTAGGGTAGTAGTAGTACCTGCATCATGGGGTTATTTCCAGCAATAAATGGATTCATATGTTTAAAACAGCTTAGGACAGTACCTGGCACATAGTAAGTGCTCATGGCATCTATTATAATAATATAATAATTATTATAATCTTAAATTTCATGATCACACAGCTATTTGGCTTTCAGAATTCTATCATATGTGTGTAAATAACATGAAAATGCTAGCTATTTTCTCTAACAAATCATATTAATATTTAATATATAGCTGCTTATTATATTTTTATATAAGTAGCTAAAGATCATAGTAAAAGTCCTCATTTTTCTTGCCCTTCAATACTCCTTCGTTGGGAGTATAGAATAAAGAGGTAGGGAGTTAAGGAAGGACACAAATAGAGGGAAGGAAGAGAATAGAATATCTTTGATTCCTGCTGGGGTAGAAGAAAGTCCAAACAGATATGGTATAGAAATGCAGTAAAGGAGTTACCTGCTGGAAGAAGTCATGAGCAATGAAGATAAGGTTGATGCCCTATTTCTGCACCAAGATCAACCATATTCCTATAGAAGCTGCACAATCTCTCCATAGCGTTCCCTTGGATGGAATATGTGAGCGACAACTGAACAAACTTCCTTTAAATCCACGGACATGGAGCTAAGCATAGGGAATCAACTTGCTTCCACCTGTAAAGCTGCAGAAGCTTCCAGGGGGTGACAGAGCCACCACTCCATTCTTCAAAAACCCCTGTTGCATCAACCTTTTGGTTTTTGTCTCTAGCATGCCTCAAGATTTTCACCACTACTTTCAGACTTTGGTGCTGTGATTCTCTTAAAGGCTACCTAGCAACTCAGTTTCATGGTATTTGCCCAGTGATCTGCGACCCCACCCGAAACCTCCTATAACCCAATCAGGTGACATTGAGACCGCCAAACCTCCTCTAGCTTCACTGGTGGGCAGGTGCAGTAGCTTGATAAGGGCTACCAAGTCATAAAAAATTTAGCTCTAATCCATCACCCCCTGTTTTCTTGCCACAATTGACGAACAAGCTCTTTTCTATTTCCAAGGTTGATATTTCTTACATACATACCAGCGAAGCTGAAGTGATTCAGTCACCCTTGAAACATAGATGAATATGGCAGTGGGGGAGCAAACTTCAGAGATAAATGACCCCAGTGAGAATTGTCCTCTTTCCCAGGTGCTGCTGTTTTGTGCTGTATCCTGAGGGCACAAGCTGATGTATTAAGCTCCAATATTTTGTAGATATTTTCTCACAGCAGTCTGACAGTGAGAACCTTTCTCCCCACTAGAGCAGAGATTCTGAGTGCTTCTACAGAATATGTAACTGAGCATACTGAAATTTAAAGTGCAATAATCGCTTTTTATTTCCGATCTATTCTGACTTACTCTATGACTTTAAGGAATCTGCAGAATACGTGATGTGGGTGGGCTTGGTCCACGGCAGTGCTTCTCAAAGCCTATTCACAAAACACTGGCTGTACAAGGTATGCCGCACACTCACAGGCATTCCGCAATAACTTTGGAAAGTCACATTGCTTCATTAATATATTAAAATGTCCTAGAAAAACTTCATTAAAGAGATATGTTTAATGTTGTTTAATTTAGCTTTTCCCAAACACATTTGACCATGGAATCCACTCTATCCATGAATACAAGTTTTCTGCAAAAAAAGTAACCGACAGTATATAGGCATATTTCCAATGCAAAACAAAAATTAACCACGCTTTGTCCTTGGGCCTTGGCTATTTAAGCCAGACTGATGCTACATCATGGCTGGGTAAAGGAAGCTGTCTTCAATTACTCTGTGACTATTACTCATTAAAACCCTAGGAATAGAGCAGTCAGTAAGGGTATGGGAGGCGTAAATCTGACAGTGAAATATAAATAGTTGAAACTTCGATTCTTGGCCAGTTCTGTTCTGTATATTAAAATTGCAAGTTTTTGTGATTTCTGTGGATCCAACTCAAGGATTTATGGTAGCAAAGAGTATGAGGTCATATGTTGTAATTTTCCAAGTACATAATTATAACCGCTGCATCACAATATTTCAATACCCATTCGTTGATATTAGGCTTACTTCAGATTTGTTTTTAATTTGTATCACAACAGGGATGTTAGTTATTATCTTAGGAGTTAATTAAATATTAAATCACAGCTGGCTCAAAAATTTTCATCTGGTCCATTTGTGGTATACTAGATAAGGGAAATGTGGTAGTGTTGCTGTCTTCCGTTTCTGCGGAGCGCTATGTTGTGTTTATTTGTCTGCATTGATGAACCTGAATTCCCACTGATGCAAGTGAAGTTTTTAAAACTGGAAAGTCGAGATTAGACTACACACAAATATAGCTGTAACTTTATATAAGCAGAGTGTAGCCAGTTGGCATGATAAATGGTCATCACAAGTGATTCTTTTCTTTCTTATTGTATTTCCTGTCAGAGATCTGTTCTTGTGTATTAATAAAGCTTCTTCTCTGTTTTAGGACTGTTGAAAAAATTAACAACTCTAAAAGTAGATGACAATCAACTTACAATACTACCCAACACAATCGGAAAGTAAGTGCCAAAGTTTCATACCAGTCAGCCCCTCTTAGCCAGAAACAAAAGGATATGCTGAATCTTTTTACTTCAAAACATTTCTTATCTTAATTTAGTTTTCTATCTGAACATTGCATTGACACTATATAATATCATGAGAAATAGCTATGACTCTTTCATAAGCAAAGGGGTTACCCAGATCATTAATTATGTTATTGCCTGTTATTTTCCAGATACTATTAATTTGATGTTTTTAACTGAGTAGCAACTCAAAATTCACTTGAACGTGTCTTGTGAAATCAAATCAGTTTGTATAAAGCCCTATAGTTTATAATATGTTATCATTATACCATAAGTGATTTATATATTATATTTAGTGATTGTTATTTATAGTAGTAGTACTATAAAATAGTACTGTAAATGTTATTTCTAAAAAATAAAGTTATTTGCCTTTAAAAGTAAGAAAATGACTCATCAAAGATAAATGGGCCTATTCAATTCAAGGTTGATTACTGGCTTGCAGGGATAAAGGTTAAGAATCTTATTATAAAGCTCATGTTTTTAGATTTCTTTAAGTGCCATTACCTTCCTTTGATTATTGTTTCAGAGAAAATGAAAGAGAAGTGTTAGAGGAATGAACTAAAACAAAAACTGGTGAAAAAAAATAAACAAACAGAAAGACAGAAAGAAGCAAGTGGGAATTGTATGGGAAATCTCTGTACCTTCTTCTCAATTTTACTGTGATCCTTAAACAGCTCTAAAAAAAAAAAAAAATAGTCTTTTTAAGAAAAAGAAGAAGGATTAACAAACTGGTTATTTAAACTTGGGTTTTTGGGGGCAGACATTTTGCCGAAAATGAACTAAGTGAGCTTGTCTCTTCAAGGAGAACAACTGACAGTATTTGTCACTCACAGTAAAATTTGAGCTATCAAGCAAAAATTGGAATTTTGGAAAATTCCTATCTGCCACTGTGAGCCTGACAGCTTCCCACTATTTACAAGCTTTTCTGATAAGACTGGTGTGATATAAATTAATGTAATTTGTTGATATTGTGCTATAAATGTGTGAACATCTTGAAAATCTATATAACTCAGTGAAGCAGTATTTCCAAATGACCAATGCATGAATTACAAAATCAGACAGGAGTGAAAGACCCATTCAAAATGCAAAATAGACTGGTTGATTTTAATGTGTTGGTATGAAGATTAAGAAAACTCATTGATATAATTTCAGATTCTACATTGCAGTTACCCCTAAAAAACTGGTGGTTGTTGAGTTTTGGTGTAATATCAAAGAAAAAAATCACAATTATCAAAAAAAACTACTGAAATATTCCTTCTTTTTTCAACTATATATCTATGTGAGGCTGGATTTTGTTATATATAATTCAGTCAGAACAATATGTCACAGCAGATCGAATACATAAGCAAAGAAGAGATCTGTTAAGCCAAATATTCAAGAGATTTACAAAAATAAAAACTGTCACCTTTTTCACTAAATATTTTTTAGAAAAAATATGGTTACTTGGAATAAAGATATGTTAATTAACATGTTAAAGGTTTACTATTATTATTTAATAGATACTAATTGTTTTTTAAAACTCCTGTTTTAATCTATAATATAGTGATATCAATAAATATAAAAAATATAAACACATGTTCTTTGAGTTACCAGGGATTTTTAAGAGAGCAAATGGGTCCTAAGACCAACCAATTTTGAAGATATCTGTTCTATATCACATCATGTTTTATATAGTAAAATTATGAGAGCCATTGTCTAACTTACATTCTTACTTCAAGGTAACACCTGAATACAAATGTTTTGTATTTGCACGTATGGCCCCTGGTGACTCCTTCAGTTAAGTAACTACCTTTGGTTCTGGTCATGATCCTGGGGTCCTGAGGTCCTGGGGTCCTGGGATAGAGCCCTGCATTGGGCTTTCTGCTTGGCAAGGAGCCTGCTTCTCCCTCTGCCAGCAATGATTTCCATTTAAAAGCCATTGTCTTTTATTGCCTATTTTCTCCTGCACTCCCTGCCTCGGTATTTTAGGACTGTGACCATTTATGTGTTGTGGCCAAATTATAAATGCAACATAAATGTCTCTATATTTTGGTTGGTTAAAAAAATTAGAATCTTATCTTGAGGCATATAGAATCTTTTTTATGGTCTTTTGCAATGAACAAAGCTTTTTCTACTCATAGATTTTAGAAATGTTCACTTTAAAAAAATACTGAATAGAATTTTATATTTGGGTGATATTTTTCTCCTATAATAAAAAAAAATTACAGATATTCTTTTCAATCAACCTAATTAACTTCCAAAGAGTCCAAAGGAAGGGAAAGATAAGTAATTACTTTGGAAGAATGGGAAAATGGGTCAAAGGAAAAGTATATTGTCTTGACAATGATGGTAACTCTGTTCAAAATCAGTCAACATGGTTGTTTAATGGGTAACAAATTTCCACCATGATTTGAGTGAATTCATCTTCACCTGTAGGATTTAGAACAAAAACTGAGTGGTTTCAGTGAGTAAACATTACCGAAAAGAATTGTTTCAATTTTGTTAATTTCTTGCATTGTTTAGAAGCAGCACAAACAACTTACCTAATATTAATGACAAAATTAAGGGTAGAGTCTAAAACTTGATTCTTGGCTTACATTAAATGAAATTGATTTTACAATCTCTGAAAATAAGGATAATTGCAAAGTTACTTAGCATTCATTATGGGCCCATTCTAAGTGTTTTACCTGTATTTAGTCCTCATAACACATGGTTAACTACCGATATCACCCTCTTGTGCCTAGTGATGAAACTAAGGTACAGAGTAATTAAGTCACTTGACAAGGATATTGCCACTAGTAATTGTTCTAGTCCAGACTCTAATCCCAGCTGACTGGCTGCAGTTTGGTCTCTTAACTCCTGGGGTATCCTGATGCTTTCAGGCAGTAGCTGTTTGAGCAACTTGCCCGTTCCAAACAAATTTTATATCTCTTTCTTTAGTTATTATAGACATGCCTCATTTTATTGTACCTCACAGATACTGAGGTTTTTTTTTTATACAAATTGAAGGTTTGTGGTAACCTTGTACTGAGCAGCATTATCAGTGCCATTTGTCCAACATTTTCTCACTTTGTGACTCTATGTCTCATTTTGGTAATTCTCACAATAATTCAGATTTTTTCATCATTAGTCTATTTGTTATGGTGATCTGTGATCAGCGATCTTTGATGTTATGGCCGTAACTGTTTAGGAGCACCATGAACTGCCTCTATGCAAGACAGCCAATTTATCGGTAATTGTCATTTGTTCCCACTCATCTACTAACCAGTTGTTTGCCCATATTCCTCCCTTTCCTTGGCTTTCTCTATTTGCTGAGACACAACAATATTGAAGTTAAGCCAAATACTAACCCTTCATCAGTCTCTAAGTATTCAAGTGAAAGAAAATGTTGCACATTTCACACTTTAAATCAAAAGCTGGGAATGATTTAGCTTAGCAAAGAAGGCAAGTCAAAATCCAAGACAGGCCAAAAGCTAGGCCTCTTGTGCTGAACAGTCAAGTTGTGAATGCAAAAGAAAAGTTCTTCAAGGGAATTACAACTGCTACTCCAGTGAGCACATGAATGATAAGAAGACAAAACGGTCTTATAGCTGATACATAGAAAGTTTTCATAGTGTGGTTAGAAGATCAAACCAGCACCAACATTCCCTGCCCCAACAATGGCTAATCCAGAGCAAGAATCTCTTCAATTCTTTGAAGACTGAGAGAGGTGAGGAAGGTGCAGAAGAAGACTTGGAAGCTAGCAGGGTTGTTACATGAGGTTTAAGGAAAGAAGCTGTTTCCATAGCATAAACATGCAAGGTAAAGCAGCAAGTGCTGATGTAGATGCTACAATAAGTTATCCAGAAGATCTAACTATAACAATTAATAAAGGCAGCTACACTAAACAACATATTTTCAGTGAAAATGATGAAACAGCCTTCTATTGAATGAAGATGTCACCTAGGACTTTCACAGCTAGATAGAAGCTAATGTGTGGCTTCAAAGTTTCAAAAGACAGGCTGGCTTTATTGTTAGGGGCTACTTAGCTTGTGATTTTATTCATTTTTTTAAAGATTTATTGATGTACTTGAGAGAGAGTACACAAGCACATGAGCACAGGCACATACATGCACACAGAGTGAGGGGAGAGAGAGAGACAGAAAGGAGAGAGAGAAGCAGACTCCCCACTCAGTGTGGAGACTGAGGCAAGGCTCAATGCCTCAACAAGAGGATCATGACCTGATCCAAACTGAAGAGTTAGATGCTTACTGAGTGAACCACCCAGGCACCCCAAGCTGGTGATTTTAAGTTGAAACCAATGCTCATTTATCATTCCAAAAATCTTAGGACCCTTAAGAATTTTGCTAAAATCTCCTCTGCCTGTGCTTATAAATGGAACAACAAAACATGGCTGAGAGCACATAAATTCACAACATGATTGACTGAATATTTTAAGCGCACTGTTGAGACCTATTGCTTAGAAAGATTCTTTTCAAAATATTACTGCTCACTCATTGATAATGCACCTTTTCACCCAAGAGCTCTGATGGAGATGTACAATGAGATGGATGATTTCATGCCTGCTAACACAACATCCATTCAGCAGCCCATGGATCCAAGAGTCCTTTTTACTTTTAAGTCTTATGATTTAAGAAATACAATTTGTAAAGTTACAGTTGCTATAGATAGTTATGCTTCTGATAGATCTGCAAAAAGTAAATTGAAAGCCTCCTGGAAAGGATTCATCATTCTAGATGCCATTAAGAACATTTGTTATTCATGGGAAGAGGTCAAAATACTAAGATTAATAGGAGTTTGGAAGAAGTTGATTGCAACTCTCATGAATGACTTTGAGGAGTTCAAGACTTCAGTGGAGAAGTAACTGTAAATGTAGTAGAGGTCACAAGAGAATTGGAAGTGGAGCCTGAAGATATGACTGAATTGTTGCATTCTCATGATAAAACATTCAGTGACTAAGGGGTTGCTTTCTATGGATGAGGAAAGAGGTTGGTTTCTTGAGATGGAATCTACTCCTGGTGAAGATGCTGTGAAGATTGTTGAAAAGACATCAAAGGATATTACATAAACTTATTTGATACAGCAGCAGCAGGGTGTGAGAGGACTGACCCCAATTTTGAAAGAAGTTCTGCTATCAAACAGCATCATATGTTACAGAAAAATGGTTCATGAAAGGGAGAGTAAACTGATATGGCAAACTTCACTGTAGTCTTATTTTAAGAAATTTTACAAAAATTTCAGCAACTATCACCCTGATCAACATCAGCTGCCATCAACATCAAAGCAAGACCCTCAGCAAAAAGAACTATGACTCGCTGAAAGTTCGGATGATGGTTAGTATTTTATAGCCATAAATAAATAAATAAATAAATAAATAGGGTATGTACATTTTTTAGACATAATTCTATTGTACACTTAACAGTACACTGTAATTTACTATAAACATAACTTACATGTACCAAAATATTATGTAAAAAACAAAATATTCAATTTACTCACCTTATTGTGACATAAATTTTATTTTGGTAATCTGGAACCCAACCCACAGTATCTCCAAGTTATTCCTATATATCCCTTTCTACTAAATCTTCACAAATACAATTAAATTCTACACATCATCTTAAATTAAGGCATCTCCAATGCCTTACTAATCAGTTGCAGGTAGTTTTACATTTTACCTACTAGAAGGTTTTGTTTATAGGAAACAATGTATTTTAAAAAGGGAATATCGGGGTGCCTGGGTGGCTTAGTGCGATAAGCCTCTGCCTTTGCCTCAGGTCATAATCCTAGGGTCCTGGGATTGAGTCCCGCATTGGGTTCTCTGCTCGGTGGGGAGCCTGCTTCCTCCTCTCCCTCTCTCTCTCTCTCTCTCTCTCACTCTCTCTTTCTGCCTACTTGTGATCTCTCTCTGTCAAATAAATAAATAAAATCTTAAAAAAAAAAAGGAAATATCACAGGATAACTTTCACATATTTCAGAAATATCACTCAAGATTTTTTTTGAGGTGCACCTGGGTGGTTCAGTGGGTTAAGTCTCTGCCTTCAGCTCACGTCATGCTCCCAGAGTCCTGGGATCAAGCCCCGCATCAGGCTCTCTGCTTAGCGGTGAGCTTGCTTCCCATTCTTTTCTGGCTGCCACTCTGACTACTTGTGATCTCTTTCAAATAAATAAATAAAATCTTTAAAAAAAAAAAAAAGATCTTTTTTCAGGGTACCTCCACCTTAGAACAGGTCATTTTATTGAAGTGATATATATATATATATATATATATATATATATATATATATATATATATACCATAGGCTTAGCATACATTTAATCTTCTTTGAAACTATCAGCATTAGACATTATCAACCAATTTTACAGATGGGAAAACAAGAATTAATCATAAACAAAATTTGCTCAGCTATTAAGTGGTTACACTAGAATTGGAACCCTAGCCTGTCTGAATATTTTCCACTGAATTACATTATTTCTATTGACTTAAAACTAAACAAAGAAAGTGAAGCCCAAATCCATTTGTTTTTATGTTTGTTAGCATCTATGTTAATAGAACATTTAATAGTATCTAATGGTTTCTCAAAGTCATGAATGATGTTAAAGTGAAATTACAGATTATCCATGTAACATATTCATAATCTTTCTTACTTATTAGGTAGGTAATTGAGGGTTAATGATACAATAATATCTTCCCAGACAAAACTAATTCATGAAGACCAAACTAGAGAAAAATGTAGAGAGTATTTTTAGAAAATTAAGTCAATACTATTATTTTTGTTTAATTTCAAGCATTACTACCTTTAGTAGCCTACTTTAATAGTTGTACTTATGTGTGAACTAAGACAAAGCTTTACTGCACACAATTCTTGTAATATTTATATAGATTTTATGAGCAAGTCTATTTTGTGTGTGTGTCTGTGTGTTTAAATGCTACTCTTGAAATATTTGCAGGGACTTTATTTAAAGCCTTACAACTAACTCAGTGTGTATTCCTAGGACCAGCAGAATTTAATCACCTATGAACTTTTTTAAAATGCAGGATCTAGGCCCACCACAACGCTGACTCTGAATTTGAATTTTAATAAGTTCTCTTGCTGATTCATAGGCATTCTGAAGTTTGGGAAGTGCTGTTTTTTACACTTTCTTTGCAGTGTGTTTTTCCTTTTAATGTATACAATTATAGACTCCTGAGAACAATTCTTTAAAAATAAAAAAAAAAAAGGAGGACCTTTAGGTCTATCTTATTTTTGCAAAAAGTAAATGAATGTATTTTTATTAAGATACCACTGACATAACATATTAGTTTCAGGTATACACCATAATGATTCAATATTTGTGTATATTGTGACATGATGACTACGATAAGTCTGGTAGCATTCGTCACCATACATAGGTTTGATTTTTTTGCTTGTGATGAGAATGTCTAAGATCCATTCTCTTAACAACTTTAAAATATGCAATACATACAGTCCTGCTAACTATGGCCACCATGCTGGACGTTATATCCACATGACTTACTTATTTTGTAAATGGAAGTCTGCACCTTTTGACCACATTTCACCCATTTCTCCCGTTCCCTATCCCCACTTCTGGCAAGCACCAATCTGTTCCCTGTATCTATGAGCTGTTTCGTTTTGTTTTAGGTTCCACATACAAGTGAGATCATACAGTGCTTGTCTTTCTGTGGTGACCAACTTCACTTGTTTTGCTCTATCTTTTGAAAGCCAGTGATAATCTGAATAATGTCATGTAACTGTTTTTGCCAAGGATCCTGTAGTAAAATACTTTAAGTGATTCCTAACAAGATTGCCATTAACAAAGCCAGCTGGAATGTTATGAGTTTAAATCTTTTGAATTTCTGAGATCCTTGAAGAGTGTGTATTTTGCATCTATTAGCTTTCTCTATAACCCAAAGATGTAAAATTCTTTCAGATGTAAAATTCTTTGAGGACGCCCATAGTGCAGTCAAAACATTGTCTATTTCAATGCAGGAAATTCTCACTTTGCACAGAGGTGAAGGACTGTGAAAACAACCATTCAAGCTAAAATCATGCTACAGTCTTAATCAATGAGGGAGGGGCACTTGGGTGGCTCAGTCAATTAAGCACCTGCCATAGAGCACCCATGGGTCAACTCTCTGCTCAGCAGGGAGCCTGCATCCTCCCCTCCCTCTCCCCTTTTCTCTTCCACTCCCTCTGCTTGTGCTTTCTCTCTCTCTCTCTGTCAAATAAATAAATAAATAAATACTGTCTTTTAAAAAAAAATAATCCAAGAGGCAAAACTATAATAGTTCTGTCCGAAGATCTTTAAAACCTTTTTAAAACATTAAACACTATTAGGGTTGATTATAAGTGTATAAGGAAATGGAAAAATAGTAAAACTAATATTCGTCTAGTTTGCTGTCTTTGTAGACAGTATGAACATCAAGAATTAAAGTGGGCTTTTTGTAAAAAAAAAAAAAGTTATCAAGATTATTTTGAACATACTTGCCTTCTTTTCATCATGTAAATCATATTTCAGAGTGAACATTGTTCCTGTACATTGGTGAATTGTCTTTTTAAGCTTAAAGAAGCATCCTTTGTGCTTTCCATGTCATGAAACATCCCTGAGAGTTCCTTTAATGCGAAGTTTATTACCAGCGTCACTTTCTCTAAGACATCTTCATCCTTTTCATTACAACCACTTTCCTCATTTACGTCAACAAGCTTGCTGTTAAGTTCCTCCAGGAGCATGTGTATGGTCCTTTGCAAGTGACAGGCAGCATCCCCACAGTCAGCTGCCTCTTCTGTAACTCCAGTTATGTTTGTGCAGTTATGTTGTGGTGAAAATTTCTGCTGTAATGCATGCGTAGTACTTGCCAGGACTTCCTGTCATGATGCTTGCATATTTTTATTTGTACACTTTATGTCATATTTTTTCCACAACTCAGCTAAAGAAATTATATGATCTCCAGCTGTAGCAATGATAACCTATTCCAAAGTCTGTGTAAGCTAACAGGTCTTTAGAGTTGAAATAACTCCTTGGTCCATTGGCAGCGTCAATGAAGTTATTTAAGTTTTCACATTTTCATTTAAATCACCAAGAGAATTAGGGAGATCAAGAGCATTTTCCAACAGTATAAATATTAAATTAGTGCACCTATAGTATCTCTCTACTGATTGACAAGAAGGAAAAACAACCACATGATGTACTATTTGTGGTGTGAACCCAATGACAGATGTTTAGGGACGAATCACTGACAGCCTTAGAAAGAGGGAA
Source organism: Mustela nivalis (assembly GCF_964662115.1). NCBI lineage: Eukaryota > Metazoa > Chordata > Mammalia > Carnivora > Mustelidae > Mustela > Mustela nivalis. The sequence goes on from NC_139029.1 coordinate 55,772,446, forward strand.
TGTGATGAATCACCTGATGTGCATCCGTTATTTACATAGTGATTTGTGAGCCCAAGAATTAAAAGCAAAGTTTACGTTTTATGCAGTTACTCACAGTTAATATACTGAAGTTTGAGCTTGGTGATGGGGGAATAATGTTATCTAATGAAACCATGATGACTGAAATGCATTCACATCAGAACTATGCAAAATAAGGGCTGCTTAACTGGGACTCAAGACTAACCTCAAAACATGTTTTTATTTTTAAAAATGTTTTTATAAAAGAAAGGAAAAATGAGAAAACTTTATTACATTTTGAACTAAGTCTTTGACTTCTACCTCTGAACATGCATTTGAAATTTTTATTTTTAAACGTCTCCAGTAGTTTTATGACCTTTTGCTGAGTACATAATCTTAAACCATCGATAAATGGTTTATTCAATTTTGGTGCATTATATATGTGAAGCACTGGGCTAGACTTTTTTTCTAAGAAATAAACTATTACTGGGTTTCGCACATACATTGATTTCTGCCCACACCACACACTACACACACACACACACACACACACACACAGCAATACGTACCTGGCACCCAGCAATATACTCACCCCTGCATATGGGGCCTCAGAGGATTTAGAAATGAATTTATCAGGGTTCACTGATACAAAGGGAAAATACTTCCTGAGCATGTATTTTATGATGGGTCTTGTACTAAATTCTTAAACAGTATTTCATAAAGTACTGAGAGCAACTACATGAAGCAGGAATTATTAGTATCCTCTTTGCAAATGTGAAGAAACTAAGACTCAGAGAAAAAGCTACATGCCTTGTCTATATAAAAGGACAGTTGTTCACTAAAGCAGCATTTGCTTAAGAGATACTATTCAAAGCTGAATGCCGTGTTTCACTGCAACTGGTTCTAACCAGCTGAAGATGGTAAGAACCAGGAACCACGAGTTACCTTAGTCAGGGTCAAACTGACCCATGGTGCATGAGACTTGATTTACTTAACTGTACACAGACTTGTGAACTCATTCACCCAATCTGTAATGCAAATATTTAATCTTTAATGGGCGTATTCCACTGTGATTACTCTCCTTTTGGCACTGACTTTTCCCCATCAGAGCACTACTCAGTGAATTTCTTCCCCAGTATGTTCCTTTGCCTGGCAGGTAAATAAAATCAGCTTCAGTTTTTGAGCTGTGGTCATTGTTTTATTGTTTGATACCCAAGATAACACACTTAGTAAGTGACTGAGCTGGGGCACAAATCCGTTCCGACTGACTTAAAACCCATATGCTTAATTTCTTTGTTTACTCATTAATTAAATGATGGGAATAAATTGCATTCCAGCCAGATAGTTCCAAGATGTAAAAATAGGAAGCTGATTCTACAGCTCTAACTCTTACTAACTCTAATTCATTCTTCCCTTTACAACAGCGAGATCCTCACACTTCCTGTTACAGTAATAACAATAATATGAATGGTAATAACAGTGTGATAATATTAACAACAGTATCAATGACAACTTAACTACAGATAGTGCTCCCTCAGTGACGGGCCGTCTTTCTTTCCCAGCTATCTCAAACCAGATATTGAAATGTCTTGTTTCTTGATGATAACATGAATGTGCATTTATACAATTTCTGTTTGTAGATGTGAGTTAAAATTGGCCATATGTGAAGTAGTAGGGATTGTGACCAGCTAAAGAACTGTGTTGATGTGAAGGCAGCAGCCATTACTCTGTTTCTGTTGCTTATCATGGAAGAATACCAGACTGGTAATACCAGATTTCCCTCTTTCAAGAGGCACCAAACATCTGGGTCATTATGTAGAGTTTACCACTTTTTAAAATATTATAATAGGGATGCCTAGGTGGTTTATTTGGTTAAGCATCTGACCCTTGGTTTTGGCTCAGGTCATGATCTCGGGGTCATAATATTGTGCCCCGCATCGGGCTCTGCACTCAGTGGAGAGTCTTCTTGAGATTATCTCCATCTGCTCCTCTATGTAAATCAAACTAAACACATCTGCTGGCTGAAATGAGCCCTATCCATAGCCTCTGCTTCAGATGCACTGGCTAAGAGGAAAGAAAATACAGTGGAGGCACACGGTGTGCATTTTGGGTCCAAGCTTTCCTACTTTGTTTGCCCTTGGGCAAGTTATTTAGCCTCTGTAGGCTTCAATTTCCTTATCTGTAAAAATGGGCTTAAAAATAGTGACTATCTTGAGTGCCTGGGTGGCTCAGTTGGTTAAGCAATTGACTTCGGCTCAGGTCATGATCCTGGAGTCCGGGAATGGAGTCCCACATGGAGCTTTCCTGCTCAGCAGGGAGTCTACTTCTCCTGCTGACCTCTCTCATGTTCTCTCTCTCAAATAAATAAATAAATAAATATTTTTTTGTTGTTATAAGATAAAGATTAGTTATTTTTATCTTTAAAATGCTTAGTAAAATACCTAAAATTTAATCAATGATTTGTTGTTAATATTTTGCCCCCTTTATCCTCCCTTTTGTGGACCTGCTCTCTACAGATTTCTGCTATTCCAGTTATATGCATCCATTCCAAGGACATGCATTATGAACATTAGGCTATAACTGATGCTTCCGTTGTATTAACACAAACAAACAAAACCTTGTATCATTTTCAGTGGCTCAGTTAAATGGCAGGGGAATTTAGAAAGGGAAAAAATAAGCCAAATTTATTCTACTAAATTGAACCACTCATTAAATGGTATTGAACCACTTGGCTAAACTGATAAAATAATTTATATGATACTATTGTCACTAAATGAATAAGGTTTTTTTGTTCAGTGAACTTGGATATGTGTCTTTTAAAAGCTCTTTCACCATTTCACCTTTTAATATATCTAACTAATGTATTTAACTTTTCAGTTTATCTTTGTTGGAAGAATTTGACTGTAGCTGTAATGAACTGGAGTCTTTACCTTCTACTATTGGCTACCTTCATAGTCTTCGAACGTTAGCAGTCGATGAGAATTTCCTTCCAGAATTACCCCGAGAAGTGAGGAATAAACTTGTTTCTGTTAATTAACTTTTAACGAATATGTTTTGGGATTAAGACTTAATAAGTGCAATGGCAATGTAGATTCATGAATTGAGCTGTCAATGTGTATAGGAATTATCTACATATGTATGTGTTAATTATTTTTTTAAATGATAAGTGCTAAGTTCTTATATTTGACCCAGAAAACCCATTTGACTTAAACATTACTAGCAAAGAAAAGTAATAAAATATTGTAAGTTAATCAATGCTAAGGAATACAATTTCAAATAATTTAATTTAAATGTTTCACTTTTAAGAACAGTAATAATAAATTCTGAGATAATTACATTTCCATTTCTGAAGTGAAAGACTTTTACTGTAAATAACTTTTTTAAACTATCATGTGGCATGATAATATTATTTTTATTTTAGAATTCACCGAAAGATTCTGTTAGTTTTTATTTCTAAGTGGGATTTTTACTTATTAATGTCAAGAACAAAATGCGAAGTATATTTTCAATTTAATATTTTCTACTAACCACTTCCATAAAGAGAAACAGTAGTCAATATGTCATTATTTTAGAGCAAAAAGTTATAAATAAACATGACAAGTATCATTGTAACACAAAATAAAACTAACTTGGCCATGGAAATGTCAACAATATTTTATCTTTTGTGAATGAGTGATCCATTAGAAACATAGATATCTTAGAATTCACTTGGTTGTAGTGTAAAAACAATGTTATTAATGAAAACAATGAAGCTAATGAGCATTCTAACAATAAAATTATAAAGAAAATTCTTTCTTTCTAATATGCAAAAGAAAATGAGATACATATTATCTTAACATCTAAAGGAATATATATAATATATACATATATTTTTAAAAAGTGATTATAAAAAATAAAGCAGTAGACATATTAAGAGAGTCTTTTTAATTTCTTTTCAGTGTAACAGTATTCATTGTTTTAAGAGAATCTTAAAAGTAATAAGGAAATCTATAAATTATTTTAATATTAAAAATTAGTACAAAAATCGTTTACTGTGTATTTCCTTATTTACTTTCTTTTGTTACCCACAGATTGGAAGCTGTAAGAATGTAACAGTTATGTCTCTACGTTCCAATAAACTGGAATTTCTTCCTGAAGAGATTGGACAGATGCAGAAGCTAAGAGTCTTAAATTTGAGTGACAACAGGTATTTCTGCAACATTTCAAAATGACATTAGTTATTTACTGAAAGCAAATCATTGTTCATTACTAATGATTTTAGAAACATTTTCTGTGTCTTATGAAGTATATAGGATGCAAATCAATGTTTTATTGAGAAAATGACAGAAACCAAATTATTTACAAACTGATATTTCTAAATTTTATTTTTTGAGTAAATTCAGATCAGTTAGTATGTTGTATGTTTAAATTATATAAAATCTATACACCAAATTTATATACCAAAACCCTCCTATATGCAGAAAGCATATTATGAAGACCTGAAAAAAGTTATAATAAAAAGTTATAAATCATATTAATTAAAATCATGTATGTAGGTATGAATCATGTATGCGCACGTGCATGTGTGTGTGTGTGTGTGTGTGTATGTTTTCATGTACACATTTATGTCTCCAGTAAATTAACGGGGCAATGAGTGCATTGTCAACACCACCAGAATGCCAGTAAGAATATTGCCAAGTAATACTCAAAAGTCATAAAATTTGTACATCATTTTAAGGACAACCAAATGGTTATTTAGTCATGTTCAGAATAGGGCAAAGAAAACCCCAAAAAGATAGGTGCCCTTCTTGTGACAAAGGTGTTATAGTGGTGGAGAGGCAAAAAGAAAGAGCAAAACTGAATTCATCTTTGTTTCCACAATTGTTCTCAAATAGGGAAGGAAAAAAAGTTAATATTGACTGAAGATAATTGCTAAGTAGACAAAGTGATTCTACAGACTAGAATGTACGAACTCTGTTTTCAGTAAGTTTCAGTCAGACAAATGATAGAACGAGAAACTGAGAGCCTGCAACATAAAAGTCAAAGATAACTTTTTTATGGAATCATTAAGAATATTCAACTCTGTAAGTTTCAAGATAAGTGTATGAGTTCTCATTTGTTTGTTTAAGACAAATATTAATAATAATGTGATTTTCAAAGACTATTCACTTAGTAATTCAATAATATTCCCATGTGAGGGAATAAAACATTTTATTGAAAGGTTTGGGTTTTCATTTTTAAAATCAAGATGACAACGAAGATTCATAGCTTGGTAAAACAAGAGTAAGTCATATCAAACCAACAGTTATCTCCTGTTTTGACTGGATTACCAGACAGAAAAATGAGGGAAATGCATTGAATGTTGCTGACTTTTAGCAAAACATTTTTTAAATGTGCTAACTGATATTCCTATGAATAAAATTGGGAAATATGGTCATGGAGAAATCATAAGAAGAAATGGATTCTCAGTAGATTCCATTACAATACCCAATAGGACTGAGCTCCATTACTGTTAACCTGGAGGGAGGTTTTGCATGATGAGTTAGTTAGAGAAGTCTCTTAAATTCTCAGTCCACTCAACTTTTATTTGTTAATAATCTGCATGATGATATAGAAAATATGCTTATCAAATATTTAAAATGACCCAAAATCAGAAGTACTACAAGTGAAGTTATTTTTTATTCCTTTTACTCAAGTATAATTAACATATAGTGTTACATTAGTATCAGGTATACAATATATTGATTCAATAATTCCATACATTACTTGGTGCTCATCACTATAAGTGTAATCTTAATCTCCTTTATGTATTTCACCCATCCCCTCACCTGCCTCTCCTCTGGCAGCCACAAGGTTGGTCTCTGTATATAAAGGTCTTTTTATTTAATGTTTCTTTTTTCCTTTGCTTGCTTTGTTTCTACAATTCCACACATGTGTGGAATGATATGGTATTTATCTTTATTTGTCTAACTTATTTCACTTAACATTATATCCTCTAGGTCCATGGTCCATCCTTGTGGGACCTGGCAAATATCAAGAGCTCATTCTTTTTTGTAGCCGAGTAATAGTCCAGTATATGTACACATTTTCTTTATTATAATCATATTTATCCATTAATCTATGGATAGGCCCTTGGGTTGTTTCCATATCTTGGTTATTGTAAATAAAGCTACAGTGCTCAGTTCGGCAGCACATATAGTAAATAAAGCTACAATAAATGTAGAGGTACATATACCTTTTTTAATTAGAGTTTTAATTTTCTTTGAGTAGATATCCAGTAGTAGAATTACTGGATCATATGGCATATTTATTTTTAATTTTTTTTAAGATTTTATTTATTTATTTGGCAGACAGATATCACAAGTAGGTAGAGAGACAGGCGGAGAGAGGAGGAAGCAGGCTCCCCGCTGCTGAGCAGAGAGCCCAATGTGGGGCTTGATCCCAGGACCCTGGGATCATGACATGAGCTGAAGGCAGAGGCTTTAACCCACTAAGCCACCCAGGCGCCCCTATTTTTAATTTTTTAAGGAAACCTCATACCATTTTCCACAGCAGCTGCACCAGTTTGCATTCCCACCAACAGTGCAGCAGGGTTGCTTTTTCTTCACATCCTCACCAACACTGATTATTTCATGATGCCTTTTTGATTCTAGCCATTCTGACAGGTATAAGGTAATATCTCATTGTAGTTTTGATGTGCAGCCCTGATGATGAATGATATTGAGCATATTTTCATATGTCTGTTGGCATTTTGTATGCCTTCTTTGTAAAAAAAAAAAAAATGACTATTCAGTTTCTCTGCCCATTTTTTAATTGGCCTATTTGGTTTTTTGGTGTTGAGTTGTATAAATTCTTTATATATTTTGGATATTAACCCCTTTATCAGGTATATCATTTGCAAATATTTTCTTCCATTCAGCAGGTTGCTTTTTTGTTTTGTTGATGGTTTCCTTCACTGTGCAAAAGTTTTTTTTTTTATTTTGGTGTAGTCCCAATAGTTTAATTTTGTTTTTGTTTCCCTTGCCTGAGGAAACTATTTAGAACAATGTTTCTATGGCTGATGTCAAGGAAATTACTGTTTTCTTCTAGGAGGTTTATGGTTTCAGGCCTCACATTTAAGTCTTTGATCCATTTTGAGTTCATTTTGGGGTATGGTGTAAGAAAGTAGAGGGCTACTAATGAAGTTATTTATTCAAGACATAAAAGATATTTCTGTAACTACCAAGGGACAGACATGTTGCTAGATGCTAGGATAAAAGATATGAGTAAGACATTGAGAATCTCACAATATCAGGAACTTAAAATATTTCATCAGGCCAGTTATATTAGCTAAAGTTTTCTCCTAGTACAGTCACTGGAACACAGTGTAGAGCCAAATTAATATTTTAAGTTAATGAATTAATCCATGAATCTCAGCCTCGAGTGAGAAATCAATATTTAGCCGAAGCGGAGGCCAAAATTGAACACTACTATTAGAGAAAGAACTGCCTGGATAAAAGATTAAATATGAAATGCTATCCAAATGTCTTGACTATCACAATTTCATACTTAGAATGGAATAGATTTTAAAAGTTTGTATAGTTTAAGAACAATTATGCCTTAGCACTGTCAACTACAAGATTGTTCCTATGATCGATTTATTGCACATTTGTGATATTAAACAAAGGCTAATTTTCAATGCAGGTTACTGGAAGTGCAAGGAGAAATGAGGATAACTCATCCTTCTCTAATAGTTTATTTCTTTTCTTTATGCTCTATGTTCATTTTTTTTTCTTAAAGATTTTATTCATTTATTTGACAGACAGAGAACACGAGTAGACAGAGGCAGGCAGATAGAGAGGAAGGGAAGCAGGCCCCCTGCTGAGCAGAGAGCCCAATATGGGACTCGATCCCAGGACCCTGAGATCATGACCTGAGCCGAAGGCAGCAGCTTAACCCACTGAGCCACCCAGGCGCCCTTTATGCTCTATGTTTATAACTGAATTGATGATGATTTATCTTACATGTTATTGCATATGATTCTATAGAGGTCCCCCTCATGTAATTTTGATGTGGTGGAATTTATATTCTGCCTATAATTCATCTCCATACAACGTGAAAAATGCTTTCTGTAGTACCTTACTTCATAATTCCTGGCTTAAATGAAATTAAATAACTAACAACTACAAACAGTTTTTATGTAATTTGTTTTCATGCTACAAACACTAATATAACAAATTGTTCTATAAAAAAAGAATTACGATATGTTAGTCTAGTTACTCTTTATATTCTTATAAATATTTATGAGATCAGAGAGGTTATTATGTTCTTCCCAAAGTTTTCTGGCTAATACACACTGTTGACATTCGTATTGGCTGTCAATATCTTTTCATATTTATTAAATTATTTGAAAATGTTTAGCAGCTTTTACATATCAAATTACTTCCACAATCCTATTAATTATTATAACATTTTTTATTTCTGTTATCAAAATACATGTACTAATCAGTTGGCTGAAAGAGTTCCAACATATTAAAGACTTAAGAAAATTTTTATTCCAAGTTCTCTCTAAAGGGGGTATCTATATTCAAAAGTGAACATGCAGAAATTAACAATAAGTCCATCAGCATGCTTTGGTTGTATTAGCACTTTGCTGAGTAGCTATTATGGTAACCTATGTAATCACAATTCATTCATCATGCACACTTTCAAGGATATCAGATAGTATGTGTTAAGTAGGCATTTGGTGATTTGGTCCTCCAAAGGCTGAAGCCAAAACTAGATCATTTCAATTGAATACCTAAGCTTATGCCAAACTTCAGGTACCTCAAAATGCATTTTTTAAGATTTCCTCTTGGAATATTTACTACACAATATACAAAGCGCGAGAGAACAAAAGGACACAATTCCGGGAGTCAAAATAACATTGGGAGCTGTAGATACCTTTAGTATGTGACAGGCATAACCCCTTCCCATCATGGAGGTAACAATTTTGTGGGGCTATCAGCCAGTAAAAAAGATAATCACAAAAATAAATTCATAATTACAAACTACAGTATGTTCCATTAGAGAAAATATAAGGTGCTTTGAGACTACATTGGGGAAAGTAATTTAAATAAAGAGTCAGGAAAAGCCTCTTTGAGAGAATTACATTTAAGCTGAGAGCTAAAGGATATGTGTGATTTAGCTTAGTGAACTCGGGGAGAAAGAGTATTCCAGACAGGCAGTAGTTTGGCTAATCTTCCTAGTGGGCTGATAGAATGCCCATCAGTGGCACTGGGAAGACTAAGTCAGGAAAAGTCGCAGAAGTTTCTGAAGAGGCCTTAGGGGTCAGATCTTACAAGGTTTGACAGGGCATGTCCACAATTTTGGATTTTATCCTAGATCTGATAGGAAGCATTTAAAGGGTTGTAAGCAGAAAATTTTCACGTTGTAAAGATTGCTCAGAAGAATGAAATGAATGTTACATTATTTTAAAAATAATTCTTCATAAAAATGAACTACATCCCCCTTCACCCATGCTATTAGAATTTTCTTGTTTTTGCAGATTGAAGAATTTACCATTCTCATTTACCAAACTGAAAGAGCTTGCAGCTTTGTGGCTTTCTGACAATCAGGTAAAAAATTTTATTACCTGATTTATTTTATTTATTAAGATAAACTATAATTGAAACTTTGACTTACTAACTTATTCCCAATAGATACCCTTGACAATTATTACAAAATACAGATTATCTTCTAGAAGAGAGATTTTTGTAATGATAGCAATTGAAGTATGTATTTCATTGCTACAGAAAATTCAGTACTATAATCCCCACCATCTTTAAATACTTTGATTTGGCATCTATTTCATTCTGAGAGATCTAATACACAAAATGATCACTTTCATACATTGTTATTTTTGATAGTACATATGTGTCCTGAGGGGACATTCTTTAATTATACCTCTGAAGGTAAAGGATAAGAAATCATTAACGCAGTCCCCACAGAGGGAATTATTATCCTGCATGTTCCTTTTTTTTCATACTTTAATTATAATCAACTTAATTCTAAAACTTTATACAAGAAGTTTTCAGATAGTTTTTGCAAATATTATGAGTACTTTCTGTAAAATTGATTGTATATTATTTTTATACTCAGGAAAATAGATGATAATTGAATCCATAATTGAGTGTTAATGAATAATTTTCATAAGAAAAATAACAAGTAACAGTTGAAGACATCTGATTTGCCACCAGAAAAAAAACCTGGCAATAGAAAATTTTGACATAGTTTATTGGTCTTTTTTAACTTTTTTCTTATAATCCTAAATTTTGAAACATCTATCCCCAAATATGAATGGCCAAATAAAAACAAATCATCTTGAATTTAGTTTCTTATCATTATTTCCTGAAAATAAAATCAACGTTATTGGTAAATGAATTGTTCAGACTTCTAGGTGTTGGGCTTTTTTTGTGAAAAAATAAAATGAATCTCTACAAAATGTAAGCGCTATAATGTTTGTGCTCCTATAGTCATTATAGCACTTGCTTCCATCTGCTAAGTAAAAACATTAGGTTGTCATTCAAATTCAAATCTAATCAATGACCTATAGATTTTTTTTTTAAGATTTTATTTATTTATTTGAGAGAGAGACAGGGAGAGAGAGCATGAGTGAGGAGAAGAGCAGAGAGAGAAGCAGACTCCCCGTGGAGCTGGGAGCCCGATGCAGGACTCGATCCAGGGACTCCGAGATCATGACCTGAGCCGAAGCAATTGTCCAACCAACTGAGCCACCCAGGCGTCCCGAACTATAGATTTTTCAAGGCATTAATGTATCATTATAAATAAGTCATTTCTGGATTCAATGTGAGCTCTGCTAATAGAGCAGTCAATGCTAGAGTCCTGCATTGTGAAAAAACATCCACTAATTTCATGATTTATTATTCTTGTGGGAGAATGAACTGAACAGTGACTGCATCATTTAACTTTTATTTAGAACAATGACTTAATGTGTTTCTGACTCCATTTCATGAGGCAAATTGGTATCCCAAATCCCCTTTGTGCTTCACTCCTATTGATAAATGTCATGAAATAAGTGGATTTTTTGAACATTAGATATCCTCATTTCCAGTATATTTATATATGTAGTATATTAATATGCATAGTGTATAATATCAGAGTTCTAAAACACCCTTCAGATAGTATTTCTAAAATCAAATTAATAATAAAGAATGGAATCTTACTCTCCATAAGAAATATATTGTTGATATAGCAGATAAAAAACTACAGGTCTTTTTATTTTTACACAGACTCTGTCTTTGGTTACAAAAATCTCTCTTAAAAAAAATGCTTATGTTCTAACCTATTTAAACTCATAGATAATCTTGCAAAAGCATGAATTTGATAGCAATTTCCTTTTATCTTTTTAAGGCAACAGCTTGTGAAAATGAACAAGCGTATAGAACCACACCAAAATCTTACTTAGTTGAACTAATGTAATACATCTGGGTCTCTTTAAGATTAAAAGTGACATTACCAGTGAAGATGAATAGGTTTTGTACAAGTGTATTCTAGAGAAAAAGAAACTCTCAATATGAAGACCTTAGAATTTGAGATTATTCCTCAGCAATAGTCTTGTTTTATGAAATCCTTTCTTATTTGACTACTTTTTTCCTTGTCTTTCTTTTAATTGTTCATTCAGCTCACTGAGGCCAGACTATTGACCATTATCTTCTATAAAAGTAGTATTCTTCATATTTGCTATCTTATTATTCTAATTTATGTGTTCTTTGCTTCTAGTCCAAAGCTCTTATCCCTTTACAAACTGAAGCCCATCCAGAAACAAAGCAAAGAGTATTGACTAACTACATGTTTCCCCAGCAACCTCGTGGTGATGAAGGTAAATTGTCAGTAAAAATTTCTTCTATGCTTATACAATTATGGATTAAAGGAACTAATTTTATTCTGATCTCTGTCCAGGAATCCTGGCCCATGGGCAAGGCTATAAAAATAATTACATGGCACATATAAATCATCCAGGGGTTAACCCTAAGCATGAATCTTATCTTCATAATTGGCAAGGAAGAAGTCAAACTTTCACTATTTGCAGAAGACACGAAACCTATATAGAAAACTTGAAAGACTCCACCAAAAACTACTAGAAATGATAAAGAATTCACTAAAGTTGCGCAATACAAAATCAACATCAACTATATTATTTTAAATAAGAATCCAAAAAATGTAACTCTCGCTTTTCATATCTTACATGAAAATATTGATTTCTAGGAACAACTTCCCTTGGTGGGTTGCAAGACTAGGTCATTAACTAGAGTATCCAGCTAACTGAAATGAGCTAAGAGTCAGACCTAAGGAAGGTTCAACAAACCTTTTTATTTTCTGTGTTCACCAATTTCACGAACACAATTTAAACATTTTGCCCAGTGATTGCAGGCCCCAAATCATTTCACGTTAACAGTCAACGATAAAGGGATGACTTGAAAATAATGATCATTCTTTCTCTTCCAAGTTTGGTTTCTCTAAGTGATGTCAGTAGCTCTGATAGGAATAGTTATTGCAAATCTAAACCTTTTTTAAAATCAATCTTCTATACTTTCTGATGACAAATTTCACAAAAATTTTAAAGGAAGTTTGTCCTTTACCATTTAGAACTCCAAATAGGCTCCTTAGCCCAAGCCAGAACAGGCAGCTACACGTGTTTTCTAGTCTTACAGTAATGGTAATTCTTAGAAGAGTAGATCCACTTTAATATACCCATGGATTAAATCCACCCAATTCACTTGAATGAGAGCAACTTTTTTTTTTTCATTTTATTTTATTTTATTTTATTTCTTTTCAGTGTCCAGAATCCATTGTTTATGGATCTATTTTCAGGGATAATTATGTTAAACATCTTTAGTCTTTGACTTGTAAATATAAGTGAATCATTTGGGGATACTTTAGAATATTTTATTCAAATTTTGACTTACAAAAGTAGGAAAAGGGTAGATTGTTTTCATATTTTTTTCAGTCTTCAGTAAAACTGAGCTTTTAAATTTTTACAAGAGAAGTCACCATGTCTACTTATGCTATAAGAAAAACCTTAAGTAAGGATTGTTTTTATTCATGTAACTTTACTTATATTTTCATATTAGTATCCTAAGATTATGAAAGTATTTTTTTAAATGTAAGAAAAAGTGGAAAGAGTCTCAGATTTCCTGGTAATTTCTGAGATACAGTCTCGTAGATTAAATTCCTCATTTATTGCAGGGAGTAAGGTAGATCTAGTAAGGCAAGTCATGACGTTAAGGAATTAGCCTGATTTATGTTCTGTTCTGTTTTCCTTTGAGGAAAGAAGAGTGGTAATAAAAAATTTCTTGAACTTTAAGTAAGTTACCCTTTGGCTTTTCAGACAGAAGTATAATAAATGAATTTTCAGAATCCCTTGCAACAAAAAAAGGAAATACATGATAAAGTTCATCTTTTGGGAAAGAATTTAGACTAAACTAAGTACTTGTATTGCATTTTCATGTGATCTTCACAATTAATGTTGGTAAGGAAGATATTACGATCAGCCTATATTTTGATATAAAATAAAGATTTATAAGCCACTTATTTTCTTTGTTGAGACATATTTAGACTAGTTTTGAGACTGTAATTTTAAAGTTACCCTAAAAACAAGCTCCCCTTCATTATCCCCACAACCGCATACACACACCAAAAAGAAAAGCTTGCAATCACACACATTTTACTGAAAAGCCAATGTTATGTAGTATGTTTTATAAAATCCTGATAGAATTTAGTGGCTACAAATGTGGGTAAAGGCTCTGTAATCACACAGACATGGAACGGAATTGTGCATTGACCCAGAGAAGCTGTACAACTTTGAGCAAATCTCTTAAAGCTAGCGAGAGTTTTCTCATTAACAAACTGAGGATATATTAGTACTATTACTGGTGTGCTAGTGTGAAGATTAAAAAATAATGTTTTAAAAATGTATATTCCAACTCTCTTTTTATTATTATTATTATTATCCTTTGGAGAACCTGTTCTCCACACTAGAAAACTTCCCAATCCCAGTATATAATTTATGTGTACTTAGGAAAGCTGAATTTGAATTAAGATGTAAGAAAACACGTAACAAATATCAAGGGTATTTTATTCCCTCTCTTCTCTTTCTTTCCTTCTTTTTTCCTTTATTTCCTTCTTTCTTTCTCTTTATTTTCCCCTTTTTAAAAATTTTTGTACTTGTTTGCAGTACCTATTGCCATTTTTTGCATAGTGTACTAAGCTCTATAAATAACACTTCATGTAAAAAAAGCAATAATACTTTGGAATCTAACTGTAGATTTCCAGTCAGACAGTGACAGCTTTAACCCTACACTGTGGGAAGAGCAGAGACAACAACGCATGACTGTTGCCTTTGAATTTGAAGAAAAAAAGGAAGATGACGAAAATGCTGGGAAAGTTAAGGTGAAACTTTTCATTTTGTTTCTTCTTTCCTCTCATTATTTTTGTTTATCCATTGTTATTATTAAAATAGACTTTGGGACAAATTGAGTGACCTCTGCTTAAAGGTCAGATACATCTTTGTGTCTCCTTCATTAGAGCATGATGGTAATTTGAAAAGCATTGTGTCCTTCAGAATGTCCCAATTCTGAATGAGCAAATTTGATATACCACCCCATCTTACAGAGTGACAACATGAAAGAGATTCAAGGTGAGAGAAAACCAAAACAGACTAATCTGGGTGATAGGCTTTACCTACGAACCTTATTACATTTTTGAAACAGTGAAATTGTTTTCTTTTAATCACAAAGCAAGGCACCAGGCAGACCATATGGGACCAAAATATACATTTATGGAGGAGCCAGTGGATTAATATGTTATATTGGCTTTAAAATCTCCGAAAGATTTTAGGTCTCTAGGGTATCTGAGAAGAATTTATGAGTTTTCTTAAATGAGAAAACAAGTTTTAAAGGAGGCAAGTGCCTAATAGCAGGTGATACTCAATTTTTTCACCTCAAACATCTTTTTAAAAATCCTTTATTGGAAGTAATCTAAGTCAAGTAAGAAAGTGGAGCTTTAAAATCCATATTTTTTCATTATTTAAACGATATTTAAAGAGATTTTATCATCAGATCATCAGATTGTCATCATGGCAACATCTTGAATCTCTAATCATTTCTAGCAATATTTGTGTACCTTTTCTATCATGAATACTAACAGCTCTCATTCTGAGTGACTAATTGCCTAAGTAAATGTATGTGCATCCTATTAACAGATCTAGATGGTGTAATGTGTTTTTTCTGTCCCCTCATTCCCACATTTTCTAAACTTTTTTCTTAAACCAACACACCCTGGAACCTTATTAGATTTAGACAGTAAGGTATTGACAAGGCTTACCTCTACATCATTGTGGAAAATCCAAAATGGATTCCCAAATCAAAATGATAGTTTTGTTAATGATTTGGGTTTAAAAAAATGTTTCTGGATGCTTGGTTAATGCTATCTAATAACCAAAGAAACATTTTTTTTAAATTTGTGAATTTCTAGAAATAGCATTGCCAAACTAAAAATAAACAAAGACCCTTACAGCATTTCAGTTCTACTTTTAAGATTTCGTGCATTAAATCTAGAACCAATGGATGATGCATTCTATACTGGACCTCTGATTCATTCTTTTACCTCACTGAATGTCAAAAACTACATGCTTATTCCTAAAAATCCATATTCAAAGGCTCTAACAAGAAAATAGTACTCTTATATACTCTGGTATATGTGTCAATGAAAACATAAAATGCAAACAGTTATTTAGAAGCCCTGTTTGTGTGTTATGTGGTCAGGTGTGTTTATAATCAGAGTAGGCTCATTATACTTTAGATTGAATTTTCTTTGTACTTATTTATATTTGATTTATTTATATTTTGGTGAAACAATATTTGTTTCGAAAACCTCAAACACTTGGTTTTGACTAATTTGAATATTTCCAATGCCATTGGCTATTGGACAAATTAGAACACAAACAAACTTCTAAATAAATCATCATGGAAGCATGATGAATGGAATATACAGAAATCTTACACCAAATCAATCACACTTTTCTGGTTCATTACATATACATTAAATTTAACACCATTTTACCTTTTATTTATATAAAATTAAGAAAGGAACTACTGACCTATGCCATCAGCTTCCAAATGGACTAGAGTATAATGCCCTACTTATAGAGCGTATAGTGTAGTGTGAATGCTGCATTGTGTGAAAAAATTGTGACCCGTTAGCTTCATATGATATTGGTACTGTTTTATTACAGAGAGTTCGAACTAATTTTTTGATGGTTGTTTTAAATGCATTACCCAGAGTGAAAAAAAATATCAAGAGTAGAAAAATGATAAAGTGAAAGTATTGCTACAGTGCTCCTCTTTCTCCCAGAAAATGGAGATTCCTTCTCCCACAGGATCACCCCTGCCAAGCCCCCTGGGAAAGGGGCCAGCGTGGGATTACTCTCCAACCTGCCAGACTGTCTGGCGATTGCTGCACACCATGGGCCAGGTGTGATCAGCAGATCCAAGATATGCCCGTCCCCCAGAATGACCCACAGCTGGCATGGGGTTGTATAAGTGGCCTCCAGCAGGAAAGGAGCATGTGTACTCCATTGCCAGTTGCAGCACAATCCACCACTCTTCCCTCTCTAAGTGGCAGACAGGTAGGCCTAGGTGTTTGGGGTAGGAGAATCCCCCATGTAGAGGCAACCTTGGAACAGTGGTTTTATGGGGTATGTTCTGCATGATTTGGGGTAAGAAATGTTGATCCTATAGGAACCATCCAATTGCCAATGTTTGACCTCAGTTTAAGTTTTTGTTCGTTGACATTGGCAATGGGGTGGGAAGATCAAGTCAGAGGGGAGGGAACATCAATAATGAGGTGCCTAATGGTGGGATATATGGCATGATTTTTTTATTTGGGTGCTTCAGTTTTATTTATGTTTTTATTTTTAAAGATTTCTTTTTCTTTAAAGTGTGGGAATACCAATAGTTGGGCAGAATGTTGATGACACTATTGATAAAATCTAAATTGCCCCCACACCACACACACATTTTTGTATTATCAATTCAGAGGGAGATTAAGTAACTAAAACCTGATTCTTAAAATAGCATGAGCTTTGAATTGAAATTTGCTTTGAGTGGACTTTGAGCACAAAGATGGACATTGTTGAAAAGCATCAATTTCCCTCCAATTTGAAGGCACAGATGATGACAATTCCTGTAAGAGAAGATTGGTTTGGGAGTTGTGGCAAATAGGGCTTCCTTATCTCAGTGGGTTGGGTGTTTAAAATTCAATGAAAAAAAAAATGTCTTCATGGGATGAGAAAGGACACTACATTTTTGGTAAGCTTTACCATCCACATGCAATGGACTAGAGTGTTACTCTGTGTCTTATATTATTTCTGCAATATAAGGCCAGCTGAGAATCCTAACTAAAACTCCTATAGGCTTCCTTTCTATGTAAAATGTTCTGATTAATTCCCAGAATAAGATCCCTAATGATCAGTAATCAAAGCATTAACTATTACTTCTCTTACTGGAATTTATAGTCAAACCAAATAAGAATTTAATCATTATATAAGAAAACCACAGTTCTTTGAGAATTCAAGATACCATGTCTAAATGCCCTAGCTATTAACACAAATTCTTCTATTGCTAAACTTTTGGGAGTCTCCAACATCTTGCAGCTGCTATTTGCATTTACTGCACTTTTTTTTTTTTTTTAAAGATCTGAGATATATAGAATGTTGTGAAACATTTCTATTTTTCTAAAATTAAAATGAAGTAACATTGCAATGAAAATCTTGCATTTTAATAAAATGTATATGTAAAATGAACAAATACTTTATGGTGAGTGATATATGCAACATTATCATAAGAACAATTGACAGTTTTTTCCCACCTATTTATACCATAAATGAATTTACATTATTTCTCCATCCCATATTAGAATGAGAGAATATTTCTAGTCTATGTATTTAGAAATATAAAGAAACTACTTTTATTTGGGCATGACTGAAGTATTAATAATATTGTATTATCGTCATTTTTTTTATTTCTGAAGCATTGCATAAGAGTTAAAAAGTAGGAAGGCATAGGCAAAACAATCTGTAAAAGGGTATAAAATGTGCTTTTACAGAGCTTACAAACATAACAATTATAAAATATTATAGTTTCTTTTAAGAAGAAATTATAAAATAACTGCTTAAAAATTTGAAATTATCTTGTTATTTAACTCAATAAAATTTATATTTTAGAGTTACACAACACTTTTTTCTACAAGATTATACAAATATGTGCTTTACTTATATCAGAGAATAGCCTTGAACCGAGTAACACAACATAAGCTTTGGAGTCAAAGACCTGAGTTGTAGGACTTTGGGCAAGGAACTTACAGTGCCTGAGCCCTATTCAGTGCCTGAGCCCATATTTTCCCAGGGGAAAAGGAACAGCTGCTACCATGGATTATAAAATTTAAACTATATTTAATTATAATTAATTATAAATATTTAATGAATGTTAATAATTATAATTATTTATAGTTTATTTATATTCAAATCTATGGTAAACAATAAACAATAAAATAAGAATTATTTATTATATAAATAACTATTAATAATTTAAATATCTTTATTAAACATTTTGCATGTGCCTGGCAGATGGCAGATACTGACTAAATGATAGTTGTTGCTATACGCAATCTGGAAAAAGTCCAAACTGTTACAGGTAGTATGGAGTTTTATATGTGTATATATATATATGTGTGTATATACACACACACACACATATATATATATACACATTCATATATATATGTTATATATAGTAAAATATAAACTGCCAAGAAAATTCAGATTTTAAAAATACCTAAGTAGAATCTGATTTTAGAAAATAGTATCTAATCTCTGTATAGAATTTACACATTTCCAAGATTTTCATAGTTATTATCTCATTTTAGTTCTAGATTAACTAAAGATATTATCATTCCCATTTTACACGAACAGAAACTGGACAGAAAAATTAGTGGTTGACAGCTTCTCAGGGGTAAATCTGTGGCTTAGATTTAGGTTTCCTGACTCCACGTCCAGCAAGTTCTGTTGGTAGACTAGTAAATGGGAAGCAAGGAGCTTGTTGTCTAGGTGGAAAAAAATCCAAGTTTTATAAGACCTGAAACTCCCACAGTTCAGAGAATGGCTTCTTTAAGGAAAAGAATATGAAATAATCATGTAAATAAAAAAGTAGGACCCCTCACACGACTATGGAAAAAGCATACACAGGTGATAGGCTCTAAAGCTTAAGCTTCATTAGCCTGACAAATCTGCTTCTGTTTCTAAATTTAAATATTTTTCTGAGATAAAGTACCCAAACATATTCTGATGATGTGACTAAAATATTATATTAACATGCTTATAAAATAATCAGAAAATATTGGCACTATGACCATTAGTATATAGTCATCTCACTGTGTCAGATGAGACATAGCATCTACAAAAAATAAATTACATTATTCACTTTAGAAGTGTAATTTTAGCAATGAGTATTTTTTAAGGTACATAAAATTTTAATCTATTGTCTTACATGAAAATTACTTTTCATTCATATACCATTGGTCATTAAAAATTAAAAGATGTTCTTAATTGGCATTATAGCCATACCACTCCACAATCTATATTTTTTTAAATGTAGTTTTTTGACTTTTAGGCCTTTGCTATCAAGTACTTTTAAATGAGTTCAACAATGTAATTTAAAATTAGACTTAATCTGTGATTAACATTTCTAATACCAACTTAAACAGCAGATCCAAGAATGCATGCATCCCAATGGACTTTGTCTAGCATGGATATCATTCTTTTTATGTTTATTTAAGAATGCTTTACAAATTAAGTACCCTGAGCTATATTTATATTACATTTTAACAACTTACACTTTTTTTTCTGAGAACTCTAACTTTTTCTTGGGTTATATTTTTAAACGGTAGCTTTATTTATATATATTATTAATTTCATTCTTATTTGTTTGGAAGTGTAAAAGACTACAACAGTACTTATACTAGTAAAATTATCTGGGTTTTCCTCAACTTTCCAAAAAGCTATTGGAAAAAGAATTTTTTATGTATAATACTGAAAGGAATGTTAGAAGTCATCATGTGGAGTCCAATCCCAGTATTTGATATGGAAAATGAGCCACAAGGAAGAATAAATATAACAAAGTTGGTGGATTTGTTAAAACTGCAGATGAGCAAAAGTGTTTGAATTCATATTTATAATCCTCAGATCTATTCCACCATCATAGTTTCTTACATCCCATGAAATACATGGGTGTGGGTGGGTGGTATGTGTATGCCCGCCCCACTTTCTCCTTTCCTCTCATTCCCCTCCATCCTTCTTCAGATTTGCTTTCTTCTCCCTTCCTCTCAACCTACCCCCCGACACACTTTCCACAGAAACATAGTCACCACAATCACATAAACCATTCCATTTTGTAAAGTTGGTTCTACTCAGATGCAAAAAGATATGACAGTTGGAATAAGCCGGGACAAATAAATCTGCTCCTTGTTTTCCTTCCCACTCTTTTTTACTCGCCATGGATAATTTGTATTTATTCCAATTTAAGGAAATTTTAAATATTCTGATAATGGGATTTTCTATATGGAAATGTCTCATATTTTCTCTTTCTGAATTAAATGTGAAGAATAATCGTTAATATATATGTTCCCTAAAGTCTGCTTGACACAACAAAAATGAATTCAAGACTAGAAATAAATAACTGGGTAATATAAACCAAAATTTACATGTTTATCTAGAATATCTTAGAAAATCTCCTCAATTTTTAATTTTCCTCTTATTTTAAGACATTACCCACAAAGCATGTCACTTTATTAGGGTAAAAGCTAAATGTAAAAGTCACCCTGAAGCCTATTCTTTTTAGGTATTTACAAGACTTAGCTGCCTGACCTTTTGGTATAACATGCTAATTAACACAGAGCTAATGAACATTTGGTAGCAGATACTGTCAATTCCCCATTTTTTAATCCATGATAAACTCTTCTTGTAAATCTTTTGGGGTCTTCTCTTATCATCTATGTTGATATTCCAAAGACAGCTTTAACATGAAAATAACTACTAATAAATAATTAAGATAGGGAAGGAACAGCTTCTAAAGTGTAAAAACACCTAATAGAACACTGAAAATCTTTGGATTACCAGTTACTTATGTATCTGACCTACTGCTATTGCAACCAGCTGCAGGGTAGGTCTAACGATAGAATATAACCCCAAAATTGTTTTTAATCTAGAAGGTGGCAGGGTGGGAAGAGGCCCCATGAGGGCAAAATTGCAAAGAACACTATGTGCTCTGCTCTACATTTTCTCAGCCAGCTCAACACTCACTATATTGCATTTGGTTTTACTACTGCACATAAAATGGAATAGTTTTATGAACATGTTTGCCGAAGGTATTTTTATGTTAAATTTCTTTTTATAAACTTCTAGGTTGAAATAAACCTAAAACGATATCCAACTCCTTACCCAGAGGATTTAAAGAATATGGTAAAATCTGTACAAAATCTGGTGGGTAAGCCAAGCCATGGAGTGCGTGTTGAGAATTCAAATCCAACTGCTAACACGGAGCAAACTGTGAAAGAAAAATATGAACACAAGTGGCCTGTAGCCCCAAAGGAGATAACAGTGGAGGTATTTCAAGGTTATTGGTAATTGCCAGTGTGGTTTGGATTTTTTGGAATTACTAAATTATATGGTTTTTTTAACTGATTAGATCTTCTCTGATAAGTACATTTATTCCCCTGAAATACAAATGAGTCTCTCTACTTTTTCAAACTATGAGGGTTGCATTTAATCAATTACAGATAAATGACACCCTCATGGTCTGAAATTATTAATACAGCTCCAAAAGTTCCAATACACACAGAAGGAATAACTTGCTCACTCAGCTAGGCCTTGCCAGTAAGTGCATTATATCATTTTCACTATACTCTTTTGGCTACCCCAAACTTTTATTGTATGAGTCATTAGAAAAGACTAAATGAAGATTTTTTTTTTTTTTTTTACTCTGCAAATCTCAGTAAAATTCTCGATCAGATTTAGAGCCATTTTTTGTTTGTTTCTGTGTTTAGATTAAAACTTTTATAAGAAACACTACTGTAAACATGACAAAGAGGAGATAAGTTTGAAATTTAGCTTTTCTGGATCTAGCCTTGTGAAACTTAATTCCTATATTTTAGAATAAACTAGATGTTCATCCTTACCCATTTGTGTGGTCTGAAAAGAATTCAACTACATTTATGCCACCTCTGTACTATCTCATCCACTCTTCAGCTAATTTGGTTATCACCTTTTTATCTTCATTAGAGACATACCTGATATGAGTACATCTAGAAGTAACTATATCTACTTCTCAAAAATCTAAGTTCGTGAAACTCTTTTACAAATCTGCATTTCACAGCGTCAATTTGTTGCACTGATTAAGCACCAACTGTATATTTAGCACTGTGCTAAACACTGTGAGAGAGAGAAAAGAAATATAAAATGTGCACACAGTCCCCAACTAATTTAGAGCCTTGCCAAGTAAAATTACCACAGATGCAGTGATTAGAGAACACAGTATCTGAACTACGATCGCGTGATTAGTTGTGGGATGGAGCGTATAATAGTACTTTAAGAAATTGGAAAGAGACCTGATCACTGCCACTCAATTAAAAAGTTGTGTGAAACAATTTAAGGTTGCAGTGCATATTGAAAATGGGGTGCTTCTTTTAAAGTCGAAAGAGAGGAAGTCATTCCAAACAAAGGGAAAAAAGATTGAGCAAAAGTAAGCACGGTGTGAATACCTGCCAGTGGAGGGATCAGCCTGCCCCAGAAAAGAAGATTACAGCTTGGTATCCAGGGAGGAAAACTTTGGTAAATACTCATTTCCCTACTTTTAGGGGGGTTTTTGCAAAATAAGCAAATGACATGAATGAAATCAATATTATTGTATTATTGTACTCTTTCCTTTTAAAATATCAGAGATAGGCGATAGAAGAGAAACAGACTTTTCTTTTATCTCTAAGATACTGCAATAATTTTATAAAAAGGAACAAAGCCGACATTTAGGAGGTACACACTAACTACAACTACACTTCATATTTAAACCTCATGCAATCACAGTTTAACATTAAAATGATTGTGAGGTCATGCTTAACCCATAAATTGAGTGATTTTACTTTAAATAAGAAGATTCTAAAATTGCTTAATACAGGGTTAGGATAGGTGAAGCAAGGAAAAGATGGTTTGGGCCATAAATTTAGTGATAACCCTACTAGAGAAAATAAATCTTAAAATTATTCCAAAAGCATTTAAAACTTTAAAAATCCAAAATAAAATTTAATGTTTCTTCCCCAAATTTGCTTCTGCTCCTATATGCCCAGTCCTGATCTCTGCTAACTAACACCATTATTTGTTAGCTTACTCGAGTTAGAAATTGAAAGGTATCTTGATTTCTTTTTCCTTCTTTCTCTCTACTCACTGCCTCTCCAGTCACCTAAATCTATGTATTTTCATCTAAGTGTATCTCCTCAACCTCCTCAGGCCCTCAATTCTGTTCTGCATTATTATAAAAACTGTCAACTTCTTGGCTCACGTTGTCCCCAGCCCCCTCATTACTTTGTCAATAAACTGGTTTTTTTAAAGATGGTATTTATTTAAGAGTGAGAGAGAGCACAATCAGGGGGAAGAACAAAGAGACAGGGACAGGCAGACTCCCTGCTGAGCAGAGAGCCCAATGAGGGACTCAATTTCTGGACCCTGAGATCATGACCTGAGCCAAAGGCAGATGCTTAACTGATTGAGCTACCTAGGTACCCCAGAGAATACGAATTTTTAATTCAGTCCAGTTCAGTTAACATTCCCTAATAATGATCTTTTTAAGACCCAAATCTAATTTTCCCTTCTTAAAAACACTTGTTTCCTATCTAATTGAAACTCAGTCTTAAGCTTTATAATTATTTCAGTGATTTACCCCAACTTTTCTTAGTTTTCTTCTTCTCCTGGCCTTTTCTCTTGAATAGAAATTTCACTGGTAATTTCAATACTTTTTCTAAAATTGAGATTCTAGATCTTCTTTCCCCAGCTTTTATCCATCCTAGAATAAAGCGAAACTGTTGCTTTTTTATCATCCTCCCTTTTTGAATTGCTCACCCAGATAAAGGGGCCACACTCCATATTTTCAACTTCCACATAAAATAAACATAGATAGCCAAGTGTCCAGCTGATCAGTGTATATTAAGCATTTTATTGTATGTTTTGCACTTGTATGACATTTTAAAGTAATTATTTAGTTCATACTGTCAAGAATGTGGAAGAAAATATCACACATTGCATGATACATTTATCCATATGGTTAAATATGGAAAACCAAGGAAAAAAGAATAAGGTAAGTAGAACCAGAAGCAGAAAATGATAAGAATAAACAAGGTAAATAGATTATAAATGCAGCAGAGAAAAGGAAAAGGAAAAGTAAATCAACATTTCTTGATGTCTTTCTATTTGTCAACCCTATGCCAAGAGTTTTAGTATGTGTTATGCTAGACAAAGAAAACAGTGGGGAGGGGCATATGAATAAGCAGGACAAGGAGGTATGAAGGTTGTCTTCTACCTCCATATTCCTTTATATAAGTTTTATGAAGCTTACATTTGCTTTTCCCAGTGTCTTAGTCCATTCAGGTTTCTATAACAGAATACCATAGACTACATGGTTTATAAAGAAAAACATTTATTTATCATAGTTCTGGAGGCTAAGAAGTCCAAGATCAAAGTCCTAACAGATTCAGCATCTAGTAAAGACCTACTTCCTGATTTATAGATGACCATCTTCTCTCTCTGACCTCATACAGTTTTGAAAGGAGATAGGGAGCTTTCTAGGGTCTCTTATAATAGCACTAATTTCACTCATGACCTAATCACCTCCCAAATGTCCCACTTCTAAATAACATCATATAGGTTTCAACTTATGAATTTTGAGGGGACACAACCATTCAGTCTTTAGCACCCAGCTTTTTATAGGACTAGCACTTCTGCATCTTTCCAAATTTGAGTTTAAAGATGACCTCAACAGGAAGGTCTTCCCTGAGCACCATGGTCAGTAGAACCTCTGATTCCTCTATCACATCATCCTGTTAATTCGTGTTAAAGATAATGAAAGCATTTATGATTATGTTGTTTATTAACTTCAGACTGAGTTTCATGAGGGCAAGAACCAGGTATGTCTTGTCTATCATTGTCTTTCTGGTGTGTAACACAGTGCCTAGTACAGAGTCAGACACAATAAATATTTGCTGAGTACATGAACAACTGATAGAGTCTAGTGTTGTAATACTGATAACGTGTCTCTTTGTCAAATTAGAAGTTAATTGAGGGAAGAACAATTTCTCTTAAGTTTTTGTCAAATTAATCATTATTGAGTGTTGAATGCCATACCTGGTTATATTTTATCACCTATATGTTGAATAGCATGTATTTTAAAAACAACAATTTACCATATTAATATATTAATACAATATTATGAGTAAAGGCAAAACATCATGATGAAGAATATTAGGAGAGTGAGGAAAGCAAGGAAAGAGGAAGGAAGGAAGAAAGGAAGGAGAATGGTATGGTAAATAAATTATGACTTAAAATAAGTAAAGGCTAGGGGTTCTAAAAATCTTGGTATACAAATACTTAGTGTCTTAGTAATTTTGTTGCAAGGACCATGGACCAAAAAAGTACCAAACAGCTCCATTCATTAAGTATTAGGTTTGAGCAACTTCATACATATTTATGCCCTGTTCAGTGGTCATTTGAAAAATAATGCACATAAATTTAAAGGGAAAATAGTAGTTTTATTTCATGTTTAAATAACAAAACTGATTAATGAAATTTGTGCACCTGTGGGACACCACTTATCTTCTCAAACCTTGAATCATATCAGGTACTACAATTCTGTTTCACATTGATTTTCAAATAGCACTTGATTTTTGATCACAGCAACACAAAAACCCAACTTCACAAAGATTGTCATCAAAAGGAAAGTGCATTCTAATACTGAAACTGAGAGCCACCAATTCATATAGTGTCTGACTGATTTCAAGTATTGTTTTGTTTCCCTCAAATTTTTAAAACAACTCATGCACCCCTGTGCATTAATAACAGCATCACAGGTACCTTGGAGCACAGTTTGGGAACAAGAGGAAGTGCATTCAAGTCTAGGAGACATTAATTCAAATCTTGAGTCTATGTTTTAACCAATTTTGTGACCTTGACAAGTCATTGAAAACTGTCTGAGCTTTGCTTTGTGTATCTTTAAAAATGCAGGTAACAATAACATTTAGAGTTTTGTAGAGATGAAAACAAGTATTTTTACATAGCTGCAAGCACAGTTCTTGGCAAAGAACTTCCCTTCCACAAGAGAATGATGTGCTAATCCTGCCCATCTGCCTTTAACCCTTTTATGAGCCATTATTCTGCATTACAGAAAACTTCTCCCCGGTTACTTATTTACTATGTCCGCCATGTTCATAAAGGTTCTGAACTTTTTCCTTTGTTAGGAGACTCTGCCCAATTTCTTTCTATAGAGGAAACACATCTATTTCCTGGTAATAATGAGTAGTCAATTACCTTTAATTGGGTAAATGTCCTTAAATGCTTTTATTTTTTTTATTTTTTTTTAAGATTTTATTTATTTATTTGACAGAGAGAGATCACAAGTAGGCAGAGAGGCAGGCAGAGAGAGAGGGGAGAAAGCAGGCTCCCTGCCGAGCAGAAAGCCCGATGCAGGGCTCGATCCCAGGACCCTGGGATCATGACCTGAGCCAAAGGCAAAGGCTTTAACCCACTGAGCCACCCAAACGCCCCCTTAAATGCTTTTATTAATACCAGACCCAGACTCTTGAAAGCTCAGTCATAAGTTTTGTTCCCCACCTCACTTCTACCTTAGGTTCCCTTTCCCTACAGCAGTGACAGCTGCGATTTAGTTTGAACTCACAAGGTCAATGGGTTAAAGAAAAAAGAGATCGTACCTTTTCTTTCCCCCCTCTTCTGTCTTCTTACCAGAAGCAAATATGGTTCAATGTGCTTAAAATGGGACCCTCATTATATTTGATTCCTGACCAATAACGTCCACTGCCTTCACCATAGAAGTAGCCCCAAAAGCTTCACCCACTTTTCCGACATGAATTTAACTCCTCCAGTCTCTATAAAAGAATTTATAGAGATGAAATCAACAACTCGTTTCCTTCTTTGGACAGTTAACTTGTCTGTTCTGTGAAGTCCAATTAGGAAAGGTGAGCTTTTCTTAGGGTAGACAATATAGCATACGTAGTATCACACAGAAGGTCTTCCACTAGAACAAATCTCAGTTAAAATATTGGCTCTACCGCTCACTGAGTTTGGGACTTGGAATTATGACTTTACTTCTCTGAGCCTGCAATTCCTTAACTGTAAAACAAAGATGATGATAATGAATAACTTAAAAATGATAAATAACAGTAAAGAACTAGGTTAGCAATTAAGTAATTAACAGAGAGGATACAGATTAAGTGTTGAACATAGTAGAGCAGTAGCAGATATGTTATAGATTCTCCATAACTAATGGCATCATCATCTTCAACATCAGCATCATCATTATTATCATTTTGCTCATGAAGATAAGTGTCTAACTGGGTTAGTGAGAATCCACTGTTCTTGCTTCAGTAGTGTTACTCCTCCTACGTGGAGGGCTACAGAACTCTAGAGAACAGGTGCAAACTCATGATTAGCTGATATCATCATCTCTTCCTAGTCACTAGAGTCACTCTTTTTGATTAAAAGTAGAAATTCTTTAGCAGAGCAAGAGACTTGGATCCGAGTTAGATCACAGCTACCACGACAAGCTCCAGCCACAGTCTTGGGAAACAAATTTGAAAAATTGATCCATACATGCAAGATAACTTGGAAACTGAATGTATAAATCATGAGGAAAACAAAGTAATGAAACCTTTAATTTACATTTCTATGCTTGTATAGCTCTTTTAGTTCTTTTGTTGACTAAAACAAAATTCTTGTCCTTCAGTATCAGGTATCATAAAAATATTTCCTTTTTAAAGTATTATTTCAACAAATAAGTTATATTTAGATTCATAGACTTAATACTAGACAGAAAATAGCACTAATTCCATCTATTACCTTCATCTATTACCTTCATTTTATTGACTAATTGAATACGGTACAAAGAGGTACACTGACTTACCCAAGATAACCTGATTAATAAATGATAAAACAGGAATGGAATAGAAATATGCCACCTTGTAATTGAATATTTTTTTATAAACCTTAATATATTTTATGACTTTTCTCAAACTTGTGTCTGCTTCTACTTATAAATTTCTACAAAGATGTGTAAAGGCATTTACCCTCTATTCTGTCACCTTAAAACTTTATCATAATATCTTGAAATACTTTTCAAAATCCATGAAAACAGATTTCCCTCTTCATCTCTGGAATTTCCATCAATCCCTCTGTCTTTCCTACCTCTCTTCAAATCTGGAATGGGATTTTAAATGTCTGTAATGTGCTCACAGTGGAGCTCACTAGAAGACAGCTCAATATAAGGGAAGGTTATTGGACAGAAACCTGAGAATTGAAGCCTCTATGCTGGATCTGGTCTAATTATCTCTATAACCCTGACCTTGCTGAGTCTCAAAATTCACTTGTAGGAAATGAAAGGTTCGACTAGAAATATTTTTTTAAAATAATTAACAAGTATCAGATATATATAACCAGGCTTTTCACAGGCAAATATTCTTATACAAACCTAACCAAAACCAAACCAAAAAATTGAACTTAAGCCAGGAATTAAAGAAATGGCTATTTGTAATACCCAAAGACGTGAGCCTGTCACTCATTATGTGGGACATTAAAATATATAATAAGATTTTCTGTTTGTAATTAATTAGTTAGAAGGTAGGACACATTTCATTACTATATTTTTGTGCTCAAGTATATTCTTCCGTTGATTTAATAAAATATTTCTAAATATGTTGCCTTAATGTTTTAAACTAACAA
This sequence comes from Mustela nivalis, assembly GCF_964662115.1. Taxonomy (NCBI): domain Eukaryota; kingdom Metazoa; phylum Chordata; class Mammalia; order Carnivora; family Mustelidae; genus Mustela; species Mustela nivalis. The sequence goes on from NC_139029.1 coordinate 55,801,502, forward strand.
GTACTAATTAATAAGAAAACTAGAATATACTGAAAGTTAGTTTTTTGAATTCAAATTAACCTGAGTTTAAGTAAAAAAGACATAAAGATAATTGCCATGCATAAATTTATACCACTACCTCCCCATGGGCATAGACAAGACATTTTTATAGGCATAAGAAAGTGGGAATTTGGTATTTTACCTCCCTCAGTGCTCTCTCACTATCTGGTTAACTGGAAATAATCATTTTGATTATAGAAGTTTAAAATTCATGGGCTTTTTTAACATGTTCATTTGTCTTTATAAAGTTACATTCTTGTACCTGTGTTGCTCATTACACTCAATGAATGGATTTAGATGAAGATTTAGCAAGCTAGATTAATCACGAGACAACTAGAAACCTTAGGAGGAAGTCATCATAGAACTAAAGAAATGGAGGATAAGATCACTTGGGAAACAGAAGTTAAGAGGGGGCTGGCAATAAAAGTGGGATTTAAAGGACCCAATTGTTCATGAGGACAGCTGAGGATAAAAAGAAATTTAGTTGGTCCATGATGGACTTTCCTCTTAGAACTTTTAATGGAGCTTCCCCCTTAGATTCTTACATTTATAAATATAACATGTATATGCATGTATGTATCATATACTCACATACCGCTTATCATAATTCGGTCCTGTGTTAATACAGATGTATCTCATCTCCCCAGTTAGATGGTAAGTCTCCGAGGGACATGGGTGACATTTTGTCTTTCTTTGGAAACTCTACAGTTCTTTGCACAGTGCCAGGCATATAAAAAGGCATTCAAAATATGTCTGATGAACAAATGGACTCATTTAAATTAGAAAAACAAAACATTTTAGTACTTACCTCAGAGAAACATGTGACTCACTTCTCCCAGCGCTCCACGGTGACCTATAGTCTAGAGCCCCGTCTTTAAATCTGAGCCAAATAAAGATACTGCCATCTTGGTTAACCAATGTTTAAATGTTTACTTTCCTTGTCCTATATTATTATATCTCTCAGGATTCTTTTGTTCATCCAGCTAATGAAATGAGGATTGGGGAACTTCACCCTTCATTAGCTGAGACCCCTCTGTACCCACCCAAACTTGTTCTGCTAGGGAAGGACAAAAAAGGTAACATTGCGAACCTGATGTGGAAAATGTGCCACAAATGCATGTGCATGATTAATCTCCAGTCGTAACTTATGATTCATCATAGTCTATAGAAATATTTTACAAATATATATTCCTAACATTGTTATACTATCTGTTTCTCATACTTGCTTTTCTGTGTTCATTATTGTCAATGTTCATAGCATTATAACATTTTCCCCTTTACATTTCAGAATCAACTGATGAGTCTGAAGTTGACAAAACTCACTGTCTGAATAACAGTGTTTCCTCAGGCACTTACTCAGACTACTCGCCTTCCCAGGCTTCCTCAGGATCCTCTAACACGCGGGTTAAAGTGGGGTCCTTGCAGACAACAGCTAAAGATGCAGTACATAATTCTTTATGGGGTAACAGGTGTGTTTAGAATTCCCTTTTTTCTGTTCCCAAGTGCTTACTTTCAACAACTTTTTTTAAAAAAATGGGATCTTAATTTTTGAATTATATTCAGCACATGAATGGTGTAGAAGACAGATGGATGGGTCAGGTAAGCAAACACAGTCCCTCCGGGATTTCCAGGAGATGATGGATCCATTTTATACAGCAAAACCTTTGTTTAAGGGAGAGTTGGTAAGAGATTATCAGGTCGAGATAAAAGAAACAGAATTTTAAAAATCAGAAACCAAAAATCCTGTTTGCCCAATACTTATTTATGACACACGTGGGCATCTCACTATCCCAAATGGATTAAACTAAGATGCATGGAAAGCAGTTGTGTGCCTAGTACAAGTAAATATTCAGTAAAATTTTCATTGTTATCATCATCATCATTGTCATCATCATCATTGTTTTTTTACCACATGGAAAAGTTAGGTTCTAAGCAAAAGTATTTACTCTTTCCAAAATGGTTCCTACCTTATTTTACTTCCATTTTACAGATAAAAATCAAAAACCAAAGAGCACAATAAAGCGACCCAATAAGGTAGTAATTACCCAGTTCTTATTCTCTTGTTTTTTACCTTGTGGCTATGTTTTACAGTACAGGCAACAAATACAAATCATCATATGATAAAGATAGTCAATGATTATCACTCATATTTTATTGATAATATCAGTACTGTTAGCAATATGTTCTTTGGTAACTAATGGATAACTATTTCTCCCTATCAGTGCCCATCATAAAAATCTTAACTCTTTCACTTTGTAAGTTCATTATTTGTGATAGAAGCTGAGATTAATGAGGTGCTTTGGAAGGTTCTTTCTAAATGTACTAGTTTTTAATTAGCAAGAGCACTTAAAAGTCTTTCTCTCACTGATAAAAAAATATATATATAATTTAATGTTATTAGTGTGCAAACAGTTTAGAATAAGCCTAGAAAAATGAGCATCTTCTAGAAACACTGTGCTCACTGGTGTAAACAAACCAATGGCCAAAAGTCATGATATAATTTATATTCTAGGAAAACATGTTCCCTAAACAATGAATTCAGTGTTTTCAATACCTGGCCTTCAAATAAATGTAACCTGAAGACAGTTTGGGTTCAGGGGCTATATCAAGTATTTATAGGAAAGGTACTCTTGACCAGTAATAGTTTGGAAAAGTACTGAATCAGAAATTGCAGGAATGAGGACCAAGAATCGGGCGATTCTAATTATCAAACAAGTGTTAGGACCATTACTGAAAACCTATCTATTTCTTTCATTCATTTAATCATCCCACAAATATGTATTTTAATAGCTACTATGTGCCAGGTACTATGCTAGGCCTGAAGAGAAAATAAATAAATAAATAAATCTCTGCCCTCCGGAGGGCAGAGGACACACAATACACAATAAATAAAATAGGTAAGTAAATGATATACTATGTTATAAGGTAATGATTACAAGGGGAAAATAAAAATTAGAGCAAGGTAAAGGGATGGATTTGGGGAGGGCGGACATGAAATAACAGTGCACCTTAATTGTAAATGAGGTATGGATGAATGACCTGTTAAACATCCGATAAAGGATTGTGGCACTCTGGGCTGCTTGTTCTCTTTCTGGCAAAGACTCAGCTCTTCCTCGTTTTCATATTTCTTCTTCCCACTGTCTTTACAGGATTGCACAATCTTTCCCACAGCCTCTTGATTCAAAGCCATTGCTCACCCAGCGGGAGGCTGTTCCCCCAGGGAATCTACCACAGCGTCCCGACCGGCTGCCAATGAGCGACGCCTTCACTGACAACTGGACTGACGGTTCACATTATGATAACACAGGGTTTGTTGCAGAGGAGACCACAGGCGAGAATGCCAACAACAATCCTCTCTTAAGTTCGAAATCTAGAAGCACATCTTCTCACGGACGCAGGCCTTTGATTAGGCAGGATAGGATTGTTGGTGTTCCCCTGGAACTTGAGCAGTCTACACACAGACACACGCCAGAAACAGAAGTGCCTCCTTCCAATCCTTGGCAGAATTGGACCAGAACCCCTAGTCCTTTTGAAGACAGGACCGCTTTCCCTTCCAAATTAGAGACAACCCCCACCACCAGCCCATTGCCTGAAAGGAAAGAGCATATAAAAGAATCTGCTGAAATACCTAGTCCTTTTTCTCCAGGAGTACCATGGGAGTATCACGATTCCAATCCCAACAGGAGTCTTAGCAATGTCTTTTCTCAGATCCACTGCCGCCCAGAATCATCTAAAGGTGTTATTTCCATTAGTAAAAGCACAGAGAGGCTTTCCCCACTCATGAAAGATATCAAGTCCAATAAATTCAAAAAGTCACAGAGTATCGATGAGATTGACATTGGTACATACAAGGTGTATAATATACCATTAGAAAACTATGCCACTGGGAGTGATCACTTAGGAAGTCATGAACGGCCAGATAAAATGTTGGGACCGGAGCATGGTATGTCCAGTATGTCTCGAAGCCAGTCAGTGCCGATGCTGGATGATGAGATGCTCACTTATGGAAGTAGTAAAGGGCCACAGCAACAAAAAGCGTCCATGACCAAAAAAGTCTATCAGTTTGACCAAAGCTTCAATCCCCAAGGAGCAGTGGAAGTTAAAGCCGAAAAGAGGATACCGCCCCCCTTTCAACACAATTCCGAGTACGTGCAACAGCCCGGCAAAAACATCGCCAAGGATTTGGTTAGTCCTAGAGCTTACAGAGGATACCCACCCATGGAGCAAATGTTTTCATTTTCTCAGCCATCTGTGAATGAGGATGCTGTGGTGAATGCCCAGTTTGCAAGCCAAGGTGCCAGGGCAGGCTTCCTGAGAAGAGCCGACTCCCTGGCGAGCTCCACAGAAATGGCCATGTTTAGAAGGGTCAGTGAACCTCATGAGCTGCCTCCGAGCGATAGGTACGGCAGACCTCCATATAGGGGCGGTCTGGATCGCCAAAGCAGCGTTTCAGTGACTGAGTCCCAGTTCCTGAAAAGGAATGGCAGGTATGAAGATGAACACCCTTCATATCAAGAAGTGAAAGCTCAGGCGGGAAGTTTTCCAGTTAAAAACCTTACCCAGAGGAGGCCATTGTCTGCAAGAAGCTACAGTACAGAGAGTTACGGTGCCTCCCAGACCAGGCCAGTTTCAGCTAGGCCTACTATGGCAGCTCTTTTGGAAAAAATACCATCTGACTATAACTTGGGTAACTATGGTGACAAGCCATCAGATAACAGTGATATAAAGACGAGGCCCACTCCTGTGAAGGGAGAGGAGAGCTGTGGTAAAATGCCTGCAGACTGGAGACAACAGCTGCTTAGACATATAGAAGCTAGAAGGTTAGACAGGGTATGTCTGGCATTTCTCTGTAAGAATATCCCTCCTGCCTTTAGTTTTCCTTTATTGGCATTTCTAAGCACATGTAGTGAAGCATGAACTACATGAACGAATAGATGATCAGCATTTTATTTCTCTCGCTATTGTGGGGAAATTGATCATAATAGTTTCTCGTGGATATTGTTTAATGCTCTTCGAGAGTCCATAACCTGTAGGTGAATGATTTATCAAATCTAGCCTAAATATTGTTAGTAAGAAAGAATTTGACTCGATTATGTGGGATGGTGCTTCAATTGCTTTCTAGCCATTAAGGTGGAATGCCTCTCCTAGGACACAGAACTGTTCTCTAGCGACCTAAAGAGTATGATTTTTATTGAATCTATAAAAAGTGAGTATTTTGCCCCTTTCTGCACAGACTCACTTATAATAAAGTCAGGCCTAATTTGTTTATAAAATTTGCATACAGTTACTGCTATGGGACTACTAAAGTTATTACTTCTAATGAGCGATAATCTTCCCAGCAAGAAACAGAAAAATAAAATAAGCAGAGATTGAATGCCCTCCTACACATTATTTGACTTAATAAAAAAAAAAAAAATCCTGCCACTTAGAATGTTGATTTTTATACAAAAAGAAATGTTTAAATTCAAAGCATACTATAGGCAACAAAAATAGATGATGTCTTTATGAAGACTATAAAGGCACAAATTAGTGTGTATATTGCAACCAAAAAAAAAAGAAAATTGATCCCAATTCAGTTACAGACTGAGTCACAATACAGCATGGAATCATAGTGCTTGAGGAGGATAAAAATATATATAAATATATTTTGTTTCAAAGCCTAGAATTACTTTTTGTTGCCTATTTATATCTCCTTAAGAGACCGATACTTCATTTTTTAGAAATATGATCAATTGACCCTTATCGTTGAATGTACTTTGTGGCTTTGGTGTAGAGGGCCTTGTGTACTCTGCATTGACCTTGAAACCTTAAGGTCCTTTTTGTCAATAGGGCCTTTGGCTCTCATTTTCTAGGGCTTAAATACTTAGTGTGAAACAGGGATCTGAGTAATAACATACCTTTAGAAAGTTTTGCTCAATAGTTTATGATTTTATTTGGTGTCCTGCTAAAAGCACAGGCCACGGCACTTATTATATATTTCCTTAATATTGAATTTTGTGTTTTCAGGTATAGTCTTTTTAAATAATTATATTGTTTGTAGGTCGTGTCTACATGACAAGAAAACAATTATTTTTAGGAACAAGTGAACTAACAAATGTGGGTGTGGGTGTTAGTTTTTCAATGTGGAGATTGGTTCTGCCTTGCAAACTATTTCATCAGAATGTCTGTTTCAAATAGGTGTGCTCAGTCCCATTGAAGGGAGCCTCATCAAAGCCTCATGACTGGCTGTCAGTGGGAGACACCTGGTCAGTTGTCACCATGCCTTACCTCAACTTATACCCTCCATGTAGACAGATAACTTGGAGGGCGGAAATATTTGGGGCCAAATAATACAGTACAGTTTGGGAACTCTGGCCTCGTGTAGACACGACCATACGTAACAGGGTAAGATGAACTAGTCAAGAAAGGTTATGAGAAGCTTTTCAGAGCATATGTACGTGACTAGTAATTTGAGGCAACAGAGGAGTGAGTGAAAACAAAGCATGAAAAAGAAGACAAAATGCTAAGCATTTGGTACCATCATGTATTTACTGGTTTCCCAGATAATGGTTCTTCTCCTTTGATTGGAGCTACTCTTCTAGCTGGAGCAGGAATTTGGAGAGAGGAAAATAGGACCAGGGAGGGGGATTTAGATTGGCAGAAGTCTGCGAGCCCTGCCCGGCCCAGATCCAGAAAACTAAAAGTAAACTCATGTGTGTTTTCTATTACTGTGACAACATCTTCCTTTTCAGTTAGTTTCCATGCTTCCCCTCTTCATTTATAGTTCTCTTAGTCTGTCTTTCATTTCCCAGAGCAATTTCAATGTATAGTCCATAGCTTCTTATTTAATTCCAAGAAATTAAGTTACCGGACAGTATTGCTTCAGGGCACTAGATCCTGAAAGCTTGTCCTCTTACTTTCTCCAAGTAACATTTCTTTTCTCCTCTCAAGTGCATGACTGAGCTATTCAGGCTGTAGCTTACTTAGAACTTCCCAGCTACTCAAAAAGATTAATTCAGGGTACGGAAGCAAAGACTTTTTATGTAAGAATAGTTTTGACATAGCTGTGCTTCTTAACATAGTGTTCAAAGTCACACTGCACCGGAGATATGGTCTGTTTCCTTCCCAGTGAAATTTAGTTGAGGATTTAAACCTGGAAATCAAATAGTTACACTAAAAACTACAAGCCCTTTGTCCGTTCTTCATAAGAGAGAAATGCCCAGAGGACTGGACATTGGATAAGCTTAACCACCCAAGATAATGTTGGTTAAAGATCTTGCCTGCTGTTGACCTTGGAGAGGCAGCTCCGAATACTGCCATAGTTTAACCTCAAGGCTCATGTTCCACAACAGAGTCCCACTGTGAGAGAATTTAAAACATGAATGCGTATGTCCGAGACTGCTACCCTTCTACAGGAGCTTAGAGGGCACTACCCTGGAATAATCTTAAACCTTAAGGAATCATTTAAGTGCTAGATTGAAATGTCCGGTGTCCTTTCCAACTTTGGCATGGTGGCAATAAAAGATCACTGGATGAAATAATCTAGGATCCATAACAAGTTTGATTGGTAGACCAGCACACCGTCAGGAGTATAATTGTCTTTCAGTTGAGTTCAAGGAAACTGATGCTAAAAATCATTATTTTGCAAACAATGCCTTTAGAATAGAATAGCTGCCTGCTGTTATTGTTCAGTAACACTCAGTTTTTAAAAGTTTACTAAGTTAATTTGTGTAAATTTTTTTTTCCCAAAATAAGCGAATTACTTAAAGGGACCAAATACTGTCAATTCCTACTTTTTTTATGGAAGGTGGAAAGTGGAGATTGTACTAATGAAAACTATTTGATGACGGGACATACAAAATGTTTTAATTTAAATGAAGTTCTGTAGAAGAAAAATTAACTAGCTCTCCAATCCCTGGAGTAACCTGAGATGCACCTGCTGAAAGACAGCCACAATTCAGATATCACCAGAGTGCTCTATAGGTACTTAGATATATTAGATAAATAACCGTAACAGCTCAAATCATACTTCCTTTAGTATCACTATGAAATTTCTCCAGTTTAAAATGTAGTTTTTAAGAAACAAAGTCAGAAACTTTGGATCCACGTGCCATTTTTTTGACTGGTTTAATTAAATTAATCAGTAAATTCAGTGAGCCAGTAGTCAGGTTGAATGACTTTTTTTGACCAGCTCTTTTTCTGAGTTGCTGTATTTATGTCGATAGGCCAAGCAATAATGGACACTGATTTTGGCTTTAACCTTGTAGTGCCTTCGTTTTAAGGCAGAATTAGAAGCTGGTATCTGTCTTTTGTATGTGTTTACTCACAATGTGAAAGAGACCATGAGATCTGGAGCTGGCAAAATTTGATTAAGATCTCCCTCTTTGAATTTTTTTTTTTAATGAATAGACTACCACAGGCGAACATTTGTCCAACGTCACCACAATCATGATATATGAGAGATAGGTTCTATGCCCTTGAGTTAGCAGCAAATGTAAAACAGAATGTATCCTTGCTTTTTGTCTTTTCTGTAGTTTTGGATGGTACTCATTATGTGCATAACTAACACTGTTTACTGTATGCTTCTGTCTGATCAAGTGCATGTTTAAAAGAAAGTTACTGTTTGCCCGCTTAAAGTTAAATGTTATAAATTTAAACATGTTCATGTAATAATCAGTTTGTTGAGCATGTGTTCACACCCTGTCACATGATTATTTCCTCTACTCAGAATGCTGCTTACAAACACAACACAGTTAACCTTGGCATGCTGCCCTATGGAGGTATTTCAGCAATGCATGCAGGCAGAAGCATGACTTTAAACTTGCAGACTAAGTCTAAATTTGATCTACAAGAACTACCTCTTCAGAAAGTAAGTATGGACTGCCTTACATGTGTCAGCATACCAAAGCCAATTAATGTTGTTTGTTCACTTAATGTGTTTAGGCTGTACATACAACCCTGCTTATAGACTCTCCCGAGTCCAAAAAGCACAAGGGCAAATAATGTAGAGCCCAAACTCTTAGCTGCTAAACGAATATTGAGAGCTAGAATGATTCTCAGGTTCCTGCTTAACAGCTTGCTTTTTGGATTGAGCAGGTACATGGCTTTTGAGTTGCTTTAAGGCTCATTTTCTTATTACTCATTTCTTTTTCTTTTATTCTTTGTTTTCCTTTCTTTTGTGTGTGTGTAGATTTATAAACGTATATTTTTAAAAATGTTTTTGGAGATAGCCCTCTCTTCCTTTGCTGATGCATTCTGAGAACAGAGCTAGAAATTATTGTTGAATTTCAGCTGATCCCTTTGGAAAAGACATAGAGACCTAAATTACAATGGAAATGAAGTGGTTGGCACTCCTAAATGCTTCTTTAGCCCATTGTCTTTGTGGAAAATATCACACAGAAATAAAACATGAGAAACAACCTCATGGCTTAGCTAGCAAATTGTTACTCATCCTAGACTAATGGAAAAGGAACACGTTAACAGGGCTTTCAATGTAATTGTAGGCTCATTTGAAATGAAATATAGTGAAAGACAAAACATTTCCATTGTCAAAGGAATATTTCTGCTGTTTAATTCAGGCAAAAGTGAGAATGCACATTTTACCTGTTTAAATTGACTAACGCCTCTGTCTTAGTTATATCTTGTTAGAGGCTAATGAGTCATTTTCATGCAATATGTCATTATGACTATATTATTAATATAGTCATTAGCCTAGTAAGTTTTATGAAGAAAAACAATGCAAAGTAGGGATAACAGAGTGACAGTAGCCTCCAAAAACTTCTCTTATAATAAAATTAATGAACATGAGGAACGAATTCCCATCCCAGCAAAATGAAGGCCAAAGACCTCAAATCCATGTTTTATTGTTAAATTAGTCTTAATAACAATCCCTAACTTTTTTAGTTTTCTTCATAGTGTCAACAGAGGAATAAAACCAAAGAGACATCTATATTCACAGCTTTTTCATCACCCACAGTTGTTGGGGGGGGGGCTAACTAAGTTAAGAAGAACGTTGGATTTGCACGGAGGAATAGATAAGACACCCACCATTTAACTAGGCCCCTCTCCTGATGGGCTTGCAATTGATAGGAACCAAGCCCTTAAACTAATAGGATGGAATTTCAAAATTTAGTGAGCAGATCAGCAAGATCTTGATAGGAAGGAATTGTTGTTTGCACCCCTTGAAATTGTATGGAAAGCCCCTTATTTTGCTAATGTTTATCCCTATTAAACGCAGCCATCTATAGAACAATATGGATATATTCCGTGCCTGAAAAATGGTGATATACTTGAAACTGTTTCTCAATGTTTAAATTGTTCCCCAAGTATCAATTTGGTGCCTCTATGTTGCTCTATTAACTTTCTGATCTTGTTTGGGGTACCCAAGGGAACAGATTCATTAACTGTTACTATAGCTCTAAGAGAATCTATATCAGAAATATTACAGAGTTCTAATATTTAGAGACTTTTCAACCCTCCTCAGTTAGATGACCTAAAGGAATTCTCTTTGGAAGGTACATTAAATTGCAAGCCAAAAATAATTTGAGTATTGAAAGACTCCATCTTAAAATGAATTATCATCAATATGTTATCCACACGAGGCAGGGAGTGTGGAGAGAGAGAGAAGAGAAAGCAAGGGAGGGAAAAGGAATATAGACAGGACAGTTGGCTCCATTACTCCTAAAAGATTACATGACCCTAAATTACCAGTTTAAAGCATATAAACTTTCAGCTTTAGGCATCTGGGGCGACTTTCCTATCCTGCTGCCAGTGTAAGAGCCTTGTCAGGTATGGGCACTGGGTGCTTGATGTTTCAGGAATACTCCAGACTCTACTTATTCCCATGGATTCCACTCTAATTCTCTGCCCCCTCGTCTTTGTGCTCAGGGACAGCTCTTCTGCAGAGCTGCTTTAATTTGAAAATGTCTTTGTTTTTTCTGCCAAGCTTTAGAGTCACCCTCTCTTAAAATTTTCCTTTCTTGGCTCCACTGACCATCGCTAACAGGTCTTATGGTGAGGTTCAATTTCCCCGAGTCCTCACTGGGAGAGGACAGAGACAAAAATTATTTTCCTTTGACTTACAAATGCATAAAAACCTATTACAACATTTTTGTCTTGCTACTTAAGATAATAAAAATTTGTACCAGCAATTTAAGATTTCTTTGCGGTCTCTAAATGCTTGTTAGCCATGAGAATTGCACTGAAAATATAAAGTAAGATCAATTTATAAAGAAGTATTTTCTGTATATAAAACTGATAAAACTGTTCATTCTTCCATGGAAATATGGGAGCTCTTTTTATTTATAAAATTTCTGAATGACAATACTAGCCATCTCTAGGTAGGTGCTGTGGCAAATACCTCTGGGTGTCCTGAGGAACCTAAATTAACATTTTCACATATTACCAGTTAAGTGATGGAAATGGAGTTACAGAGATTCCTCAGGGAATGTTCAGGGGCTGAAGTCCACATCCTTTCCCATACTCTGCTTGGCAAATCGTACCTCTTGCAATTAAGAGAGGCAGTTTTTCGTATTTTCTCTGTCACACGGAGATGCTATTTTTGCAGCTTGTGTACCCAGAAAGGGCACCTTTCTGTGATTCTAACTTTCCCATCCTCCATATTGGTACCTGACGGAAAGGCACTATTTGTACTAACTGCGGTCCTAACTGAGGGTGTTACTTATTTTCTGTTTTGAGTTTCTGTTTGGTTACCAAACATATCTAGTTTTTTTTTTTTTTTCAAATGTTTTAAACAAATTTATAATAAACTAATTAAAAAAGATAGTTGTTTGTAAATGAAGACTGAAGAATCTGTTCTTCTATTTACAAAGTGAATATTGATGTAAATGAAGAGAGAGGACTCCCAAATTTTTCTGTGTTTTTGAATATTTCTAATTTGTTCATATTTATTACATGCCAGGTCAAGTTTTGTACATTTTTAATGAATTACAAGCTCCATATAGGCTTCCTATACTATAAACAGTAAATTACATGTTCTATGGTAATTTTAGGCAACATATTAACAAAATGTCAAGATATACAACACAGTTATTTTAATATTTAATTTCCTTTAATTTTTTATTTACTGATGTTTATTCTAATTTCCTAAAAAAAAATTAGTAGTACTTATAACCAAACACTTAACATGTATAAATCATTATTAAATTATAAAATTATTACTATTTTCTATCTATCCATTTATTTATTCATTCACTCGTTCATTTATCATTTATTTCCTGCCTCTCCAAAAAGCATTTAAGGCAACTTTCTATGACATTATTGATGGTTCCATGTGCTTCTTCGGATGTGTTCTGTTGTAATTGAGCTTAGTTATTGCCTTGAAATTTTATGTTATTAGAGAGAAATATAATATTGTAAAATGTCAATTCAAATTGCCATTTTTATAACTCATATTAACGGTAGAATAAATATATCACCAGGAGAATTAAGACAAGGATTTATTAAGAATCTACACTGTCCCTGGTACCATTAGGTACCTTAAATATGTTTTTTCACACAAGCCTCACAGACCCTCAACGGAAGTATTTATCTCCCTTGTACAGACCAGGAAACTGAGGCTCATGTGTCACACAAAGGAATTTACCTACATTCTACCAACTTCCTATTGTTACCCTTGCACCTAAAAGTAGTAGCAGGTAGAATCTGAATCGGACTCTGCTTGGCACCAGGTTTCCTGCTGTTTTTACCATACAACGAAGCCTTCTCAACTATTTATAAAACCTGACATTTTCAGAGAACATAACTCATCATTTTTGATAGAGCTCTTTCATGTACATTATTATCTTACATCATCTTCATAATAATCCAGAAAAACAGATCTTATGGGATGGAGAAAACACTACACAGTAGAGTATATGAACTGATCTAAAACCTATCATGACCCAAATCATTCCCCATGTGCTACAGATACAGGGCTTTCTCAGTTAACAGAACCTAATAAATGCTCACAGTTACCTCACGCTTTTTAAGATTCATTTGCATTTCCTGGGCACTCGGTATTATCAAAAATACGCTTGAAGGCAGTGAAAGGTCAAAGATTGTGAACCCAAGTTAATCACTCCTGCTATTGCAGCCCCAGAGACAAGTGGGACTGGGGAAGAAATCACTGGCCTCTGCTAGATCCCCTCTTGCAGGTGTGTGGCTGACAGTATAGTGTGATCTCTTACACGCTGGAGAAAGTGACACTTTTTTTTTGTTCCTTTCTTTTTAACTTCTACCACCATAATATTATACCATAGCACTTACTGCTTACTGGCTTATTGAAATAGACACTATTATAAATTACAACTTCAGGAAATTATGGAAATGTATGTATTAAATAATCTTTTCATAGAATTTTGCCTGGAAGAAGATGGCCTTGCTATCTGTTTTATTAGTTGATACTCATCCCACTATCTTTTGGATTAGAAAAATTTGGACAGAAATGTGTGCACCTAAATTATTTTTAAATTTCTAATGTCCTATCTTGCCACATCTATGTAGATGACTCAGGATCAAATAGTAACAATATTTAATATGCATTTATTCACCTTAATCTCAAGGGTGGGCACCTTGGGGCAACTTAGGCCTATAGCTGATTCTGCTGCATTTATTACTGGCTACCTATCACTCAAGAAAGATTCACTTATCTTTCTAATTATGAAAAAAAAAAAAAAAAAAAAACACCTCCGGCCTGTAAATTCACATAAATCCTTATGGACAATGGCTAAAATTACCAAAATAATAATGTTAGTATTCATTCAGATGCTTTTTCAAGATGACAATGAAATGCTGGTTTAAAAACTCATCTGAACATTATATTGAGACCTTCAGAATAAACCCCTCGACATCATAATCATTTATATTGAAACTTGGTGTATATTTTTAATACCTATTTTTTAAATATGTGCAGAAAATGAATAATCTAATAATAATTTTCATGAGAAATACTTTTAGGAAGATTATTTTTAAAACATTTTTAAATCTATGGTAATGCTTTTTGTAAACTATATGCCAATTACTAAGCAAAACAGATCTTTGAGTTCTTAAGGCATATATCCCAAGAGCTTTGCAAAGTGCCAAATGTTAATACCACCCTCATAAAATTTTTCCAGCTAAATGCAGTAAGTATAATTTTTCAAGCATTCAGTGCACCCATTAATTAGCTAACCAAAGCAAAACTACTAGATCTGCTAAGCTCATTTATTCATATTTGTGAATCCTGTACATACACACATACTCACACCATAAGCACACACTCACACACATGCACATATATATCACAGATTTTCATTCACATTTATGCCTCAGCAAAATTAGAAATTACTTCTTCCAGTAGACACTTGTGATCCTTTATGGTAGTCAAAAACATAAATGTTAAATCTATAAAGTCCACAGTCATTTCTGGGGCTGTATCCCTTCAGCAAAACTTCTCCTTAGCATTAGTGTATTTCTTAACAAACATAATCTGTGGGTGTTCATTAAAGACCTACAGAATTTAGAAGCTGAGAAAATGGTGCATTATGGTGATTTTCCATGTCTTTTATATTTAATTAGTTATATATGCCAAAGAAAAGAAGACATTCTTACTATTTTAAAGTATCTAAAGAAAATATCTAGAATGTGGTACTAGAAATATTTGAGTAAATAACTGAACCTCAGTTTTATTATCTCTGCAATAACAAATTTCAACAGTGATAGCTTCATTACTTTTTTCTATATTTTTCAGTTGTTCCTTTTAATCCTTTATAGAATTTTAACAACAAAGCATCTGCATTTATATACAAGTCAGTAGCACTTTATCAAAAGTATAATTTTTTTGTAAATAGCTGTACATCTTTCGAGACAGAATGTGAACCCACTATATAGGGTTTTTTTGGACCACCTCCCCACCCTATGTTAATAAATGGTTTTCATGGTTTTTTTATTTCTCCAAACTTAAGCCCCAGGGAGTCTCACTAATGAAAACCAAAAAGGCCAGAGCATTCTTGAAATGAAGAAAGGAAATTGCGTTCAGGAAATTCTTTTAATTTTGTTGTCTAGTGAAAGTATTTTTTTCATGTGTCTGCATGTTTATGTTTCCTCTGACCCCTGTACTGTAGAAGCGGTGTGGTTGTTAGTTCTAATTTTAAGAAGAGAAAGATTGATTCTTAAACTAAGGAAGAGCCTACACCATAATGATATTAGGATTTTGACTAAAGGATTTTTTTTTTTTTTAAACACCAGAAAGAGTTCTGCAATCCTTAGTTGCTCTCTGTGACTAGGAGTCCTGTCTAGGCAAGTGAAGCAAGGCTAGTGGAGGAAATAGGAAGGAGATGAGGATGATATGGAGGGAAAAAAAAATACTTGTGTTACATTCTGTCCTCTTCTCAAAAATAGATTTTGCACACACACCTCACCAGATGAATACATTCATTATCCTACTTCCCTGGCAAAGAAATCAAGCCAGAAAGACATGGATATTAGTTTAAATCATTAATTTAATCCAAACCAAACAAACAAAAAACACCGGTGAGTAGTGCTTACGCTGAAAATTTATATTTTAAGTGCTTAATTTTAATAATTTGACTTGTCTTATTTTAATATGTAGAAAAATTGTGTGTGGCCATATGCAAATGTTTTAATCTGAAAAATGAAAAGACTAGAAAATTAATGCTTAACAACAGACAAACAGACATTAAATAGTTATCTGGTTTTATTTCAAGTAGTATGTAGTTTTAACGTGTTACCTACATGTAATTTCTTAAACAAACGCAAGTGAATTCATTCCTCTAACCCACATGCTTCAATTCAGTACCTGTTTTCTCTTTTTTCATACTTTCTGATAGACTCATGAAAAAGGAATTCTTATGGCCAAACCACAAGAAGAAAATTGAGTTATCTCCTTACTTTTCATGATATCCATTAGACCTTAGGAAAAATTCATCTAGTGTCATAATCTTATTTTAAAACAGTTCTAAGAAATCTCTTTTTAAAAAATGCATGCAGTCAGAATGCAGATTGCATGGTTATATAATTGTTTTTTAAAAAAACAACTAGGACCACTCTGTGTAACAGATGAGGGCTGCCAAGCAGCCCATCTGTGCCATGTTGTGAAGAGAATGGCCCAGTTCTCCCATCTTGGGGTTGGACAATTCCTCACACAGAGTAGAGCTGTACATTCAGCCTCTAACTAGGCTTTATTTGTCTATAGGGATACTTCAAACCATGGGCAGAAAATGGCATAGGAAACACTGGGCAGAATTTCCCACCTATATAAAATTTCCCAGGAAATCAAGGAGTACCTGGATATCCTGTAGGTTAGGGGAGGAGAAAGTCTTTCAGGAAAGTTGATCTGTTTCCACAGGAAAAATATACCAGTACTATATCCTCCACTGGAGGCTGTCTTTCTGATGGTATATAATTACTTGCTATTACTCAGATCAGACTATGGAGCCCTCCCTGGTATTTAATATTAATAATAATAATGACAGGTATTATTATTATTTGTTAAAAATAATAAGCAATAAATCAGCTAGAACTATATGAAAAGTTTAAACTTTAAATCGTAAATGATCTATATAAATAAATTTAAAATCAAAAGTCATTTATTTATACTGTGATTCTAATAGCACAATATTTTTTATGTTCCTTTCATATTTCCCTAAAAGCAATCTGTAGATAATGTCATAGTACCATAAGTCTTACACTATGTTAGTATTAATACTATGTTGGATTAGTTCAAGGCATGTTCTACCAAAATCAGTACAGCCTTATAAAATCTGTTTTAGGTTATGGTTTGAAATATTGAAAGCTACATACTATGTATTATATTGTTTCCGTTTATATTCTAAATGGTAAGATCATACTAAAGAATTGAATTAAGCAAGTTTTATATGTTGTGTTTTTTTAACAATTGGTTAATTTTATTCTGATTATTTTTTTATTCAGGTACTGTAAATAACCTAAACTTTTCTTTAAAATTCAGTAAATAACTCTAAGGTGGTTATTTTAATTGAATTTCTCACTGCTTCCAAAAAGCTGTCAATTTAGAATTCTTACTGAGTAATTAGTGTATAACAATTCTTCCAGTTCAGGATATATTGTGTTTCTGCAATTAAACAAAATTAATTTTATCATAGTCACTAGGGACTCTTTTCAGAAAACTATGATAAACGTCTATTTCATCACTAAAGAAATGCCATACCATTTTCGCAATAGACCCCGTCCCAGCAAAGCAACATTTTAGACAATGGACAAGAAGATGTATCTCCTAGTGGCCAATGGAATCCTTATCCTCTTGGGAGGCGGGATGTACCTCCGGACACCATTACTAAAAAGGTAACCAATTTCAAATTAATGATACAAACCATGAACCTTGCGTATCCATTGTAATATGTAATCCCTATCTTGTGTCTTAACATCATTTCTAATTTTGTAATAAATTTAGGCTAAATATTACCCCACTATAGGGAGTTCAGTTAACTGTAAGTGCATTAAAAAGGATTAGAAATGAACACTACCAAATGTTAAGAATTGGTAACAAATTTTTGTAAGCAACATCCTGCCACCTCTCTGCAGATACTGTCACCTCTTCCTGATGCCCCACCTTTGAAGTGTAAGCACAGGACTGTGGGTAATGCATACTTCTGATCCTCTTTAGTGTAGCGGTCTGGTGCAGTCAACTTGTGTAAAATGCAATTTGACTAAAAAAAGTTCGATTTACCATTTTTAAAGTCATAGCAGTTCATTCATCCAATCATTCATTCAATAAATACTTACTGAGCAACAGTATGTGTTCAGCTATGTGTTGAGCACTTGCTAGATACTGGGAAACAAAAATGAGTAAGATGGTGTCTTACCTTGAAGACCTTTTAGTCTAGTGAGGTAGGCTAAGTGATAGGTAGGTAATTATAATATCATGTATTAAATCACCATGAAGGGAAGAAAAGAAGCCACAACCTTGGGAAGATAATTGTAGCATATATGAGGGACAAGGGATTGGTATCCCAGAATATATTTTTGGAAACTCATATAGTCAACAACAAAAGACATACAACACTAAAAAGAATGGTAAAATACAAGGGGAACTAGGAGAGTAAATAAACATTTTTAAAAACGAAATACTAGAAGGGGGTGGGATTATGGACATTGGGGAGGGTATGTGCTTTGGTGAGTGCTGTGAAGTGTGTAAACCTGGTGATTCACAGACCTGTACCCCTGGGGATAAAAATATATGTTTGTAAAAAATAAAAAAAATAAAAAAAAAATAAAAACGAAATACTTTTGTCAATCAGAAATACAAAAAAAAAAAAAAAGATGCTATTTTATAGCTACTAGTCACAAAAATTAAGAAGTCTGAAAAATGTAGGTTGTTTGCAACTATAAGAGCAATGGAAACCTTTTTATAGTTCTCACAGGAATAAAAAGCACAATCAGTTTGGTATCAAATTATCTTATAAAACTGAACATGAACATACCCTACTATGCAAAAATTGCCCTCCTGAGATACTATTCAAGACACTTGTAATATTTATAATAGTAGAAAACTGGAAAAACCCAAATGCCTACCACCAGGAAAGTTTGTAAAAAAAACTCTGCTATTCATGCAGAAAAGTATTTTAAAGCAATGAAAATCAGTTAATCATAATTATGATAATGTGTATAAACTTTCGAAACATAATTTGAGCAAAAAACAAGTTTCAGAAGATGGAACACATCAAAACTATCATATTTATAAATCTCAAAAACAAGCAAAACTAAAAATATATTGTTTAGGCATAAGTACATGAGTCAGAAAACTATTTTTATAAGGGAATGGTTAACAAAATTTATCATTATGGTTATCTCTGAAGGGGAGGCTGGAGGTAGGATTAGGGAAGAAATTTGTATTATTCTTGCTGCTGTTTTATTTCTTAAATTGAATGGTGGCTCTTACATTTAGTTCTTAAGTACATGAGTGTTTATTTTATAATTATGTTTCATAACTTGCATATATAATCACATACTTTCTTTGTAACCTAGGTGATGATTTTCCTCTTGATGACTCCTTCAATGTTTTTTAAAATATACATATATATTACCTATCACATTATTTTACCTAAAATGTTTGTTAATGACCTGATTTGCATGTATTACACGTTATTAATCTGCCTATTGGGCAATATTAAGCATAGAAGATAAACATAATGTAGTGTGATTAGTGCTATGAAGTTGGGATCTAGCGCTATGAAAGAATCTGGAAAGGGCACCTGTTCCGTAAAGAAACTAAAGGAAGTTGAGAGGAGTGATGTGAAATAAGGCTGGAGGATAAATAGAAGTTTGATCATGCTGCATTTTATTCTGAAGGAAATAAGAAGAACAGTGAAGTGTTTTAAACAGGGGAAAGCCAAGATTAAATTTTCATTTAAATAACACTTTGATAGCTTTACAGAGAATGAATTGTAGAGGATAAAGACTGAAGGTGATGGAACCAGTTAGGAAAGTTCTTTTGTAATACAGGGGAGAGTAAATGGAAGCAATGGGTGGTGACAAGAAATGCATAGATTCAATATCTTCTTCAAAGGTGAGCCAACATGATGTTGTGATTGGCTGGACATAGGATATAGGAGATAGATATAAGTCCCATGATTGATACACAGGTTTCTAATTTGGACAAGGGATTGATATTGTGCCATGCACTGAGATTGGAAGTACAAAAAGAGTGATAGGTAGAAGTGGAGGAGGGGAGGTTAACTTAAGTTTTAATGTGTTGATTTGAGGTCTATGTAGAGTATCTGAGATAATGTTTACTGCTTATTTGGATATATTTATCTGAAGTTCAGAAGAGAAATCTTAGCTGAAGATACAAACCTAGTAATTATCAGATACATGTCATAATTAGCTGTGAGTGAGACAGAAAGGTGACACAGAACTCCATGGAACACCAACATTTAAAGGATGTTCTTAGGAGGAACAGGAAAGGAATAACTAAAGATTTTACCAGTAGGGTTCTTTCTGACACGAGTTATAGGAAATTCAAGGGAAATAGCCTTGAATGTTAAATACTTAGCTGATTATCAATATCTAGAGTAAGCCTCAGATCTAGTCTTCAGTTTTATAATCTAAATACTTAGGGCTTTTTTCCCTCTCCACTCATAATCATACTGTTGGTTTTATCCTAAAATTGGTTTCTCTCATTATTTTATGTTGGCTGCCAATGACAATTGGAGATACAAGCTTCTGTTTTCAAATCCATCGAGGGAGAGAACCAAATTCCCAATAGCTGTCTGTTACAAGAGGAACATTTCAACCCTAAATCTCTCAACAAACCTCTTCTTATATCTCACTGATCCAAAACAACTAAGGACTTCCTATCCCTAGCAAGTCTATGGAATTATATTATTGGCTTTGACTAATCAGTTGGAGTAGAATATATAGGGCCCTCAACTCCAATGACCACTAAAAAACTAGAAGGAAATGTTTTAAGGAAGGAGTGGTCAGCAGTTCACATGATGTGAAAAAAATCAAGCAAGGTAAGTATGACTAAAGGCTCTTTGGATTGAGAAACATAGAGGTCATAGGTGGCCTTGGCAAAAGCAGTTTACTTAACTGATGGAGTGGAATCCATTGGAACTTACATTAAGGAGCAGATAAACATAGAAACCTAAAAAACTCAAGAAAGGAGCTTCCACTTGGAAGGAATGAGACAATTATAGTAAATCTAAAAAAGGATGTAAGGAAGCCAGAAAGAATATTTAAAATGACAGACTCCTGATCATATTTGAAGACTGATGAGAAGCTATTGATGAAGAGAAAATTGAAAATCTCAGAGAAGAAAGGAGGGGAATCTACTTATTAATGAGGAAAGATAAGAGGATGAATGTGATGGCAGACAGTTGAAGGAATACCTATCAGAGTCGAGGGGAGGTTGCCTGACCAAAGGCAGGAACTATATCCACTTGCATAGTTGCAAAGTTCTACTATAATATTCCCATAAAAGAAGAAGATTCATTCACTTATTACTCTAAGTGGAATTAACAGGTGTTTACATTATCCTCCATATATCCATTTTATCTGAAATCTATCTTCAAACTCCCTAATATTATGTTTAATCATATCATTAATACAAATCATAATGATCATTTGTTTGCTTCTCTATTTACTTTAAGAACCCCATGCAATCCTGTATTGATTAAACACTTGTGAGGTTGTTGATCTTATTGAAGACTAAATAATTGCTTAATCTATCTGAGAACTTCATAATTTTTATATGTCTTGTCAAATATGAAATACATAGCATGTCTTTCATATATAAGCTCATTTGTATCTTCTTCTTACTATCATGATGTGCATTTTCAGACTACCCCCAAGTTATGGCTCTTTGGTCTAAAATATGAGACTGTAGAACATACAGATGTTCACCTATTATCATACAGAGTAGAAAATAGAAAGAATGCTCTAAATTTTCAAATATAGTTTTTTATTATATAATAATTGAATATAGTAAGTTAATATTTAGTGAAAAGCAAACTTAAAAAATGAAAATGATAATGGAATTATTAGTCTGTGCTGCAGAATTTACTGAGATAGCTATGAAAATTATACTCTTATTTATTGGTTTTATATTTCATTATACAATGAATGTTTTTAAAAATCAATATTACTTTTGCAGTTGAAGTGAGTAGTCATTAAGCTAGACAGACTGAGAATGGAAAATTAAAAATTGAACTACAAATAGAATAGGAAATCAAAAGAGAATAAGTAGTGAAGAAGTCTTAGCCAGTTCCATTTGAGTGTATTTCTTAAAGTCTCTGTATTAAACTTTTTTTCATGTTATTGCTATGCCTAGAGATACACCTCTGTTACTACTGTGATACTCCAACTGTGCGACATTAGTGCTGTGATACTGCTGTGCTCAGAAACCACTGTGATGCTTCAGAGATTTGGTGGGAAACACAGTTTTAGAAAGATTTTGATTGAACTGTGGCTCTCTGTTCTGGTTATCATAGCTCTTTTGTTGATCCAATATTGGTAGTACTCATGGGTATGCCTATAAGTACTCCAGGCACTAAAGGAGCACAGATTTGGGTACTCTCCAACACATAAAATTTTTTAGACACACAAAATAATTAGACAAAGATCATCAACCAGAAAAATTTTGTTCTTTATTGCCTGTTTTTGTCCTGAGTACCTGAGCGTGGCTAATGTTGAGTGTGTTAAATCCTGAGTTGGTTTTTTGGTTTGTTCATTTTCTTTTTTTCTGAGTGGCAAGAGGTGGAATTTAAGTGACTTATTTTTTGATGATGTAATAGTAGGTGGTAGTTTTCAATTCTCTCTTGCCCTGTCAGTGTCCAAAATCTCAAATTCTAAATGTCCATTAATTCAAAAAGTCTGGGAGTCATTACTAGAAGAACATGTCACAGCTATGTAAATCTCCCTCTGAATTCCAAGTCGTACTACTCAAGCACTTTAAGAGTTGTTATTAAAAACTCTTCAGTGGCTGAAAACAACAGTGGTTTCAGGAGCATTTGTATGTTAGACTCCCACCACATCTCTGCATTAACTGCTGTAGTCTCTGGGATTATGCTGCAGTCACCCTACATAAGAACTGCATAAATCATCCTTCATAAGAACTATTATGTACCATATATTAAATATTACTCTGTGTCAGGCATAGATGTTTTCATGTATTTCTTCATCTAATTCCTATGACAACCATATCCTATAAGTACTATTATTTTCATCCATTGTATGAAGAAACTGAATTTCTCAGAGACATGGAGTTTAGGTTAGATTACTTGCCAAGATTTCACAGGTGACTAAATATTTTAGATTACTCTCCTACACATAAGAAAAAATAGTAGGAAGGTCATAGTATAAAACATAAGTGAAAAAATTTTCATTTTAAAGTCAGACATTAGGGGTACCTGGGAGGCTCAGTTGGTTAAGCTCCTGCCTTCCATTCAGGTCATGATCTCAAGGTCCTGGGATCGAGCCCCCACCTCCGGCTCAGGCAGGAGTCTGTTTCTCCCTCTCCCTCTGCTCCTCCCCCTGCTCTTACTCTGTTTCTCTCTCTCTCTCTCTCTCTTTCTTTGTATCTCAAATAAATAAATAAAATCTTCAAAGAAAAATAAAAAATAATAAAAAATAAATTCAGACATTATACCCTGATTTGGCAGAATCCTTCCATAGGAATGACAAGGTTGTTTTTCTTAGTTCTGAAATGACAAACTCTTTTGAGAATATTGAGAGTCTTAAAAAAAATGTGGAGAGTCTTAAGGTTGAATATCCCTGAGAGATATAAAACTGAAGGATAAAACAATGCTGGAGCAGAAAAGCATTGCAGCAAAAAGGCTAAAGCAGCGTATTAAAACAAATGAAACTTAAAACATTTCCTCCTGAAAAGGATAACCAAGAAACTTTAAAATCCTACTGATATTAAATCTGAAAATTTTTTTTATATGTAAAGACTAGACATTCAAAAGTCTCTTTTAGTTTTAGCGACTCTTCGCTCCCCATGTGTCTGTTTTCCTAGGTTAAATAGATAATGACTTGGCAGCTAGGATAATAAAGATCGGTATCAAGGGTCAACATCAGAATGGACACAGTTGAAAAGAAAATCATAAAAATGCAGCTAATTTAGTCTTGGCTCACAAACTTTACCCTCATGCTGAATCTGCCCGTGATTTTCTCCCCTCTACAATGCCAGCCCAGCCATTAAGGGTTTCATGATTGCCAGCTGCTTGTCATCTCTGAGGCATGCCCAGGAACTCATTAGGAGAAACTTAAATAAATGTAAGAGGAATTATATGGGCTTTTTGATCATTTTCATGTCCTTTTTATCCTTTCTTTCCCAGGCTCCCAAACTGAAATTTTTGCTTTTCAGATCATATGAATTATTAAAAAGTTATTTAATTAAGTTTCTGTGAAGGAATACTCATTCCTTATTTTAATTTTGGCATTTCTCCTATATCTTAGTATATTTTACCATTTCTTTCTATACATATTTAGAAAGAAAAGATTCAAAATACCTTCTGAAAATCTCATGTTGTGTTGCTGTTGACCATATGGTCAAGATATAATTTTTGTTTTAAAACAACTAAATTAGGAGCACCTGGGTGGCTCATTTGGTTAAGCATCCAACTCAATTTTGGCTCAGGTCATGATCTCAGGGCCTGCTTCAGATTCTCTCTCTCGGGGCACCTGGATGGCTCAGTGGGTTAAAGCCTCTGCCTTTGGCTTGGGTCATCATCCCAGGGTCCTGGGACTGAGCCCCGTGTCGGGCTCTCTGCTCGGCAGGGGGGCCTGCTTCCCTTCCTCTCTCTCTGCCTGCCTCTCTGCCTGTCAAATAAATAAATAAAATAAAATCTTTAAAAAAAAAAAAAAAAAGATTCTCTCTCCCTCTCCTACTGCCCCTCCCCTGCCCCCACCAAAGAACAACGACAACAAAAAAACTGAATCAAATTTCTATTAGAACTGGTTTTTCATTTGGTAACAAAAGTCAAACTATTCAAAAAGAACTTTTCAAAAAAGTGAGAATAAATTGATCATTTTTAAATAAGAAGTAGACATTTTAAAATGTGACATATGAAAATTAACCTATTATATTTAGTAATTTAAATAAAAGCATCCTAGTGTTATGCCACAAATATCTTATTTAAATCATATAACCATTAAAAGTTGTAGTCATTAACAAGTAACTTGCTCCAGACCTTTTGTATTAAAAGCAAATATTGCTACCCACACTCTATATATATATGGAACAAAAATAAAAATAACAACAATTCTTGGCTTTTGTAATTTTGCTGAGACACATAGTGCTGTTGGAATCCCCTATATCAAATGCAAGGGAGAGAGTGGATATAGCTTGCTTACATGGAAAGAGTGGAAAGTCTAGAATAGATAAGAAAGTTGAATATTTAAATACTGGAAAAAGTAGGGATGGCAGAAAGTAGAGTGGGATCTACACTGTAAAAGAGCGAGTCAACGTATGCTTGCGTGGCACAGTTAGCTAAACATCTGACTTTTGGTTTTGGCTCAGGTCAAGATCTCAGGGTCCTGGGATGAAGCCTCACAGGCTCTGTGCTCAGCATGGAGCCTACTTGAGATTCTCTCTCCCTCTCCTTCTACATTCCCACTTGTGCGATCTCCCTTTCTCTCTCTCCCAAATAAATAAATCTTTAAAGAGAGAGAGAGAGAGAGAGCCAGTCAAGATGTGGAAGAAACAGGAAGATCAACCCAGTAAACCTTGCATATAAGGGATAATAAGATAAGGAGAAATAGAAATGTTTCTCATTTCCATCAACTATGTCAGAGTCAGAAATATCTGTTCTAGTCTAAAATAAAACTGAAATGAAAAAAAAAAATTCTGAAACCTTAGTAATTGTCAATTCTTTAGCTAAACTCTCCTTTTATACAGAAAGAAATATATCAGGTAGAGTAGGTTTTGCCTGAGACTTTGTATTTTTTCCCTCCCAAAGCAATGTACATTATTGACAGTGAAGAACCTCCAGGAGCAATGCCTTGACTTCATCAGTCCATAAGCAAATGAGAACAACTTTCCCAATCACTGTGAGTAATGCCAAGCACAATCCTGGCTCCCACTTTTTTGCTTCTCTTTCCCAGTCCTCATTTTTTCTCCTCTGCTAGAAGCAAATTTTGTACTGGTCAGAGTAAATTTTTCTTCAATTTTTTTGGTAGACTGAGCCATCACTGAAACTCAAGAACAGATTGGACTCCTTTATATAGACATTTTGAACTCCAAACATTTTTCTGAACATTAGGAAAAGGTCTTTCTGAGTCACCTGGTAGGTTGAGACTCTCCTTGCTTCCCTCATCCTCTTCCTGTCTCCTTCACTGGCAGTGGCGTCACTTAGGGCTCTGTATTGAGCAATGTGAAGACTGCAGTGATATCCACGGTGATGGCAGTCTTCCACAGGGCTGCTGAGCTTCAGGAAGAAGTAGCAGCCAAACCCATCTACTGTCAGTGAGCTCTGCCCAAACAAGAATTGAGTCATTGAAAGGGCAAATTGATGAAGTCATACAATTACAGATTTTTAAATTATAAAAAGGAGAGGGGAACAGTGGGAAGATACCAAATATATGAACCTTTATCCCTAGCAGGACCCTGAAAATGACTGTCAGATCTACAGTAATGCAACCCTGCTTTTCTTAGAGTTTTGGTGTCCAGAAATAATTTGAAACTTATTATTTTATTATTTGCATAAACAGTAAGTAGCCACTCATTAATTTTACCCTTTGATTGTAAAACAAGTTTTAAGCAACATACCAGTTGCCTAGGAGGCACACATTGCCACCCTCACATAAATATCCTTCCAGGTTAAAAGGGGTGATGAGTAGAAGTAGGTAGGTAAAAATTATCTCTTCTATGGCTTTTGTGGCTAGGTAGCAATTTGTGATAATATTTTTAGGCATCCACCAATTACTCCCTGGAGGCTCTTTGAAATTTCTGATGCTTATATTTAGTGACTGTATTGAGAACATTCACTATCTTCCCCTGCTTAAAACATATATTCTTTCTCTACTAGAATAGTCTCAACATGGTCTTAATGGCATAACTATTAGTTATTTTTCCAGAACAAGATAAAAATGAACTACTAGAGGTTAAGTTAAAATACATACGCCAATCCAAAGAGCAATAATAGGAGTTGTAAGCTAAGGGCTCAAATCTAGCCTTGAGAATTTCACATTGCACTCCTTTTATGTCACCAGAATCAGAACTGTTATTCAGATGGACTCTTTTAAAACCCAGCTTATTGATTGACTAACATGTTACCTTTTCCAGTAAACCAATGTGGCCATGTCTTTCCCTAAATTAGAGAAATAAGAATGAATATATCCTATGAGATCCAATGCCCCCATAATTGTGAATTATTCTTATAAGAGAAAGAAGCCGAAATAAATATAAAGATTTGCTTGTTAAACAATAACTAATTGTCAAAGCAAGAGTATGTGGCCTGTAGGAAATCAAAAATTTCATGAAAAGGGCATGCACCAGATGCAGTACCATGTCCTTGGTAACACCTGAATCAGGAAGGATTTGAAGAAATCAATGACATAATTTTCTCTATTTAATGACCCATTTCAAATATATATTTTATTAATGCAAACAGGATGATGTATTTTAAAAAAAACATTTTAAGAGCTTTCAGATTAATTCTGAACTAGTTGTCATGTTTTTTTTTTTTAAAGATTTTATTTATTTGACAGAGGGAGATCACAAGTAGGCAGAAAAGCAGACAGAGACAGAGAGGGAAGCAGGCTCCCCGCTGAGTAGAGAGCCGATGCAGGGCTCGATCCCAGGACCCTAAGATCATGACCTGAGCCAAAGGCAGAGGCTTAACCCACTGAGCCACCCAGGTGCCCCAGATGATGTATTTTTAATCAATTAATTTTAGTACTATTTAACTCAGATTTTTAAAACTTACTATATTACTATTATGGAATGAAGTTTGTTCTCAAAAATAATGCAGATAGGAGGTTGTGGAAATGTGAATGGAAAAAAGTCTCTAACTTAAAGCAAAAGTGACAGTTGAATAAAATAGTGTTCAGTTTCACAGTCGCTTTTTAAAATTCTTTTACTCAAACAGCATTAGTTCTTTAACTTCCAGAGTACATCCCTCTATCTCCTAATATCAGTACCACAATACAGCTGTGTCCAGTAGTGAAAGACATCACAACATCACTGTCATAAAATCAGGAGATTGTTCTCATCCGGATTGACCCTAAATTATTTCCTCAATTAAAGTGCAAACCCAAAGAGTGTCTATCAAATGACTATTAAGTCAGAAGTAAAGGAGGAAAAAAAAAATACCTTGCCACAAATTAAAACAATAGAATAGGGGCGCCTGGGTGGCTCAGTGGGTTAAGCCGCTGCCTTCGGCTCAGGTCGTGATCTCAGGGTCCTGGGATCAAGTCCTGCGTCGGGCTCTCTGCTCAGCGGGGAGCCTGCTTCCTTCTCTCTCTCTGCCTGCCTCTCTGTCTACTTGTGATCTCTCTCTGTCAAATAAATAAATAAAATCTTTAAAAAAAAATAAAATAAAAATAAAACAATAGAATAGCAGGCTAAAACTATTTATTTCTTAAAATCCTGACATAGGTGTTCTTTCAGACAAATGACTGTTCTACTTCAGAAAATTGAAATAACTCAATAAGATTTATACTGTCTTCATTTTAAAAGAAATATAAAAGCAAAAGAAAAGTGCAAAATTAACCCAATGTGATAAAAATGTCCATGACTGTATGTAATTTGAAGACCTAAACAACATGACACCTGGCAGATGATCAAGGATTATTGCCAAATAGAAGATATCAAAATACTAAGATTCCACCATTTCTTGCCACTTGGTTTTTGTCTGATTTAGTCTACTATCTAAAGTTTCTTAGAAGTCTTAAGGGTGAAAGGAATAATTGTCAATTTTTTGTTGTTACTATTAACATCTTTCTTTTATTTTATTTCAAGAATGTGTAAGTTAGCACCATCACAAAACAAAATGTAGGCTGAAAATGTCAGGTAGCTCCAATGTCATCATTTTTGCTATTATGGATCCTTTGTTGTTTTTCCATTTGGTTAATAATTTCCAGTTTCATAGCTGTGTTTTATAAACTGACATTTAATCATAAGAGAATATGCTTATGAGCTTCAATAAGCAGGAAACGATTGTCTGCACACATCAGCCAGCTCTCATCCTAAGGCCCATGCACTGAAGGGAAAGGCCTTACTGCCCTTTTTATCTGTCATTTGGAGCACTGGAGTATATGACCGGTTTTTTACTCTAAAAAACTTTGTCAATGAATATTTTGAGTAACGCCCCTCCCAAAATTTTGCACTGTGCTGGCAGAATGTAATGTCACACAGTCCTCAGGGCAGAGGAAAGAACATCTTCCTGCCTCCTTTCTTTTAAGCTTCAGAGCCCCGTTCCAAGTTGCCCCCTAATGCCCAAATGGGAGAACATAGATTTTTGGCGTCAGAACTGCCCTAACTGAATATTAAAAAGGAGAGAGAAAGAGAGAAGGAAAAATAGTTTGGTTATCACATTTGGTTATCGAAGCTTAATAGTTTGGTTATCATGATCGTAGAACAATTATCTCTAATACACGGTGGACTGTATCATGATGCTTAACATAGACATTCTTAACAAGACATTCTCATATCATCTTCAAAACAAGGCATAGAATTGAGGAACGCAAAACTGGAGCCCAGTAATGTCGTCTTCTAGAGCCTGGTCTAATCACTATGTTATACTCTTACTATATCCCTCCCACTCCACTCAACCAAAAAAATTTAGAAAACATTATAACAAAGCCCTGTTGAAATAGTAAGTAACCCTCAATATCAGGAATATATCTGGTATATAGTTAGCTAGGACTTTTTGCCACAAGTTGGTACTGTTTCTTCTGTTCCTTGTTCAGAAGAAAGAAAGAAACTCTGGCACCAGTGATGTGCTTAAAAATGAATTTTGAGTCCTCTTCAACTTGTTTTTCTTGACCCAGCAGTATATTAGTTATTCTTAAATGCAAATGTTTACTAAATCTTCATTTTCTTTAATCTGACACATTTACAAATTCTTTACTTTTGTGAATCTCAGAAGGAACAGAATCAGGAGCCCTAAGCAGGACCAAAAACTACCTACGGATTCTTCCATCATGTTGAATTTAGTTCATTTTGTTAATTTTGTTTCTCAGTGATTTAGCCTGTCAAACTTCCTAATTATATCATCTAAGATTTCAGCCACCACTTCCTGTTTAATATTGTCTCCATCTTCCAAAAAATAACCTAAATCCTGTCACCAAAAACCACAGGTAAAAGTGACAAAACTGCACTGAATATTGAATCAATCACTGGAAAATGACAATTACACTAAAGCATAAAAACTAAGCTATGCACTAACCTGTGTGTGTGGGGGGGGGGGGAGATCTGTCTTTTTAAGAACTTGTACTCTTTCTCTCTCTCTCTTTTTGTCAGGAGTGCAAAAGAAACTGTGAGCTTAACTTTCTTTAACTGGCCCTTAGGAATTTTAAGCTTTTATTTTTTTTTAAATTTTATTTATTTATTTGACAGACAGAGATCACAGTTCTGCAGAGAAGCAGGCAGAGAGAGAAGGAAGCAGGCTCCCTGCTGAGCAGAGAGCCAGATGAGGGGCTGGATCCCAGGACCCTGGGATCATGACCAGGCTTTAAACCACTGAGCCACGCAGGCACCCCGTGAATTTTAAGCTTTGCTGTTGAGTTTCCATCTTAGGGAAGAAAGGACATTGATGCGTACCTTCTAGAATGGTTCTAAAAATTAAGATGGTGATATAAAATACTTATCACAGTGCCTGTCATATGTATTTAATTATTGGTAGATATTATGACATTTATTATTTTAGAAAAAACTCTGACATCATTGTCAACAATTAACACAGAGTTAATTATGGCAAGGTAAATTTTCACTTAATGTTATTCCTAACAATAGCCTGTTAATGAGACCAAGGTCATAACTTAGTTAGTATCCCTTCTGAATTACTATATGAACACAGGCTGCACTCTTCACCTGTACACTTTCTTGAAATCATATAAAGAATGGGGATGGAGGTGTCTAAGGGAAAAAAATGAAGGTGAATCACCTCAACTTAAAATACTAGCCATATTAGTGAAGAGTGAGTAGTATCATCTCTACTTATGACAGAATTGTGTTTTTTAAATTTGTGTATGTTGTACGCCTCCATAAAAGAGGTCATTTTTCAATATTTGAAGCAAAATGCATGACTTACAGCTTGCTAACAAATAACTTGTAAGACACAATCTCAGTAAATTGGAGTCTAGGTAAGCCTAGAGTTCTAGGATTGCTGGATTTTCAAAAGTTGGAATATTTAGGGGTTCATTGACCTTGAACTGGTGAAGCATAGTTATTTGAAAGAGACTATTGCTGATTGGCTAACTTTCAGGAGCAATTTCTCATGCAAATTGTCATTAATTAATTGTAACAGGTTTAAAAAAGAGTTTTCTTGGATGATTATTTACTGCTATGTTCAAAGAACAATCAGACCTTTCCTTAGCAGAGAATTTTTTATTCTCAGTGCAATTATTGAGTACTTACTATGTACCAAGCAATATGCTCAATTTATTATGTTACCTTAAATCTTCAGAATATTCTGTGAAGCACTTGTCATTATCACTTTCATATGATAAGCAGAGGGGGCTTAGGTAACTTGCAGAAGATTGCATAACTAAAAAGGGATAGAGCGAGAAATAAAGCCGAGTCATCCGACTCCAAAGATTGTGTGTGTTATCTGCACTGCCTCTATTACTTTTTAAATTAACTTCTGGCATTTCTACAACCCTCCATTTCTATAATTTTGTCATTTTAAGAATGCCATACAAATGGAATCCTACAGTATGTAATTCTAGGGGATTAGCTTTCTTACTCAGCATAATTCCCTGAAGATTCATTCCCCGTCATCGTGTGTGTGTTAATAGTTTCTTCCTTTTTATTGCTGATGAGTGTATTATGGTAAGGATGCATCCGTTTGTTTAACCATTCACACACCGAAGGAAACCTGGGCTGTTTCCAGTTTGGGGCTGTTATGAAGAAAAGTGGTCTAAACATTCATGGACAGGTTTTTGATTGA
Organism: Mustela nivalis; assembly: GCF_964662115.1. Classification (NCBI taxonomy): domain Eukaryota; kingdom Metazoa; phylum Chordata; class Mammalia; order Carnivora; family Mustelidae; genus Mustela; species Mustela nivalis. The sequence continues at coordinate 55,833,112 of NC_139029.1, forward strand.
ATGTAAGTCTTACATCTCTAGGATAAACGTCCAGAAATGTAACTGCTGAATCATATGGCACTCGCATATTTAATTTTTGAAGAGACTGCCAAATATGTTTCCAGAGTGATTCTACCATTTCCTGTTTCCTGCAGCAGCCTCTGAGCGATCTAGTCCATCCTCATCATCGTCAACATTCGTTGCTGTCACTATGTTTTATTTAGGCTGTCTGATAGGTGTGTAGTGATAGTTCTTTGTGGTATTAATTTTAAGTCTTCTAACAGCTAATGACATTGAACATCTTTCCATGTGCTTATTAGCTGCTGTCTCTGTTGTCTTGGGTGAAATGTTTCTTCATACCTTTTGACATTATTCCAAATGGATAATTTAGTCTCTTACTTCTGCCTTCTGAGAGTTCTTTATTCCTAATACTATTTTTGTCAGTTATGTGACCAGCCAATCTTTTCTTAAACTCTGTGGTTTGTGTTTCATTCTCAGTGTTTTACATTTAAGTCTGTGATCTATTTTGAGCTAATTTTTATATATATCAGGTGTGAGATATAGGTCAAGTTTCATTAATTTTGCCGATGGATGTCCACGTGAGCCAGCACCATTTGTTGAAAAGGCTCTTTCCTCTACTGAATTGTTTTTGCACCTTTGCCAAAAATCATTTGGGCAGATTTTTGTGAGTCTATTTATAGGCTCTCTGAACTATTCCATTTATCAATCTGTCTGTCCCTCTGCCAGTGCCACACAGTTCTGATTACTATAACTATAATAATCTTGAAATCAGATAGTCTTATTCTTCCTGTTTTCTTCTTCTTTCCCAAAGTCATTATAGTTATTCTAGTTTCATTGCCTTTCAGTATAAATTTTAGAATAATCTTATCCAGGTACATAAAAAATCTTGCTGGGATTTTTACCAGAATTTGTTTAACCTGTGTATTGATTTGGAGAGAATGACATCTTTACTATGTTAAGTCTTCCAATCCACAAGTATGTGTTCATTTATTTAAATCTTCTTTGATATCGTTCATCAGCATTGTGTAGTTTTCAGCATAGAAGTCCTGTGCAGGCTTCATTTGATTTACACCTAAGTAGTTCACTTTTTTTGAGTGATTGTACATGGTATCGCTTGAAATTATGATGAGCACATATTTGTTGCTAACATACATAGGTATAATTTGCTCTTGTATCCTGCAAACTTGCTCAATTCACTTGTTTGTTCTAGGAATTTATTTTTGTTGCTTCTTCTGATTTTCACATGTAGAGAATCATGTCATCTGCAAATCAAAACAGTTAATTTCTTCCTCTTCAATTCTGTATGCCTTTTATTTCCTTTTCTTGTCTTATCTTGTTGACTAGAACCTCCAACTCTATGTTGAAAAAGAGTGGTGAGTGTGGACATCTATGAGTGTCCTTCATCTTATGGCAGAAGTATTCAGTTTTACAACATTAAGTATAATGTTAGCTGTATGTTTTTTGTTAATGTTCTTTATCAAGCTGGGGAAGTTCCCCTCCATCCCTCTGTCTCTGGGGGGTTTTATTATAAATGGGTGCTGAATTTTGTCAAATTTATTCTGCTTCCAATGATAGGCATCACATGATTTTACCTCTGTAGCCCATTAATATGGTGCTTTGCATTGGTTGATTTTGAAATATAGAACAAGCTTTCAACCACTGATATAAGGCCCACTTGGTCACAGTGTAGAATTCTTTTTTTATATAGCTGAATTCCTTTTACCAGTATTTTGTTAAGGATTTTTGCATTTATCCTTGTTTGTCTGTAGTTTTCTTCTTTTTCCTCTCTCTCTCTCTCTCTCTTTGGTACTATCCTTGTCTGGTATTGTTATTGGAGTAACAGTATTTTCATAAAATAACTTGGGAAGTGACCCTTCCTTTTCCATTTTCTGGAAAAGAGTGTGTAAAATTGGTTTAATTATTTTTTTAAGATTTGTTTATTTATTTTAGGGAGGCAGAGAGAGAACATGTGTGCACAAGTGAGAGGGGAAGAGGGAGAGGAAGAGAGAGAATCTCAAACAGACTCCCAACTGAACAGAGCCTGAAGCTTAGCAGGCTATGCAACCCAGGGACCTGGTGTTAATTCTCATCTAAATGTTTGGTAGAACTCTCCAGTGTAATCATCTGGACCTGGAGATTTCTTTCCTAATTTTTTAAATTATAGATTACAATCTTGATAGTTATAGGGCTGTTGAAATTATCTATTTCATATTGGACGAATTATGGTAGTTTGAGTTTCGAGAAAGTGACCCATTTCATGTGAATTTTCAAATTTACGAGTATAGAGTTATTTGTAGTATTGCCATATTAGCCTCATGATGTTTACACAATCTATAATCATATTCCCTTCTTAATTCTTAATTTTGGTAATTTGTGTATTCTTTTTTTCTTTTGCAATCTTAGTAGAAGCATGTCAATTTTATAGATTTTTTTTCAAAGCACCACATTTTCTCATCTATTTTATCTGTTATTCACTTTCCATTTCATTAATTTCTATTCTTTTTATTATATCCTTCCTTCTACTTGCTTTGGATTCATTTAGCTTTTCTTTCCCTAGACTCTTGATGCAGGATCTTAATTATTGATTTGAAACTTCTTCTTTTCTAATACATGCATTTAGGGTGATAGATTTCCCTCTCAGCACTGCTTTAGTTGTGTTCCACAAATTTTTAATGTGCTCTGTTTTCATTTATGTTCAGTTCAATGTATTATTTCTCTTGAGACTTCTTTGACCCATGGATTATTTAGAACTGCACTGTTTAGTTTCCAAGTATTCAGATAGTTTTATTTTTCTGTCATTGGCTTTTAGTTTGATCCTATTGTGGTTGGAGAATTCATTGTGTTATTTCAATTCTTTTAAATTTATTCAGATTTGTTCTCTGGTTCATGGCATATTCTTAGTAAATATTCTATGGGAATGTAAGATACTGTGTATTCTGCTGCTGTCAGGTAGAATGTCCTATAAATGATCATTAGTTCTGGTTAGTTGATGGTATTATTGAATTCTTTTATTTTCTCACTGATTTTTAGTGTAGTTCTATCAATTGTTGAGAGAAGAGTGTTAAAATCTCCAACTATAATTGTTTATTTCTCTGTAAGTTCGATCAATTTTGCTCTCCACAGTTGCAGCTCTGTTGTCTGTTGTGTACACATTTAAGATTACTGTATCCTCTCAGTGGACTGATGTTCTCATAACATAAGATCTCTCTTTATCTTTAGTATAATTACTGTTCTGAAATTGACTTTGTCTAGTATTAATACAGCCTCTTCTCTTTTCCCTAATTAATATTTGCATGGTGTATGTTTTTAATCCTTTTACTTGTTATCTGCCTCTATTGCTATATCTGAAGTAATATCTACATATAGTTTCTATACTCTGCATATAATTGAGTAATATTTTTTAATCCCCTCTGCCAAGATCTGTCTTTTAATTTGTGCATTCAGTCTCCTTGCATTTAACTTAAGAACTGACACATTAAGGTTTAAGTTTTTGTTTTGTTTTGTTTTTATTAACATATAATGTGTTATTTGCTTCAGGGGTACAGGTCTGTGAATCCTCAGTCTTACACAATTCACAGCACTCATCATAGCACATACCGTCTCCAGTTGTCCATAACCCAGCCACCCCCTACCTCCCCCACCACCCACCAGCAACCCTCAGTTTGTTACCTGACATTAAGAGTCTCTTATGGTTTGTTTCCCTCCCCTGTCCCATCTTGTATCATTTTTACCTCCCTTCCCCCCATGACCCCCAGTTTAAGTTTTAATGTATTTTTTTTGCTCTTTTCTATTCTCTCTCTCTCTCTGTTTTGCTCCTCTCTTTTGTTTTCTCTCTTACCTGTTTCCTGTGTGTTATTTTTTAGAATTTCATTTTTATTTATGTATAGTGTTCCTAACAAATCTCTTTGTGTTGCTTTTTAAATTGTTGCTCCTGCTATTACATTGAATATACATAAATTACAAGGGTCTGCTAGTTTCATCACTTAAGGGTTCAAGTGAAATGTAGAAACTTTATCACTCTTTACATCACTTCACCCTTCTCTATTTATAATTGTCTCAGACATTTCTTCTACATACATTTAGGACCACCTCAGATAGTGCCATAGTTTTACTTCAATTATCACACATATTTCTGAAAACTCAAGAAGATAAAATGCATTATATTTACCCATGTGTTTGTTTGCCATGTTCTTTCTTCCTTCCTAAAGTTCCTTCCTGAAGTTCTACTCCATCTTCTTTCTTTTATTATTTCCATTTTTTTAGAGAACTTCCTTTAGCTATTATTTTAGGATAGGTATGGCGGTGACAAATTTTCTTCATTTGTCTTCATCTAAGAATGTCTCAATTCCCTTTTCATTCCTGAAGAACATTCTCATTGGGATAGAATTTTAGATTGACAGTTCTTTTCCTTCAGCACTTGAAATACTGTGCCACTTCTTTCCTTTCTCCATGGTTTTTGATGAGACATCCACTGTCATTTGAATTGTTCTTCTCTGGTAAGATGTCATTTTTTTCAGGCTACCTTTAAGATATTTTTCTTTTTCTTTAGTTTTCAGAAGTTTAATTACAATGTGTCTATGCATGGTTTTCTTTGGGTTTAATCTGTGTAATGTTAGTCTCTCTGCTTCTTAAATCTATAGGTTTTTGTCTTCTGACAAATTTCAGAATTTTTCAGCAATTATCTCTTCATTTAATTTTCACCCCCATTCTCTTTCTTCTCTCTTTTTGATAATATGATTGTCAGAAGTTTTGTATGGTCTCATAGGTCCCTAATACTCTGTTCTTTTTTTTTTTTTTTTTCAGTGTATTTTGACCTCTGTAATTCAGACATGATAATTGCTATTGCCCTATTGTCTCCTTTCCTCTCTGCATTCTTCTGTTAACCCTTCCACTGGATTTTTCATTTACTGTATTTTCCAGCTCTAAAATTGCCATTTGTTTCTTCTTAGTATCTTCTATTTCTTTGCTGAGAATTTATATTTTTGGCTGCATTTCTATCTTTTTCATTTGTTTTAAGCACATGCATAATTCTTCATCAAAACATTTTTTTAATGGCTACTTTAAAATCTTTGTCAGATAATGCTAACATCTCTGTCTTCTCAGTGTTTGTATTTCCTGATTATCTTTTTCCATTCAGTTTGACATTTTCCTGGTCCTTGGTATGACTGAAACCTGGACATTTTCATATAATGTTATAAAATCTGGATTGTATTAAACCTTCTGTTTTAGCTGGCTTCTTCTAATACCACTCCAGTTGGAGGAGAATGGGTCACTGCCTCATTCTGGCCAGGTAGGGAGAAGTCCAATTTTCCCATTCAGTCTTCGTTGACACTTAAGGCAACGTCTTCTTGTTTTTGCTAGGCAAGAATGGAATTTCCATCTCCCCAGATGGTCTCCAATGATACAGTGGGGGTAGCCTCACTGGTTGATGGAGAAGGTCCTGACTCCATCATACTAGGACTTCTCTAATCATACTATTGCTAAGGTAGAGGGCTGCCTCACTACTGATGGGTGGGTATGGAAGCCCAGGCTCCTTGTGTGATCTCCATTGACATCTTTGGAGTGAGGGAAGACTTGCTACAGGCAGATGGGAATGAATGCAGTGGTATCTAACTTGGCCTTCTTGGACACTACCTAGGCAGGAGTGTGCTTTGTTACACCTTTATAAAAGTAGAAGTCTATGGTCCACACTTGACTCTTGCTGGCATTGTCAGGATGAGGCCACAGTTTTTTCCATGATGTTTGGTTATAAGAGAATAGTCATTGTCTAAAGTCTTGTTTTTCTAGGCTGTCCCTTTTCTGGTCCCTTGGATAAAGAGAGAAAGATACTGTTGGAGCTTGTCTCTTCTGCATCTGTTGGCATTTTGAAGTTGCCTACTTCCCAGCTCCAAGTCTGGGATATATGACCCAAAAATAAAACCTAAGAGATTCGCTGCCATGCTGTTACTTGGTCTCCATATCTGAGTTGATCTACTTTCTTCTGTCTTCTTTCCAGAGCTTTCTTATATTTGTTTACATAAAATATCCAAGGTTTTAGTTGTTCTTGCAGGGAATAGGAACTAGTATGTCTACTCCATCTACCTAAAATCAAAAATCCAACTGTCTATATTTTTAAAAACTTAACCTGCTTTCTAAAAAAAGGTCACTATAGAACACATGGTATAAAAAGAATATAATGGGACTGTTTTGTTGTTATTGTTGTTTCTTTACAAAATTACTGAAACTGATTCATTTAAATGAGTGTCACTGGTTCCTTGAAATTAGTTACTGAGTTATCCTTTGTATGTAATTCTGTATTGTTGACACTGCTCCCAAACATTTTTTGAACTCTATGGAACTCTAATTTGAGAGAATGAGTTGTGTCATTTGAATATTCTCATTGGCATAAACTCTCCTCCTTTGAAACTACGTTTGATTTTTGGAAGCAACCTCAAGTGGTTAAAGACCCAAGATGGCTAGTAAAACAGATGACCATATTGGGTAATATACTTCTCAGTCTAACAGTCTTTTCTAAGAGAATAGTGTGAACCAAAGTATTTTATAGTAAGAAAGTCATTTCTTTTCTATTATATAAAACTTCCCAAACACTTTAAATTTCTACATAATAAGCCTGATTAGCTGTGGGCTGAATTTTGCATGAACAGTGCCCTTTGGTATCAAATCAATATTTCTTTTCTGTGATGTTGACATTGATGTTTTCTTGGGTCCTATGGATATTGGAGTTTTTCTCTGTAAATTTTGACAGTATGGTTTTGGGTCAACTTGAAAACACTATATTTCATCACTATTCCTCTCAAATACATGTTATTTTGTCCAACCTCCCCTTGAAAGTTCAAAACAAATGTCAGATCTTCTCTATTTCATTTTATCATTCAAAATGTGTAGCACAGTCTTTACAGAAACCTTTACGTTCAAATTCCCCTTCAGTATGAGTCAGTGTTCTCAAAGCTAACCCTCTGCTTGAACAAATCCAGTCTCTGACATTTTCAACATTTTCATTAGCCCTTTGTACTTCATCATGAGCATCCTCATTACCTTTCTTAAACTTTTGTGCCAATCAAAAACAAAAACAAAAACAAAAAACCACTTCCCCTTTACAGTCCCTCCAACACCATAACTGTCCCTTTAGATGTCTTGTGTCATTTATGTTTGCTTAACTTCATGCAAAATTTAGTGTTAATTCTTGGCTTTCTACAGCTGTCACCCCCCATCCCCATTCAGTACAGCCTGTAATCCCAATACAGAGTGAAAAAACAGTACTGCAAACAGAATCATTTTACAGCACATTCCTTCCATGCCCACTTGATGTTTTATCAAACTATCTGAGAACATGAGCTTTGTCACTTCATAATTGTGGGAAAATTACTAAATACACTTATTTGTTTAACTATAATGATCTGTGTCACACCCATAGGATCTAAAATAGATAACAGATCTAATTCAATAAGTAGGAATGGCCCTTTGGCAAATTAAAGAGCTGCTAAAGAAATGTAATATATCCTACAATTTGATTCTTTTGTTCTTTTCATGGTTTCTTTTCAATTCACAGTTCACCTATTGGGAGAGAGAGTCGATTTGGTGATTAGGGGATTGCAGTATCATTTTGTGTTTAAGCCTATGATCTTTCAAAACTAATGATGTACTCTATGTTGGCTAACCGTAAATAATTTAAAAAAAAGATGGAGGGGGTGGGAAGAGCATGATCTTTCATCGTTAGACAGCCTTGGTTCAAGTCCTCATCCTGTCAGTTTACCAGTAGTGAAAACTACTTGGGAAAGCTATTTAACTTCTAGAAGCCTTTGTTTCCTCATTAGTAAAATCGGACAATAATAATTCATAATAGTTAACCTCTAATACTGTTGTAAGGACTAAAGGAGGTAATATATGTAAGGTAAGTTTTATTAGCACATTGTTTAGCACATTATTTGGCACAGTATTCGATAGTAGCCATTATTAAATGCCAGTTATTGCACTCATCATTAAAGATGTTAAGTAGGATATGCTACTTGCCTTCAAGGAGTTCCAAATCAAAGCATATTTCTGGGCTCCAACTGTCTCATCAGAAGGGAAAACTAAACCAGAAAAATAAGTCTACAGGCTATAATAGTTACATAATATATGCAAACAGTTTTTCACCCTTGGATATACCATTACCTGAATAATCTAATCAATGAAGAGATTGTTAAGTGTTCCTTATTAATTTTCTCATGTAGACTATGTATCCATGTTCTGGATCCCTCTAATTTTTTCTGAATGTTAACAATTCTTTGCTTGTCTACATGATCACTTTCAATTACACTGCTGGTCTTCCTTTTGTACACTGGCTCAAGCACTGACTGAAGACCCATCAGTATTATGCCAGTGAAGGTAACAAACAGGTTGAAATGTAAATTAACTTATTGTTCCATAGCCAGGCTAGTCAGTTTTAGTCAGCCTCCACTGTCAGCATTTCAGACTCTAAGAAGTCATTGTCTCCAACTATGACTTAGCATGCTAGTAAGTTCATTCAGAGTATAGCAGCTCAAAATGTCACACAGTTATCATGGTGTTTCTCTCCTACCAAACAAGAGAACATGAGATTCCATGGAGGTTGAAGAGAATCAAACTAAGGGGAAAAACTTGACCATCTAGAACAGCCCTCAAAGTTGCAACACCTCCTTTCATTTAGATTTCTGAAAAAGGCATAGATGCAATAAAGAAATGTACATTAGTCCTTTATGAAGTTATCTTAGTTGTGTTTATGATATTATAGCCTTGCCATTGCTGGTTAATTGTGTTGGGTAGTGTTGGATTGATCATTATTTTCACATTGTGCTGGGATAGTCTGACTCTTTTTTTTTTTTTTTTTTTTGCATCTTTTCCTCCAATTTCTCATGACTGAAATATCTTTACTATTTCTGAATGTAAACATTTACATGATAACAAGACAGCCAGTTGGGCATCTAAAAATATAATCAAATGGTTGTTTACTTTCCCATATGAATTGCCAAATAATAATTTTAAATATTTTCTTCACTGAAATCACCTCTTGTTTGGAACCATTATGCCTCCCATCTTCTGCAAATGATTTTCCATGATCACTGTCATTTCCTTATTTCTCTTAATGTTGCTCTTTTTAAAGAGCTTTTAAAAATTCAAATGAATCTGTTCCTTGAATGCATGTTTAATAATTTTTCCTTTATTCCTCCAATCTGAATTTTTAATCAGAAATCATGATTAGTCAGACTTTCCTAGGTAATGAATTACAAATTTGTTACAAATAGCAAAATTCACAGGCTTTCCTAGCTAATGAATTCAAAGGTGAAATTCAGTTTTGAATTCCAAATGATCTACCCTTAAAAGATCAACAAGAAAGAAAATGAATGTAAGAAGTAACCCCTCTGACACTTCTGTAGTAATAGGTAGAATACGAAGCACAGCAGTGGAATAAGTGTTTAAAAGTATTAATAATCATTTACTTCCCGTGTGAGACCTCCATGTTAAACCATCCATAATTATAAAAGGCATGTTGTGGGTTACCAGTCCACAAGCAGAACCACTTGTGTGGTGGAAAAGATATCAAGTAGAATGACTCAAAAAAACGATGATAAGACAAAGCTGAGAAAATCAGAGTGAGTAAGGAACAGTGGTGCACACCATAGCATTTGAAGATGGAAGACATAGTGAGCATGCCCTCTCCCTCCGACAGCCACCCTTAAGGAGTGAGAAATGGTCATCGTTCCTTTCAATGAGATACTCATGAATGTCTCTGAAAGCTCACAGTGGGATGATCTACATACAGACCTCACCTGGAAGACCCTTCCACATCTGTGCCTCCAGGAACTACAGATTCTCATAGGAGTTTACCACATGGTTCATTTTCAATGTGACTTAAAGATTCCATAAACCATACTCTTGATCTAATAATGCAGAACATGAATGGATATTGGTTAACCTCACCTGAACGACCTCATTTTGCACCTTTGACATAAAGGAAAATGCACACTTTGATTCTTTTGCTTCAGAATCAGGATCCAGCCTCTATCATTCTCCCTCTGATGTTTTCTATATTATATCTCTCTCCCTGCTTTTAGTCAAAATAAAACGCCAGGTAGAACTCCACTTTATTTTTAAGCTGTGACTTCTTTTTGTTCTTGAGATTTTTCGGAGAGATTTTTGCTTCCTTAAAATGGGGGATAAAATAATCTTTGACAAGACACTAGATGACTACGAATGTATTTAATGCAACCTTGCTCCAGTATTAACATTTTCACAAACCACAGTAGGCAGACCCTTACTGTTTTTTCATTATCCTTTCCAGCAGTGGCTGAGAGCCCAAGTGATGCCACTTTACCAGATAGGTATTCTGTACGTGTGTTTGACTTTAATCACATCCTTTCAACACCACGAATCTTTGTCTGACAAATTATCTTCTCCACAGGCAGGCAGCCACATCCAGACTTTGATGGGGTCCCAAAGCCTTCAGCACCGTAGCCGGGAGCAGCAGCCATATGAGGGAAATATAAACAAAGTGACCATCCAGCAATTTCAGTCACCATTGCCTATTCAGATCCCCTCTTCACAGGCCACCCGGGGACCTCAGCCTGGACGGTGCTTAATTCAAACTAAAGGGCAAAGGAGTATGGATGGCTATCCGGAGCAGGTGAGAAGAGTTATGATTGTTGATGAATTTTCAGGAAATGTTCAGGGAAATCCAGTGGATCCGTGGTTTACCTTCCCTCACTAAGGCAGTCTGGGACAAATTAATGTTGCCACCATGTTGAATGGAGTGGAGAACTCTTTCTAGGGGTTTTACCATTATTTTCAGTGGTTAAGCACTACAAGATATAAAAACTGATAGTTGGTAAAATGCCCACTTCACATAAGGAGAAACTGATGAATTTGAAAGTTTTTTTCTTGTATATCCTATCCCTTCTCCTATCCACTTTCAACTCTAATTTAGTGCTGTAGCTTGGCTTTTGAATGATACAGAGCTTCAGTGGATTAGGCATGTTTACCAAGGCCTCTGGTGAAACTCACAGTGTAAAAAGTAAACTATTGGTGAGAACCTTTTTGAAAAATCCTATCTTTTGGTTATTGAATAGGACAAAGTTAAAGCTTTGCTTGAAGAAAGTGATAAAGAACAGTTAAAAGGGAAACACTTCTGAAATGATCCAAAAACCACTGATAAGTACCCTGTAGGAAAAAAAAAAAAAAAATTGCTGCTCTCCCGACCTATCTAAAATTGGGATTTACTTTTCCATTATAGAATGTTTTCTTCCTTAGAACCAGAACACTGAATAGAGTCTTATCTATTGGTTTATATTATGCTTAGAAAATAGGCATTAAGATCTTAATACTCCCATAAAATTAATTTCTCTTATTTCATTCTTCAGATAACTGGGCAAAGCTCCTACTGACTTCACTAACACCTTAATATGGTTAATAAAGATTTCGCCTTAGTATTGGCTACTCAAAGCTTCAGATATCACCCTGCCTTATTTTCTGAACATCTCAGACATTATCATTCTCCAGTTTTTTCTTTCACACTGTTAAGAGCCATTTATTATTTGGATTCCAGCTGCTCTAAACATTGCCTTTACTTCTTAATACCCTTCTTGAGGCTTAGATTAGGTATTAATCATTCTCAGACTTGAGATGGATTGAAGACAACTTTTTTCTTGTCCTACCTTGATCTAGGTTGAGTATTGGATTTAAGATAAAGAAATCAGACAGGTGCCTTTAATCAGGTAATGATATAAGGCTTTTAACTCTCCAAATAGTCTTTAAAGTTAGTAAAGTTTTAAATTATGTTTTACTACAGGCACCTAAAAGGTTAAAGATTGTTCATATTCCCTCCCCCCAAAATATCACAACCTCAGTGAAGCTCTTGGATTTCATGATTCCTATTAGAAGCTACATCGAAAAATCCACTGAGATCAATGCCCTCTGTTTCACCTACTTTGAACAGTAGGTTTGAGCACTCTAAATTTAAGGGCCTTTTTTACATTATTTCTAAAAATACATCAATTGTATAGTTTGACTAATGAAAGGATTACTAAATTCTAAAGTTTACATACTTATCGCTGACAGGTGTTTTGGTCCACAGCTGCAACATCAGGTGCCTTTCAATCTGAGAGGTAAAAACTGGAACGTTCAATGGCTGTGTTAAGGAAGGGACTTAAGTAAATTCTTCTCAGCTTCCCAGTTTTTTTTCCTGCCTTGGTTTCAGGCTGAAATGCTTTGGAATGCTGAGGTAAAAATTTGCCAAGTGAATAAGAATATATTGTTATTATCACTAATTTGATTCATAACTTGTTCATAATTTGCTAAAAATAACTGACATTAACTTGGTTTTTCTCTTTTGCAAATGTATAATCCATGATGAAGTACATTTATATTTGTGGAAGAGACAGATACCAAAGCAGAAAGCACTTTGGAGAGACCATGTGAAAGCCTAAGGAGCCTTTAAAGAATGAGTACTAGTCTGCAAACTCTGCCACCCATTCTCCAGAGTTACGAATCTGAAGACATTTTCTCAACATTTTTTCACAGTTCAGGGTAACATTTGTCCGCCACGCGTGGCGTGCTAGATTCACACTGGCCCATGACCGTGTGTTTTTCCTCCCAACTCCACCTTCAGCGACCCCACACAGTAGAATGAGAGTGTGGGCAAAATTACATCAGGGAAATTGACAAACACTATAAACCAAGCTCTTCCCTACCCCCAGGCAGCCCCCAAACATCTCCCAGCACATCATCACCAACTTCCACTCTGGTTTTTTTTTCATCTCTCTTCCCCACCCCCTCATAACTTCCCCACTTTTCCATTTAGCTCTGTAGCACTCAAGAAAGAGAATACCTGGGTCTCAGAATTTGGATTTTGACTCTCATGTGAAGTTGTGTGACCCTGGCTGAGTCTTTAACTCTTTTGGGGGTTCTGTTTTCCTCCTTATAAAATGAGAACATTACCACCCACAAACAAAATTCAGAAAGTTTTTTAAGAGTCCAAATGATACAATTCTATACACACACACACACACACACACACACACACACAGTTAAGTCCGGCTCTGTGAGTATAGACATAGGCAACAGAAGTAGAAATACAACATTTTAAGAATTTAAATATCAGAGGAAACTTCACGGTTATCAGTCCCAACTTCCCTAATCTTCAAATAGAAAAGCAAGTAAAGCAAAATAAAACAAAAGAGAGAGAGAGCCTGAAAAAGTTTCTGAATATCACTCTCATGATGAAAATATTGCCTGTATTTTTTACTTTTCTAAGTTATATTTCTTTTAAAAACAAACCTCTTGATATGTGTGTGCATCCACACATTAAAGACTTTTATCCCACATTTAACAAGGAAAAAATAGATAAGAATATTTAAAATATTTTATTTTATTATATTTTTATTTAATTTTATTTTTTCAGTGTTCCAAGATTCATTGTTTAGGCACCACACCCAGTGCTGCACGCAATACGGAGCACTAAAGAAATATTTAAAGCTATACAGTTTCAAATGAAAATTATAGAGTAGTGACTGAAGTGCAAAGACCAAGGAAGTCACTGAAAAATTTCTAATATGGGCTCAGTCATTTAAATCAAGACATGCTATTTTTTTTTTTTAAAGTATATATATATATTTTTTTAATTTTTATTTTTTATAGACATGCTATTTTAATAAGGCATTTCTAGTGCTGCAACAAAAGAGCCATAAAGAGGAAAACAGAGTTTTCTTCAATGATCACAACAATGTTAATTTGGTCAAGTACATACATTTCCCAGCTTACAATGGTTTCACTAAGATTTTTAAACTTAACGATGGTGCAAAGGCAAGACACATTCAGTAAAAAACTGTACTTCAAATTTAATAGTCCTGTACCCTTGCCACCATTTTGTTTCTCACTTTTAGTACAGCATTCAATAAATTTCATGAGATACTCCACACTTTAGTATAGAATGGGTTTTGCATTAGATGATTTGGTCCGACTGCAGGCTAATGTAAGTGTTCTGAGCACATATAAATTGGGCTAGGCTAAGCTATGGTGTTCAGTAAGTTAGGTGTATTCAAAACATTTTTGACTTATAATATTTTCAAGATATGTTGGGTTTGTTGGCCTAGAATCCCATTGTAAGTCAAGGAAGATCTGTACAATATGGAAAAAAACTAAATTGTTCACAATTTTTAAGTGCAAAGAGACATTATAAACATAGTACAGAGAGATTACACAGCATGACGAAGCACACTAATTTCTATTAAAGTTGGGAGATTGTAAATTAAAAAAAAAAATAATCACTTATTGCAGTGCTATAGTTGAAAAAATATCCAATTACAAAAAATACATTTTTAATTTAAGGAAAAGAAGTCTGAATGAAACTAAGAAAAGAAAGGGCAGTTAGTGTCTGTTATACTATGTATAGGATACACAGTAGCCCTCCCCCACCGATTCACAGGGGATGTGTTCCAATTCCCCCAGTGAACGCCTGAAAACCATGGATAATATGGAACTCTCTGTATGCTATTTTTCCCATACACACAAAACTATGATAAAGTTTAATTTATAAATTAAGCATGGTAAGAGATTAACCACAATAACAAACAACAAAATAGAACAATTATAACAATACACTGTTATAAAAGTTATGTTAATGGGAATGTGCACCATATTATGCAACCATAATGTAATATTTAAACAGATTCATTATTCTAAAAAGAAACTTTGTATTCAATAACAGTAACTTTCCATACTCCCTTCCCTTCATTTCCCCCAGCCCTAGACAATGGCTCATCTACTTTGTGTCTCTATACATTTGCCTCTCCTGTGTATTTAATATAAATGAGATTATACAATATGTGAGGGTTTTCTGGACTAATTTCAATTAACATAATGTGCTAAGTGTAGAATGTATTACTAATTCATTCCTTTGCATTGCCAAATAACATTCCATGATATGGATATACCACAAAGTGTTTATCCATCAGTTTATGTACTTTTGGATTATTTCCACTTCACGGCCATTATGAATAATATTGCTATGAACATTCATATACAAGTCTGTGAAATGGTAGTTTTTTGGGGGGGTAGGTTTTTTTGGAGGGGTAGTTACTTATGAATGAAATTGCTTGGTAAAATGGTAATTATATTTGTAATTTTGAGAAGCTTCTAAACCTCTGCCTATGGTGGATGCCACATATTACGTTCCCACCAGCAATGAGGTATCTAATTTCTTCACAGTCTTACCATTATTTATTGTCTGTCTTAGTATGTCATAATGATTTTAATGTACATTTTTTCAATAATTAATGATGTTGAGTGCCTTTTCATGCATTTATTAGCCATTCATATGTCTTCTTCGGATAAATGTCTATTAAAAATTTTCACCCATTTTTTATATTTTTTTAAAAGTACTTGTTCATTTATTTGAGAGAGAGAGAGAGAGAAAGAGCAGGAGGAAGAGGGAGAGGGGAATAGAATCTGTAGCAGACTCCACACTGAGCAGAGAGCCCAATGCAGGGCTCAATCTTACAACCCTGAGATCATGACCTGAGCTGAAACCAAGAGTCAGACGCTTATCTGACTGAGCCACCCAGTGCTCCAGCCCATTCTTTAATTAAGTTATTTGGGTTTTCAATTTCTGAACTTTAAGGGTTGTTCATATATTCTGGATATAAGACCCTAATCATATATATTATTTGCAAATATTTTTTTTCCCATTCCTTGAGTTGTCTTTTCAAATTCTTGGTAGTCTCCTTTGAAGCATCAGAGTTTTTAATTTTTATAAAATCAATCAATCATTTTATCATACTTGGTTTCATATCTAAGAAATCATCACCTAATTGAAGATCATAGAGACTTACTCTTGTATTTCTTCTTTGAGTTTTGTAGTTTTCACTCTTACATTTCAGTCTCTGATTTAGTTTGAGTTCATTTTTGTGTATGGTGTGAGATGGGAATAAAAGTCATTATTTTGTATGTGGATATCCAGTTGTCCCTGTACCATTTGTTGAAAAAGCTATTCTTTCTTCAGTGAATTACCTTGGACTTTTTGTTGAAGATCTACTGGCCATAAATTTTGGGGTTTATTTCTAGACTCTCAATTTTATTTCATAGATCTATACATTTACCCTTATGCCATCTTGTTGTTTCTTGATCTTATAAAGACCCATCTACCTTCAGGGCATTTAAAATCATTGACTTTCTGGGATGGCAGTTTTCTTGTGTTTCTTTTTAACTGTTGCATGATCCTTTACATTATTTGTATTTCTGCTAAAATGTCACTTGAGTATTTGAAATATCATTTCTTGGCTATTCTTCCTAAAACAGCTCCACTCTTC
Source organism: Mustela nivalis (assembly GCF_964662115.1). Lineage (NCBI taxonomy): Eukaryota > Metazoa > Chordata > Mammalia > Carnivora > Mustelidae > Mustela > Mustela nivalis. Next base: position 55,849,431 of record NC_139029.1, read on the forward strand.
TGATCCACCACTCTCTACTACCTTTTTTGCTTTATTTTTTTCACAGTTCATCTCACTATCTGAAATTACTTCTTGTTTACATGTTTAATATGTCTTCTCATTAGAATGTAAGTTCCATGACAGCAAGGATATTTTATCTGTCTGACAAGGTACCTGGCTCTTAGTAGGAAATCAGTAAATATTTGGGGAATAAAGGTGTTAATAATGATTTCTATAACAATTTTCATTTTCAAAGCCATAATGGTTTTTCCAAGCAGTTAATTACATAATTGGAGCATGCCATTGAACAACTGGCATACCTTCTAACAGCTTGTGACATATTTTAAGAAGGAGCCATTATATACGTTTGACAAAGCATATTTGAAAGTATCTTTTGTCATATATGCACATAGTTAAAAAATAAAAGTTGAGTGCTAACCATGTGTCAGCCATTGCCCTAGAATGTCAATGAAGAGATAACATAATAGATATGATTAATACAGGTGATCCAAGTGTCCTACTTGCATAAAAATCCATGTGGATGTGGATACGTCTTCAGTAATACTCTCTGGTAATACTCTCCGGAGTCAGGCACAGAAATGGCCTCAGAAGCTTAATATACTTGATGATAAAGTTCCTTCTTGATGCTTCAACAATTAACAACCCTCTAGTAGATCAAAACCTCACCTTGAATTTCAATCAGTACAGAATTTTTGAGATTCTGCCTACTTCACTTCCCAAAAAGATTTTCCACAACCAACTATATTTTGTTTTTTTTTAAGTAAAAGACAAGAAAAGCCAATTGTTTTATAACAAATAAGCAAGTGTCCCCTTGAATTTTTACCAAGTAGCCCTCTTGATTATAAGTGACTCAACCTAATAAGACTTAAGCAAAAAAAAAAAAAAAAAAAAAAAAAAAAGGAGGAGGGCATGAATACATACTAAGCTAAAACTACAGGAATGGGCAAGCTTCAGATGAGGCTTAAAGTGGGCTCATGACCTCTCTATGGGTTGGTTCCTGTCTCAAAAAAGGCTTTCTCCTCATGGTAGTTTTTAAAACTAGCAGGAGTGAGCAAGATTCTCTTTCCTGGAAATCATAGTGGGCATCTCATTACTCCTTTTTGATTGGATTACCTGCCCATCTTATAAACATTCACATTTCTAGGGAATACAGTGTTTTTTTTGAGGCCTAGATAACATGATTCACCTAAAGTATATAGGCTGAGAATAAAGAAGTTGGTGAGTTATTCAGAGAGAAATTAAGGTTATAGCTACCAGAATTAGCATGAGTGGATCTTGGACAGCAAAAACAAAGGTATCCATTAAAAGCTTTTACACACACTCCTAGGAAAGATAATGATAATTAGAACATATCATAGGACATCAATTCATTACAGCACCACCAAATATTTTTCTGCAGTGCAATTCCCTAATTCTGATCCTAATCCCAATTCCTCCCAACACATACACACTCACACACACAAACACGTAAGTTGTTCGTATGTGCACATGTACACACAAGAGCTACCATTTCCTTTATTCTTGCCACTAGGTTGTAGAGCATTGCAAGACCATATTACTACCTTCAAGAGATTATAGGTTATGACTTCACAGGGCCTCGCTGCTACATAACAACCCATTTTATCGTAGACCTCTCTAAAATAAGACTCAGTATTTTAATAGAGCAAGATTGACACGGACCAGAAGCATGAAGTCAAGTCAGATGATGGAAGCAGACTCTCAAAGAAGCAAATACACCCTTGACTTCCAGCCCATTACTTGTATATTCAGCCAGAAACTTCATTCCTTGATATCAGTATCTTAATAGAACATTGAAATGCTGATTTTCATTACATAAGCTATTTATTAGCCTCTTAGTTCTGACCTTTTGCTAGAACACTGCATTTCCTCTTTGATAATTCTCATTAGTTTTTGACTGCTTCTTGGCTGTGAGCTATTCTCTCCTCTTACATTTTATGGCCCTGTTACCAGGCAGGTAGAACTCCTTATATGTGAGATGAATACGCTTTGTGACATGCTTTATGGGACACAGCGATCACAACACAACCTATTAGCCATACCATAGCATGCCCAAGGGCGGTCTAGCTTCAGATCAGAATTTAGGGTTGTTTGTCACATTTATAAAACCACAGTGTCATCTTTATTATTTCTATTATTAAAAAATATATTGAGGCAGTTCTTCACATACTTGGCACATACGAAATTTGTTTCCCTTAGATTTGTAGTGCCTTCCAGATTGACAATAATATAAAATAGATATAGTCAGTGCCTTGAAAGAGAAGTACTAAAAAGTACTCTCAGCAATTTAATTTGTAAATAAAATCTGTTGCATACATTTCCTTTCAGGTTTTAGAGTGGCCTGGGGAAAACCAGAAGTGTATATACTTTCCACATATTTCATTTGCAATATAAAATTTTCACATTAGAAAGATAAAACCCAAATTTCAAATAATTTAATTGGAAACATGTAGGGGAAGCACAAAGGTAAAATGTTTAAACCATATTAGTTCCTTCCTTACTATTTTCTAATTAACCACTAATAACAAAAAAGGATACAAGGTAAATTGGTATATTGAATAAAACTAAAATATTCCTTTGAGCTATATCAAGCTATTTTATGTTCATATCCACAGATGGTGAGCCATGTAAGGACAAAACTATTATAAACTGTTGTTGCTATTACCCTATGATAACTAGTTTTAACAAACGTAGCTCAATTAGAGGAAAAGTTATAATTAAACATATCTTTAAAATAAAAATATGGAAAAGTACTTATGGTAATTGCAGTTACCCATAATTTAGGAACTATTCATTAAAGACTCTACCATAAAAATCCCATTAGTGGATAGTGTTTTGCCCTTGTGTTGCAAGTGAACTATGTAATAGTTAAACATTACATTTATTATTAAGAAATATGACAGTAAATTAAGGATAGTCTCATTAAGTGGCCAAACCTAATTAATCCAGTTCCCAGTGACTCTTAATATATGCTAATTAAGCCAGGAACAGTACTCAAATTTGCCTTGGACTATCTAAAGGTAGGGATTAAAGGTATCTTGAAAATGAAAATATAGAGAGCATCTAGACATTTACATTTGTCCACAAGGAAAGTAATAGTCTAACTAAGCAAGATTGCTGGGGAAGACATTACGCTACCTAAGAAAGCAAACATCTACAATCACCTTTAAGAACTTTCTCAGTATATGTTTATATAAATACAAAATATATGTGAATGTATTTCTTTAGATTATTTTTCTTAACTCCTTATTAATCTTTGGCCTGCTAATCTCTGGAAAGACATGGTTCACCTAGTTCCAGTATTTATTCTGTACCTAAAAGTTTAAAAATCTTTCTTTCTTTCCTTCCTTTTTTCTTTCTTTTCTTTTCCCTTCTTTTCTCTTTTCTTTCTTTTTTTCTTTCTTTCTTTCTGTAACCAAAATGTCTGCACCCACTAGAGTCCCAAGTCTTTGAATCATCTCAGGTCACCCCATCCTCCTTTACCTGGAAAGCTAGCATTTTCACCATGGCCCTCATACATATCCCAGCTCAGGATCATCAACAATTCCTAGGTTTGGGGGCACCTGGGTGACTCAGTCAGTTGAGTCTGTCTTTGGCTCAGGTCATGATTCCAGGGCCTTGGGATAGAATTTCCCATCAGGCTTCTTGCTCAGTGGGAAGGAAGCTTGCTTCTCCCTCTGCCTGCCACTACCCCCTGCTTGTGCATTCGTGCACACACTCTCTTTCTCTCTCTCTTTTTCGCTGACAAATAAATAAAATCTTAGGGGGAAAAAAAAGCGTATTCCTAGGTTTGTTATCATCTCTCCAGATCATTCCTGGCAATGACTTCCCTTCTGCTGAATTCTTGATCTGCGTTCACTCTTATAATAGCTTCGTCTATACTACAGCCTTAGTGTGACCTGGACCTACTCCCGTGCCGTCGCTTCCCCATCGGTCTTAACGCACAAGGCTCTTGTGTTTAACAGATTTTCAACGATGGTTTAGGGTTTGGGGAGATAATACAGCACTGAATACTAGAATATTAGCCCTCACAGTCCTAAATCCTTAACTATTCCTTGTCTGTTTCTCCATAGTCTTGACCTCTTTCTGTTTTCAGTGTTCTCTGTCTTCCAAGGCTTCTAACTGCCTCTCCAGGAGCTGGTGACAAACTCAAAACTTCTATTACTGGATATTTCATTTTCTCACTGTTCCACCCTCACTTGAGCTCTGATCAAAACTTCTCCCCTGGGCGCCTGGGTGGCTCAGTGGGTTAAGCTGCTGCCTTCAGCTCAGGTCATGATCTCAGGGTCCTGGGATCGAGTCCCACATGGGGCTCTCTGCTCAGCAGGGAGCCTGCTTCCTCCTCTCTCTCTCTCTGCCTGCCTCTCTGTCTACTTGTGATCTCTCTCTGTCTAATAAATAAATAAATAAATAATCTTTTAAAAAAAAAAAGTTCTCCCCTTTCTTAAAATAAGAACCCTGCTATTTCCAAACAACAGAATCACCTACCAAGGAGATAAATTGTGCTACTCTCCTAGCAAGCAGTAGCAACTTATTTAAACAGCCATATTTTCCCTCACTGAACATTTGCAAATTTTCTTTCAGTTATTCATACGGTCTCTTCTACTTGGTCAGAATATATGTGCATTTAAAGTAGGTAACTGAAATAACGCATAATTTTATTATTGTTATAATGATAGCTTTTCATTTTTTAAAAACTGCTAATCAAAGTGCATTTCTACCCACAATAATGAGTAAGTAGTAATATTTGCTTGCCCAGGTAATTTCAGGTTATTTCAGTCACGACTTATGCCTAAAGAAGCACTAAGTACTTTGTCTTTTGTGTACTGAGATAATATAGACTAACCTTGGGAACTTAAAGTGAAATGTGGATCTTTTCTACTGTGAGGCAGTTATTTGAAAATATTTAGCTTTCATATATATTTGATCACTTTTTTGTATTTTTTTTTATATAGTTTTGTGTGAGAATAGAAAAAAATCCTGGCCTTGGATTTAGTATCAGTGGTGGAATTAGCGGACAAGGAAATCCATTTAAACCTTCTGACAAGGTAAGAAGTGACTTTCTTATTGATGGTTTTAATTAGAAAAACACTGTCTTTTACTGCAGAAAAAAAAGGTCAGAAAAAAAACGTACTGGGCCTTAATAAAATAGTTAATTATGAAGCCAATCAGATACACTTTCAGCACACGGGAAAAAATTCACTGCAGTGCTTGACAAATCCTAAGAATAGGAGGGAAAAAATCAGCATTCTCTTTCAAAGGAAAGTTGTTTGTTTTTGGTTTTTTTGCTTTTTGTTTTGCTCATAATCGTATATATTTTTAAAGAAAACTATAGTCCGAAAAACAATCTGAGGGGTTTGAAGTGGCGGGGGTGTGGGAGGTTGGGGTACCAGGTGGTGGGTATTATAGAGGGCACGGATTGCATGAAGCACTGGGTGTGGTGAAAAAATAATGAATATGTTTTTCTGAAAATAAATAAATTGAAAAAAATAAAATGGGAATCAACATTAAAAAAAAAAAAAAGAAACACACACAAAAAATAAAGAAAACTATATATGCAATTTATAACAAGTTGTTTCCAAAAGTTTCCTTGTAGATCAGTTATCCGGGAAAATGTTTCCTCATGGTAACAGAATGATTAAATAATGCTTTATTGCCAGGGCCAGCTGACTGAAATCTCTTTAAGTAATTATGTTGATAAAATATTTCACTAGTAGAAGTATAGAACTGAAAGACCACAGAAAACAAACATTCTATGGGAAAATCAAAGTTAGCCATGGCAGATAATTAAAGGCATCCTCTCATGCTTACCTGTTTCTCAAACCATGGGTAAAAGGTCACCACCACCTCCACGCTGAACACCCAACATGTGCCCATACTGACATCTGGCCTGTCTGATCCCACTGTGGACCTGGACTACCTGACTTTTTTATTTAAAAAAATTTATCCCGAGCTTTATAACCTACCCTGCTACCATCAGTGTTTAATGCTCTCAGCTTTGAATCAATTAGTAATTATAATTTGATAATAATTGAAACTGTATGCTTTTGACCTCATCAAATGTATTTGTATGAAGTGACATCGCAAAACTTTGGGATAATGAAAAAAGACAGAAATTAGATATGAGTAAAACCTCCACAGGTTCTCAATTTACTTTTGAATTACAACCTGGGACAGATTCTTTCAATTTATCACTATTATAAAAAATAACCCACACATCAATTTCTGATCATGAAACCTCATTCTGAAAACACGTGGGTGTCCCTACTCTGGAGATTTCTAAAACTTGAAACAGAGCCTTTAATCCCTTATTTTCCTCTACTTCTTCCCAATATTCTTGTTTTCTCACATTCTTTATGCCCTTCTTCCTTTCCTTTTTGGAAAAGAAGAAGAGCGGACTAGAAGGTAGAATTTTTCACACCATACATATTTAGAGGGTAGGGACTAGAAAGAAATCCCCAGTGGCTATAGATGGAAATACCTTTGGTCAGCTGGTTGGTTGGAGCAGCTATTCTACAAAGAAATGTGCATGAGGCAGCCTTACATAATTAGGGGAATGCCAGTTAGCAATGTCTATTCATAAATGACTAGTGTCTTTCTATTTTGAAATGATGTTGAAGATAACCATTGATATAGTAGAATTAAAGTATTCATGGTTTTGTAGGATCAAGTGTTTATTTAATTTTAAACAAATTATCAGTATAGTTTAAGACAAAAAGTATGAAAATTCAAAATTATCAGAAATATATGATGGTATTTTTAAAAGCCTCAAATCATTATGTTTTATTCATCTTGACCCTTCTCTTTTTCTCCAGTGTCACATTTTCTCCACCAAGTTCTTTCAATGAGAAGTTAATAATCATATCATTCTTAAGATAGTTAAAATCCAAAAGACATGTTTTCTCTCCTTTCTCACCAGCAAATACAACTTTTCATTTTATTTTTGGAAGGCACAGGATAATAAATGTTTAAACTAAGAATGAACAGATTGCTAAATAGTCAAGAAGTCTGAATGCTACTGCTTTTCTGCTGCTATTTTCAACTCAAGGAGATAATAAATAGAAGGTTTTAAAATTATTGCCTGTAATTCTTCCACTCTGACAAATATGAATGTTTTAGAACTATTAACTTAATTTCACATTTGTAACATTTTAATGACTCTAGTGAGACTGAACTGTTTCTATGATATTATAATTTGCTCTTTTGCTTAAATGCAATAGATATGAAGCTTGAATTGATGATGTGTCCACTGAAAGATTTCCCCTCAAAAGCACTTTCCTTCACCTGATTACTCTCTAAAACACACTTCACAATCTAAAAAGTGAATCTCTATTATTGCAATATTGATGAGAGTAATTAAAAATTGCAAATCTGCAGAAGACTCTAAAGATTGCTCTTAATTGATTGACCACTTTTGATGTAATGGCAAACATAGGGTGGATATTTAGTTAAAAGTGTACAGAGGATCTGAAGACCTTGGGTTTGACAATTATTACAAGAACTCAATTCACTCACAAGGAAAGGGATTAATCTCTTGGAAATTCAGTTGCATTTCTTTAGCCCCATGTCCCATTCATTTAGCCATTGCATAAAATTTAGAGTAGAATCCGGTACCTAAACTAACCAAAATTGCCAAAAAGGAAGAAAATAAAAATGAACTTTAAAAATACTCCTCTTTCCACTGCTGAAAAAGAGACTGTTTTTTGTTTTTTGTTTTTTCATGAGTTGGCTAATTTACAGCTGAGGGTGAGAAAAACCAAATTAAACAGATTTTTAAAATGAACAGATACTATCTGAGTCAGAGTTGGATGTTTTATAAGGAGTCCCAGTCAAGCAAAAGCTTAAACTTTAATATGATACATATTCTCTTCCAACAAACAACTCATGGGTTACTATATTCTCAGAAGCACACTATATTATTTTACGTACTGCTCATGAATGTTCGAATGCTTTGTAAAATTCTAGATAACTGAATGTCTTTGAGGCATTCAGGACTTTATATATAAAGTAGCCAGTAGATTTATCCCATCCTCTTCATTATGATTGATGAGAACCACCATTTCACCAAATGCCAAGGACCATTGTGAGATAGGATCCCAAACTGATTACCTGCTATGTCGTCAGACAGAGAAAACATGAAGTACAAAGTAGTCATCCTAAAAGGCTGGGAGTCTGGGTATGAGGCAAAAGTGAGTTGTATCATTCATCTGGCAGAAGTTCCCATTTAAATTCTGGGGTAGCATGAGATTATGCAGAAAACACTTAAGACAGTCCAAAAGTTAACTGAGACTTTAGAGGGAAGTCAGGATTAAGCCAGACATGGGGACTGTTTTATACTGGACTTTGAGAGCTTCTAACAGCATCTGGTCTTACAAACTTAACTACTCTCAAAGACTCGGAGGTTGTCCTAATTGAATATGGTCTTCTGGGACTATATTGATGGAACATAGTCCTGCAGCTTATGTCATTGACAGAACAAGGTTTAATAATTGAACAGACCTATTCACTTGCCATGGAGTTCATTATTTTGGGTTCACTGCCAGGGGAAAACTGCTTTTACATACTTGGAAAGGGAAAATGACAGAGAACCAGAAGAATATGGTCCTATGTAATGCTTGCTTCTGCCCTCCAATAAAGTGGTTGGAAGCCATGATCTGTTCTATTATCATAGGAAACATTGCTGTCAGGAAAACCATATGCTAGAGAGAGATGAAAGATTTTAATCTAACATATCTGATGATAATAATAACAGTAATAAAGATAATAGCCTTTTATTGAGTGTCTATAATGTGCTGGTCACTCTATTAGGCTCTTTACATGCTTATCTGATCTTCATAACAACTTGTGTTAGTTGAGTATTACTATCCCTCATTTTGCTGAGGCCCAGAGGGGTTAATTAACTTGTCCAAGGTCATTTAGGTGATCTGTGGCAGGCAAGATTTGAACACAAATTGATCTGACTCTAAATCCTCTTCTCTTAATAAACACTCTGATGTACGCCTCTATCTGCAAATGCCACTTAGCAGAAGAGCCACATGATAAATTTATACCCTGTAGAGTTGAGACTAATATGATATTCTAATATTGAAAGTATTACAAAATCCTCTAATTAGTCATAGTCTAGATATTTGTTTCAACAAGTCCTTGGAAGTCAGCATGTATTCTCTATTGAATCTAGATAATTAGAACAGCACTGTACACAGTGGATTACTAAGCAATTTCATAACTTTTGGACTAAGGTATCATTATAGTTGTGATTTTGCCAATGGAATAAACCACAAAATCTTTGCCCATTTTTAAATGTTCATGGAATAATAATCCATGTTTACTAAATTCAAATAATTAAGCAATGCAATTTCCAGCCCATGTTGTTAGAAAGAAGAGACTGGATTAAATGGATGACTGATACCATGTTATTGTAGTGACTTCAAAAGTCAGCCCAAGACCCTGAAGATGAGTGGATTTTTAATGATGCATTCACATAGCTCATCTTTCAGAGACTGATAACCCTCCTTGTCTCATTTAAGGAGAAAAGACTAAGCTCCTAAAGCTTAAAGATATAAAAAAGGGGCACCTGGGTGGCTCAGTTGGTTGAGCTTCTGCCTTTGGCTCAGGTCATGATCTTGGATCAAGCCCCACATTGGGTCCCCTGCTCTCTAGGGAGCCTATTTCTCCCTCTCCCTCTGCCTGCCTCTCCCTCTTCTTGTGAACTCTCTCTCTCTCTCTGTCAAAAGATGGGTAAAATCTTTAAAAAAAAAAGATATCAAAGAAAACTCATACACCCTTTCCCTATATACTCTAAAAGTACAGTACTGAACAGTCCCATGAACAATTATCTAGTCATAATATCAAAATAAAATCCATGCTATGGATATCCTCAAAACACTGGACATCAGGAAATATACCTACTGGGGCAATGGGCCTGAACAATCACCAATTCTCCACAGTTTGAACATAATAACTACATTCAGCAGATGCCATATTTTTCCTGATTTGACCAATCTGCATGTAGACACAGAAATGATAGGAGAATAAATCCATGTTCTTAAAATTTTTAAGCATCTTTGCCTTCAGTACAGGTAAAATCCCTAGCACAGGAAAAATACTAGAATCATGGCAAATGTAAAATATAACTGCCAATAAACCCTAAGTAAATGCCCTGGAATTTAGAATACCTTACTCTATTTTATACGATATGACTTCTAAAAGATTGACTCCAGATGCCAGAACAGCCTGCAGACAGGACTTAAACATCTTTACACCCTTACTTTCTCACCTAGAAAAACAATGGGACTTTTTCTTTGTGTGGAGATGGGTATTGCATCAAATAAAAGTTTATATGTTGTATATGATTAATATCAAGAGAAGAAGGACTAGATGTTGGGAATCAAAGCATTTCCTTGATACCTTTACCCAGGAATCATAACAGCCAGAGGACGCTTGGCAGTGTTGTTAGAAAAGCACAGGAATAATCTTCCAGGTTTGCTCAGCCTTGTGCCATTGGGTAATTGGCAGAAGATATGTTTTTAACTTACAAAAAAGTACATGCGACATGTCTATTTCTTGTCATGTGTTCTTCATAGATATAAAAATCAAGAATAGCAAACACATTTGTCTAGAACGCCACACAGCATATGATTTATATTTACTGCATAATTATTAAACTGCATGTAACACATTTCCTTTATTTTGTACATCTACCAGATACATATGATTTATTTTCTAGATTTAGAAATTAACTTTATACTATAACTTATATACCTGTCCGATCCTTAATTCTACTTCAAGTGATTATGTAACGCAAAGTAATTTGAAGACTCAACAAATTATGTGAAAGTAACAGTCAGGAGCAAGGGATAGAAATAATTCTGTTTACATACTGCATTTTGGACTAAGGAAGGATTAAATCGTCTTTTTTTTTTAGATATAAAACCAAATTTTATTTTCTAATCTTTTTATTTTCTTTCTTTTTGTGAAGATATGTGTGTGGGGTGGGGGGCAGAGGGAGAAGAAGAGAAAGAATTTTAAGCAGGCTCCAGCATGGAACCCAAGGCAGGGCTGGGTATCACAACCCTGAGATCATGACCTAAGCCAAAATCAAGACTTTGGACTCCTAATTGGCTGAGCTACTCAGGTCCCCAGATATAAAACTAAATTTTTTAAAATAAATACCAAGCATAAATTATTTTACAACATAACTGATTATTTTGGCTGTATCTTAGTCAAATTGTAATTTGAGGTCCAGAGCGCCACTTTGAGGACATTAAAAGTGAAATTTTTTTAAAATAAAAAGTGTATTTTTCCATATTCTGTTCTTTGTGTTGGAAAAAGCTTGAATCTATTCAGAAATATTGATAGAAAAGTAGTCTCCTATCAGTAGGATTCCTACAGGTATTTCACTTAAATGAAACTTTCTAAAGGCATGGCACTGTGCTTTATCCAATAGAACAATGTAGCTTTGAGACATTATAATATAAAGAGACAAGACATGGATTCCACTTCTGAAAGAATATAATAAAACTCAACACAGGCTTGGTTCTTCCCAAAAATATCACTGGGGTATATATGTGAAAAATATAAGGCAATTAAAAAGAACCACATTAAATAAGAACATTGATTGGAAAGTTTTAATTCAACAATAGATTTAGAAAAATCACTGGAATTAAGATTGCTATCACTTTATGATATTTTATAACAATCAGTAAAATTAAAGCCCAAGTACATAGCTACTACATTAGTAGTTGTACTGGTTGCTAGAGTTGTACATTATTTATTTTCCATCTGCTGCATCATTTTAGCCATTTAGTAAGGAATAAAGTAAATAAAATATTCAGGCAGAAAATGGTGTGGGAAAAGATTTAGAGATGTCCAAGTTTGCTACTATTTACTGGAAAAGTGCCAGACACTTCTCAATCAAAATATGAAAGCATGTAAAATTAATTCATAAATAATACCTGTGATAACTAACAAGAATTGACAGACCCATCAATGAAAGAAAGTTAATTACTAAGGGTCAAACATATATTTGGAAAGTGTGAAGTCTTTTTTCCATTTATAAAGTTACTCCAACATTATTTAAGTGGTATTCCAGGGTCTCACAGTATTTCTCTTTTCTTGCTTGAAAAGCTTAGAAACCTACTAGAATTCTTGGAAATGTTATGAGAAATAAAACAGAAAATAAATAAAAAGGAATAGTTACTAGGTCTCTGCCTGTAGCAATACTATCTAAATGTTTTCTACCCACATAATATTTGAGATATGTCTCAAAAATATGTATTTAAAAACAGTATCATCCACTTTTCCTCCATTCCAACCCCAAAGTTATTCTTTGCTGACTCTGACCTCCAAAGAATCACTGGTAAGCAAAATAATAGACTCTACATATCCCCACCAAGCAAGAAGATACTGCAGAGCTTTAACTTTTGTAGTTTGCATTTGTCTAAAGTTGGTTTCCCTTGAGGCAAAACTCGAGATGGGGATTGCTTGTATACAAGCAATTAATGGAAGAGCTGTTCTCCAGTGAAATCTTAAAGAAAGGCCCGAGGGCGAGGAAGAAACTGGCCAAAGACCCGGGAATTGTGATGGCACAGTGCTCAGGGAGATGAGTAGTTCCACTAGATGTCTCACCTTGAAGAAGAAAACAGCCTTGTGTGCCCCAGTATCAGGGATTGGATGTAGTTATTCCCAGAGAAGAGGCGATGGTATAACCTGCCAAGCATTTCACAGTAAGTAGGCTCTAGCTGATGGTAATTTTCAAGAGAAGTGTCAGATATGAGCCATCAGGAACACCTGTAGGATAAGAACACCAATTTGATAAAGAGAATCTGGGTAGGTCCCCAAAAGTGTCTATTATACTATCATGAAAACAGTAGATTTTTTTCATCTTTCAAACTGAAAGCCCCTTAGTACTAGAGATTCCAACATGCTTGCATCTAGGAGAGGCACTGCCTAGAACCTGCATGCTTTCAACCACGGTATCTAACTGAGATCGCCAAAGCAACCGGTATTTCAGTATGGACCCAGAAATTGACTATGTCAGGCTTTTTGCAGTGAGACCCATTTAAATCTGCTTTCAAATCCTTGTCTTTTTTCTGAATAATATTTTTTCTTACAAAAAAAGACACTGCTGTATTCTACAAATAGAGTCCCAGAACACAAATCTGTGTTCTTCGGTAACTAAAGAAAACGTTTGCAAAACTAGATCAGAAGGAACAGGGAAGTTCAGAGTTAACACCCTTAGTTTTCTCTTTGGGTGTGTGAAGAAATCATGTAAACTTAAAGAGCTGATTCTTAAGTTCTGCAAATTCTGACTTCAATTCTCCCTAAGATCCTTCTAATAAATCAGGAGAAAGCCACAGACAGATGAGAATAGATTTCCAGGAGAAACTAAGACAACTTAACTGAAAGTTTAAGAACTAAGCCAGAAAATTAAGTTGTAGATCAGAATTTACAGTGTGTTATTTTTTAAGAATAAAAAATTGACTAAAATATTTTAAGTATTTTAAGTATATAATAGTTTTATTTAATTATTTAGTTATTATTTATTATTATTTAAATTATTATTTGAGTTGTAATATATTAATGTATATTTAAATTTAATATTAAATTTAAATATTAAAATATTTTATATTAGAAATTGACTAGAATAATATATTTAAAATATATTTTATTTAAATAATTATTTATTTTTATTACTTAAATTATTATTTAAATAAAGCCAGAATTAGATTAAGCAGTGAGTAGATAATAACAGTTAAGGGTTATTATATGAGCACAAAATTGCAAATATGCATGTTTTGTTTTGTTTTTATTAACATATAATGTATTATTTATTTCAGGGGTACAGGTCTGTGATTCATCAGTCTCACATAACTCACAATGCCCACCATAGCACATACCCTCCCAAGTGTCCGTGCCTGAGCCACCCTATCCCTCCGACTTCCCTTCCCTCCAGCAACACTCAGTTTCCTGAGATTGAGTCCCTTATGGTTTGGCTCCCTCTCTGGTTTTGTCTTGTTTCATTTTTCCTTCCCTTCCCCTATGATCCTCTGTCTTGCTTCTCAAATTCCTCATATCAGTGAGATCATATGATAATTGCTTCTGCAAATATGCATTTGTTTAATTGCCTGTCACCTTTACAATATAATTAGTACAGCTGTACATGGTCTTAGTAACTAATTCTACTGTCTTGAGTATAATGGAGTAGAAAACTACTTCCTATATTTGAAACCTCATTGATCGTACCCCATCACCATATATAAATGACATTTCCATAACAAGGTACTGTCATTGAACCCCCAAAGACACGCATTAACAGGAGGTATGAAGCAACCTCTTTTAGTGTGGAACTAAACATTAAGGTGATTAAAGAAGAATCCTATCTTACTTTCCTTTGTCTCTTTGTTTACTGAAGTATACCAAAGTCTCTGACTAAGGAAAATCATGTTTACTCTATTTCCTCCTTGACCAAAAAAAAAAAAAAAAAAAATGTTTCTATCGTGACTCTGAATGGCATATTTAGTGAGATAATATAGACTTGGGAAGACTGACTTGTTCTTTTACTGCAAGAAAGACTCCATAGTATGTTTGGTTTTTGTCTGACACTCCAGCTGGGGTGGCTTCAGTCCTCTGAAGGACTCCATCTCTGAACTATAAAATGTTAGTGGTCAAAGAGACACAGAATCAAGAACCACTTATTCTTATGTGCCTTCTGACTGAGTGTGAACAGCTTCCCTTCCATTCATCAGCCGCATGGCTGTCTCAGTGCATTTACTCGGGGTGACATCAGTCATCATCCTGTGAAACTGTACCACATTCTTAGTCTCAAATGTCTACAACAGCAAAGTCCTTTTTCCTTAACTTACACTTGTTAAAACGTTACACAGATAATAAATGAAAACATTGCCACTATAAAATTTCAAATAACGGATGAACAGAGCATCTCCAAAGTGGGAAAAACAAACAAACAAACCTACCATCTTTGTCATTCCCCACTATACAGCCAATGCACAGCCTTGGCCTAAGAGCCACGTCATAGGTCAGTGTATTAGGAATTCAAAACTATGTGCCTTCTGGGCATTTATCACTGGCCATTTTGACCTCTGAGTTCCCTGCCACCTCTGAGCAATACTTCTAGCATGGTCTAACTACACAACGATGTGTTAGCCATTAAATAAAACCAAAACCTAAGTCTAAAGGAATCATAGTTTGACTCAATCTAGCTTCCACAAAATAATTCTTCACTTCAAAAACCTTATTTCAGCATAAATGACAAAAAGTTTTCACTGAATCCTTCACTTTGAAGTTCATTATTTTGAAATAGAGTAAAAAATTATACCATTGTAGAGGCTTTAAAGAAGCCTGCAGTGATGATAACCAGGAAGCTGATTACCAGTACTATTTTGGGCATTGCTACAAAGAAGAATCCACAGCCACCTATAGTCCCCTACTCCTGTTTCTAATAGTTTCCACTCTTTATGCTATATATGAAGCTGAAAAGAAAACCCTCTGTTCGAAGGGCTCTAACAGAATCAGTAAACGGTTCAAGCTCAGCAATCCAAAAATTCACTACCGCTTGAGGTGGCATATTAAATATAGGCTTTAAAGCATTCATGAAATAAAGGAAATGGAATTTTTAAAATTTTTTTCCAAAGAGGCAGAAATCTGAAAACACAATATGTAAAGGAGTGCGAGCATTTGCCTTTAAGGGAAAATGTGAAAATCAAATGAAAGAAAATTTTATTCAGTTCAGGCATTTCATTAAGAGGGGCACCTGGGTGGCTCAGTGGGTTAAAGCCTCTGCCTTTGGCTCAGATCATGATCTCGGGGTCCTGGGATCAAGCCCCACATCAGGCTCTCTGCTCAGCAGGGAGCCTGCTTCCTCCTCTCTCTCTCTGCCTGCCTCTCTGCCTACTTGTGATCTCTGTCTGTCAAATAAATAAATAAAATCTTTTAAAAAAATAAATAAAATAAAAAGAAAAGAATTTCATTAAGAAATGAATAGGAGACAAAGGTACTTTCAGTCATAATGGACAGACATCCCAGAGATGTTTCATTTTTTGTTAATACTTGGAGTACTGGAGCAATTAATAAAAGAAAAGTTATAATGATAAGGTAACCAAAGCCAAACATAATTTTAGCCCTTACATTCAAATTTTCCCCCAAAAAGAATAGTGCATTATGTCGGCATGAAACTATAAAAATTATTCTAGTAGTCAATTTGTCATTTCTTACAGGAATCTCAAGTAAAGGGGAATAAACAGCTTACTTTTTGGATACTTTTAGCAAGTCAGAAAGCAGTATCTTGAAAACTATATATTATGTTTATGTTATTTAACTACTAAACATTATATATGTATAGTATATATACTTATTTCTACAATGGTGTTTATATATATATTTATATATTTTATGTATATAAATACATATATTTTTGTGTGGGTATATATATATATATATATATATATATATATATATTTTTTTTTTTTTTAATTTGGCTACTAAACAAACCTTTAAAATGACCTAAAAGAAGGATGCAAGCCTGAAAAACTTATAGTTCATCCATTAAGATCATGGCTGTTAAAAAAATGAAACAAGATGGGATCTGGAGGGAGACAATAAGAGACTCTTAATCTCAGGAAACAAACTCTGAGGGTTGCTGTAGAGGGTTGGAGGGGAGGTTAGGGTAGCTGGGTTATGGACATTGGAGAGGGTATATGCTATGGGCAAGTGCTGTGAATTGTGTAAGACTGATGATTCACAGACCTGTACCCCTGAAGGAAATAATACACTATATATTAATTAAAAAAAAAAAACCATGTCCATTATATTGCCATTAAGGTATTTGCAATCGTGTAAGTCAATTTCTATGAGTTTTACCAGTCTTCTTGTGGCTCCAGTGAATTGTTAATAAATTTTTTTTACAAATGTAGCCAGGTGATTTCTTTTTTAATGTTTACATTATTTAAAAATGCGTGAAAGAGAGTTTAATAAATAAATATATACACTATATGTTATTCCTTTAAACATCTGTGCATAAGATTTTTGAGAAATTTTAGAGGACTTTGGTCAGTTGTAGCATATTTATATTTCTGTCTTTTGATGGTCAGATTTCCTAGGCTTCTAAACAATTATTTCTGTTCATTGCTTATGGATTTTACATTTCATTGCTTTGTTGACTAAAGCTCATTAATACACAGAAGCATCATGGTCACTGCTAATATCCCTTTTTCTTCCTCCCTCCCTCCCCACTCTCCTTTGGTTTCTAATGGCCATGGATAAATATCTTCTTTTGCTACATATAGATTCCTCAGTTGTTAAGGTAGCAAACTGTTCAAAGCCTAAGATTTGACACTTAGCAATTAATCTTTTTTTTAATTTTTATTTTATTTTTTCAGTATTCCAAGATTCATTTGTTTATGCATCACATCCAGTGCTCCGTGCAATACGTGCCCTCCTTAATACCCACCACCAGGCTCACCCAACACCCCACCCCACTCCCCTCCAAAATCCTCAGTTTGTTTCTCAGAGTTCACGGTTTCTTATGGTTCTTCTCTCCCTCTGATTTTCCCCAATTCACTTTTCCTTTCCTTCTCCTAATGTCTCCATGTTATTCCTTATGTTCCACAAGTAAGTGAAACCATATGATATTGACTTTCTTTGCTTGACTTATTTCACTCCACATAATCTCCTCCAGACCTGTCCATGTTGATACAAAAGTTGAGTATTCATCCTTTCTGATGGAGCCATAATACTCCATTGTATATATGGACCATATCTTCTCTATCTATTCATCTGTTGAAGAACATAGTGGCTCTTTTCGTAGTTTGGTGATTGTGGCCATTGCGGCTATGAACATTGGGGTACAGATGGCCCTTCTTTTCACTGCATCTGAATCTTTGGGGTAAATACCCAGTAGTGCAATTGCAGGGTCTTAGGGTAGCTCTATTTTTAATTTCTTAGGGAATCTCCACACTGTTTTCCAAAGTGTCATCAATTAATCTTAAAATATTTTTTATCACATTTCTGATTCATAGAGAGGAGAACTATTGATAATACCTTTATATCCTTGATGTGTCAAGTCTTCTACTAATCACAACAGTTAAGTAAATGCATTCTATTACATAGATCCAATTCTGCTTCCATAAGCCACATCATAGGTTCATGAAAAAACAAATTATTTGCACACTTTTGGCAGAAAGTAAAAACCCAAAACAAAACAAAAGAAACAAACAAACAAAAAAAAACCTTTAAAATCTATTCAATCTATAGCTGTGTTTGTTCTTTATGAGTCAGTTTTTTCTCCAGAAACACTTTTGAACTTTCATAATTATATGAAAGCATAAAATACTATATTCTATAATATTTAACCAATGTGTTCTGAATTGTAATGGTAACAGTATACAATTTTTATTTGAGATATGGCCTTCCTAGAAACCAATTTCTTAGCATAAGCTAGAGCCAGGATTTTGCAGAATTTTAAAGAAAAACATATTTCATAAATTGAAGTTGCAGTTCCCTTAAGACAAGTTCTATTTTGGGGTCTACATTTACAATAGCTGAGACTGTCACACTCATTCACCTTCATCATTAAAAAGCCATAGAAAGTTCCTTTCTCCTCTAAAGTTAGAAACGTTGGCCTTGTAGATTAACTTTCTGAGTCCATTAAAGTTTACCTCTAGAGGTGTATAGACTGGGTAACCAGTTAGACAAGATCAGATCTTAACACTATGAAAAACCTCCCATACTCACTACTTTTTAAAATTACTTGTGAAAAGTAAAACTTTCTTAAGAACCTAGTCTGGATACTTTTAAGAAAACAAAACTATTTGGGACTTGCATAAAAACTGTTTCTAAAAAAAAAAAAAAATGGGGAAGAAAAATGAAATGGCAAAAGGTCCTGCCTCTTAGCAACACCTGGCCAGCCCTCTCTAGATTAGCGTTGGTGCAAACTTGTGTGGGTCCAACTGTAATGCATGGTCCAGGGGGGCTGTGTCTGACTCAAGCACACCCAGGTATTGGTGTCTGAGGAAAGCAAACATATATTCTTTGGAAAAGGTTGCAGCATATATTTTGTTGCTCTGTTGTGGGATGCTCTCTAGAGGTGGTGCTAGGGATAAACGATTGTGCTGATTATGAGATGTCAGACATTAAAAAATATACTCAGAGATGCCAAAACTAGATTGTAGCAGCTATTACTGTAAAGCGCAACTGATCCTGACTTCGAGCTACCGAAGGAAGTAGCCCCTGAAAGTTACTAAGAACTATCAGAAAGCCCTCTAGTTGGGACCCATGTCCACTGCTGAGAGAGAACAATAATTAGAACGGTTACCACTAACAGCCACCACTAGAAAACCACAGATGAAACAGTAGACTTCCCAGCCATCTTCCCATCATCTTTCCTAAATAGGACATGCAAATCCTTTTATCTGCTGGGCATTCGAGAGAAAGATAACAAATGTTGGCCTTTCAATATATTCCAGATTGAATATTTCCAGACAATAAATATGAAACTGTTAGAGACTCAGAAACTTTCGATATGGGTTTTACTAAAGATAAAGACCTTGGATTGTAGCTCAACTTTCAATAAATATGATAACATTTATTGTTGCTACACTGAATGCCATCTACTGTTCTAAGTATTTTTTTGTATATATTTACTCAATGTATTAACTATGAGGTATGTGCCTTTACTATACCCATTTTACTGATGAGGGAAAGTTAAGTACACAAAAGTTAATTAACTTGCCCAGTTTTTAAGTGAGGAACACAGACTAATTCCAGAGCTATGCTCTTGCTTCTTATACACCCAGAAAAAAATGCCCCTTTGCCAAAGATCGCCACATCCTAATGCCTAGAACCTGTGAATATGTTACATTACATGGCAAAAGGGACTTTGCAGGTGAGTTTAAATTACGGACTTTGAGATGAGGAGATTATCCTGGATCCAGTGGGCCAAATCTAATCACACAGGTCCTTAGAGATAGAGAATCTTTCTTGGCTATGGTCAGAAGGAAATGTGAATATAGAAGAACGGTCAGAGAGTTACACAGTTGCCGGCTGTGAAGATGGAAAAGGGGGACTATGTGCCAAGGAATGTGGACATTTACTAGAAGTTGGGAAAAGCAAGGAAACAGATTTTCCCCTAGAGATTCCAGAAAATAATGCAACCCTGCCAGCACCTTTGTTTCAGCCCAGTAGAACTGGTTTTGGACTTCTAACCTACAGAACTAAGATAATAAATTTGTGATGTTTTAAGCAACTAAATTTGTGATAACTTGACAGCAGCAGAAAATATATACCTCCTTGCTGAAAAAGAGTTACTGAAGCATTTTCTTTCCTTGGGCAAAATGGTTTTGCTATAAGCTTAGGTGTATGTGTTGTTTCTCTTGTTTTGAACATATCATGTGGTTATTTGTCCCACATTTAGCACTCAACCAAATGTTACAGAAATTGAGCATACTTTAAGTCTTGCAGCAGAGCTATACAACTGACCAGATGCCATGATATAGATCTTTGATAACATACATGATGGCTTTTTACCAAACAGTGGGAAGTTACTGTTCTAACATTCAGAATACAAATAATCTCATTCTTTACCGAATTCCGTCATCAGGGCCAAAGTATTTTTTGAAGTCTCACAATAAAATGAATTTATTAAAAGGGAGATTGGTACATTACTACAACGAGCTTTTCCAAAACTGTACCAAAGTCATCAATATTCACCATAAGAGATACCACAAAATGGGTTGAGTTATTTTTCTCATATGGCTGTATTTATATACACAAATACAGTGAAAAATCAGGGCACTGGCCTTTGCAGGCAGTCTTTTGGGAAGCATTCCACCTCCACAAATTATGAATGCCACAGACCCTTATCAAATGTAACACTCGTTGCTATCTGCTTTGACTAAAGTGGCAGTTTGCTGCCTGATAAGATATAGCTGTATATCTGTATAAATATAGAAAAAAAAAAAAAACTATACCAAGGGGCAGTAGCAGTTTCTTAGTTGATGAAATGTATTGATTGAAAAAGAAATATTAAAGCTTTAGAAAGCAGCAATAAATGCTTTGGAAGACTCAGGCCGTCCTAAGAGTAGCTTCAGATCAAGTCTTCAGGGGGCGCCTGGGTGGCTCAGTTGGTTAAACACCCAACTCTTGATTTTGGCTAAGGTCATGACCTCAGAGTCATGGGATCCAGCCCCACATCAGGCTCCACACTCGGCAGGAAGTCTGCTTGAGATTTTCTCTCTCCCTCTCCCCAGCTCCATGCTTGCTCCCTCTCTCTCTCTCCGGAATAAATAAACCTTTAAAAACAACAACAAGAAAACAAGCCTTCAGAACAGAGATTGAATCCCACAGAGCTTTGTGATGGATGAAATTAAACCTGCCACATACAGTACACTCATATTCTTCCAGCAGTCAGGTTGTGGAGCATTACCCGTTCCTCCAAGCATTGTAGACACGATCATAATTTAGCTCCTATGGTCTGGATTCATACAAACATTATTAAAATGGTTCTTGCAGAATAAGCTGGAGAAAAGCAGTCAATATTAACTAGGTAGCCCAGATGTTGACTGCTGGGATAAATAGTCAGAACAACTTCACCTCTACCACCCAGAGATGTAGTGGCTTATTTTGAGCAACAGTGGCATTCTGTCTGTTGTATGGAGACCCAATAGGAAAGGGGGGGTCTGCCAGGAGGACCAAGCACATACAGTCTTCTGGACGGATAGAATGAGTGTTATGTGTGTAAAGGGCCATAGGGATTGTTTTTGTTTTCATAACCAGTGCCATTCCCTGGTCTGGTGGATTCACCATCATTCCTTATGTTGCTGTCCTTTCCAAATAACCTGTTTTCTTATTCCTTTTGAATTGACCATTTGTACAAGTGAATAGACAAAATTAACAAGCTGAACATGATCTGAATAGTGACACTGTTAACCTAAAATTTTTTTAGTTTTTATTATTTTCTTAAGGCTAAAAGTAGTACATAATCATTGTAGAAAAATTAGAAAAGACAGAAAGCAAAAAGGAAAAAAACATATGTATATATATGTATGTATGTATGTGTATGTATGTATACATACATATATGCATGTATACAAAGAAGTCTCATTACCCAGTATAACCACTGCTAATATTTAGGAATATACTCTTTACACAAATATGTATATAAACATGTTTCAGCAAAAATACTATGATAACATAGTAATAGAATCGTAGGGTATAATGTTTTATAACTTCCTTGTTTCACTAAGGACTAGTATACTTTTGTAGCTGCCACCTAGAACTTCATTTTTAATGATCACATATCATATTATTGTGTGACTTTACTGTAATTTATTTAATCAGTTCTCTGTTATTAGACTTTTAAGTGTGGTTTGTAACTTTTATTATTACAAATAATACTATGATGAAATATTAGTAAATGAATGTTGCAACTTGTCTAGTTATGTCCTTAAGCTAATTTCTAGAAGTTGAATTGCTGGTTAAAAGTTACACAGTTTTCTAAGGATTTTAATGGCTGTCAATAGTTTCATCTTTAAATGGGAAGGAAAACAGATTAAAATCAGAAAGATAAAAATCATTCAACATCTGTAAATTAATAACTTTCAAAAAGATCTGAAATGCTAAATGAAAACACACATAGAAGTATTTCAACTAGGGCCTTCTTGTTAAACCATTCAAATACACGTGCATAAGGTTAATGGGTTTAAGTGAGAGTTATTAAGTTTACAAATCAACAAATAAGATGATTCCCTAAATAACAGGCAATGACATTACAATATTATTTTCTATTCTATTAATACTTATTTAGGAACGAAAAAAAAATAATGTCAACTGTATTGAGATATCATCTTTATTATTTAATACATTCTATTATGTAAATTATTTATATTTTTAATATTTCATAACTGTTGGTTTCTTGACTTTTCTTCTACTATATTATGAGCTCACTGAAGCCAAAAATTATATTCTGTGTATCTCTGTAACACTAGTAATCAAGCCCTAGCATATGGTAGGCATTCAATAAATGTTTGCTTTATATACATGGGCAACAAAATTAATTTGACTTTTTTATTAACTAAATTAATCAGTTTCAGGATTCTGTAACTACATTGGCAGAAACATTATGTTTAAATTGCATATTGGAATTTTCTTATGTTTAATTTGTTCAGATATATTTTATATTAAAATTACCAGTAATATACAAAGTAATACTGATTAAAATAAAATAGCATCTGTATGTAATCTGATAAGGTTTTTAAAGTGTACACTTAACTTACAACCTGTCAAATAGAAGACATTTTCAATGAAGAATAACTTAGGATGATTTCGGAATTATATAAAAGATGGTGTAATGCCATGTTTCAAATTATTTAAGAAAGAAATTAAGACTATGCCATGAGATTACTTTATAAATCATAAATGTACTTTAAAAAACAAGATCAGCTTTTGTTATGCAAGTAAAGATGTTACTGTTCTTAAACTTGACTTGAAGAGTGGTGCGCTGCTTAAAATACTATAAAAATCTTTGAAGCTTATATGTGGAAACTGTTTTTAGTCTGTTTTCATTGTTTTCTATGTGAATGAGAAATTTTTTAACTAGGCCTAGTTCTTGATGATACAATCCTAACCTCTGTTACTTCTGACTTATAGGGTATCTTTGTTACTAGGGTTCAGCCTGATGGACCAGCATCCAACCTGCTGCAGCCTGGCGATAAGATCCTTCAGGTAAGAGAGACAAGAAGCACCGTTTTCAACTGCCACACTAAAACAAATATGTACCCACGTTATAGAGTAACTTGAATTAAATGATTGGAAGTAAGTCCTTTTCACATTTCTTATTTGCCTTTATTTTGGGCGGTTGAGAAGCAAATCAGAAGCAAAGTCAATCTGATATAATCCTGTCTATTTCAGTTTTTGGCACATGGTAGATGTTCTGTGTATTTTTGTTTATATGAATACTGGGGTTTTTGGTGATACAAGAAGAACTGAAACATACAAGATCTATGCAGAGCTATCAAGTATAAATAAGAGTATTGGAGTACTAAACCAGGGTATCTGTGTGACTTTGGATGAGGAAGGGACTCATCCATATTTAATTTCTCAACAGTAAGCTTATTACAGTTTGAATACTGTGAAATGCATGGTTGTATGCCCCTACTCCCCCTTCTTAAATACTTGAACAGATGTTTACCAAATATAAGGTGACTTATTAAAATGTACTGTCTGATGGAAAGGACTTTCTAACTTAAAGCTCTATGTAACAGAAAAGGGTCACTCCAGAAAACAGTTAAGAAAATTCTTGGTGTAACCATTTTGCTGTTTTTATTCTCTCTGAATTCACTTCTGCTTAGTCATTTCCTACATTCCAGAGAAAGGCCCTTAAGTATCTTCAGTTTATTTAAGATTCAGTGTTTTGACTTATTACCCTGAAATTATCCACTATATAACTAAGTGGAACTATCTGAAATTTTAGATATTTAACCACTGAAGCAATTATGAAATGGTTCCACATAATATATTGAAGATATAGGGACATTGAGAAGATAGGACATGTGGGAAAGGAACCTTCTTGTTAAACTACAAACAGTTACAACAATGCAAGGACCCCACACAACTCAGCTCTAAGGAGATATTCTATCTTTTATTTACTGAACACTTTCAAAAAGTCCTAGAGAAGTAGAAATCCTATATAATTATGTATTTTTATATATTATATATATAGCCTTAATATTTTATTCTCAGAAATATTTTAAATGAACTAGGAAGATCATGAAAACTCAAGTTTTCAAAAATAATAATTCTCTGAAGACCACAGGTTGCCTGAACCAGTGATAATGTCACAATAGAAATAGCATCCAGCAGATTTGAGTCCATTCCATGCAGGCAGAAGACCAAGCCAGCAGTTGATCTTTAGAGTTAAAATCTTGAAACATAAAAGACACATAAAATATTCTGAATTTATTTTTACCATTTGGTTATGGAAGTTCTATATTTTTTACTTCCTAGCTAGCTCTCTGATCTTAAGCATTTTATATCATGTCTATAGGACTCACAATTATTTGTGTAAATGAACTGTGGTTTATATTATATTATATTATATTATATTATATTATATTATATTATATTACATTATATTAACTGATGTCCCCTCAGCTTCAAAATTCAACTGTTCAATAATTCTATAAATTTCCATGAAAAACAGTCAAGAATAAATTCACAATGTAGTTCTCTAACACTTGGTAAATGCTGTTGTTTAGCAGAAGAAGTGGATAGTCTTTTCCTCTACTGAATTTCAAAGAAGTTATTTTGAACCTCTGAGTCTGAAAAAAAATGTAGCCAGTTAATCTCAGATCTCTGATCTATTTGAATGCCATACCGGTTAGAGAGGCCTTCCATAGCTTGAGACAGTTTGGGAGTAGCCTTCATCCATGACAGAGTTGGCAAAAGAAAGGTTTTTCTCTCGGATTCAGAAAATATTTATATATATTTATATATATATATATATAATAAATTAAATATTATATAAATTAAATATATATATAAATATTTATATATATATGTATACACACACACACGCACATACATACACATGTGTATATATGTGAATAATATGTGTATATATATATATATGAATGTTAAATGTATATGTTATATGTTAAAATGTTATATATCCATATATCTATAGACAAGTGATAGATGATAGATAGATAATCAGTATAGATGAATATAGATATCCTGGAGAAGGGAAATGAGAATTCAGTTAGTGTCTAGTTGCAGGGTTAGAATACTCTTTCCTGACTGTGCAATTCTAGAAGGATTTCATGGGGGGACATGAGGGTTGAGTATTTCTAGTCCCTAAGAGGTATACAGCAATGGCAAAGCGCACCGAGAAATCAATTCCTAATGCAAGAAGTAGGAAGGAATTATAAACTCAATCTGTAAAAACCACAAAACTGCAGGAGAGCTGCACCTGGGTTGGCTCTTCACTCCACAAATGACTACAAAAGGTGTAGCACTTTATTTTTGCTCTAGAACTCATTTGTATCTAGTACAATAAAATCAAAGTCCATTTTCAGCAAAAGAAAAAAGCACATAACCGTAATCAGACAAATTACTATATTTACAGTTTCACTCATACTAGTTAAAAAGCACAAGTGGCTAATTATACTTTCTGAAAGAGATAAGAATGGCTAATTCTAAACTGAAATCATTGTCAGCATCAGATGTTAAGAGGGCAAATTATATTTTTGTCTATAAAGCTATTGGCTCTTTGTTTAAAGAACACTGGAAAAAATGAGTTGCCTCTCATTTAGAAGATCCTTAAAATATGTTATCCCTGGAGCAAATTTGTTTACTAGCTTTGATGACAATGTAGCAGCCTAGAAAATCAAGGTAAAAGGAACAAAGAAATAAACAACTACAACAATAACAACAACAACCCCCACCCCCACCCCCGCCCCGCAATGAATGAGCCTCCTAAGTGATGGCAGTTGCCGGGTTTGATCTAACCCAGTAGCAAATAGAAAAAAAAGATACACTTTTCCCAAATCTCCCCCAAGCCCCTAATTTATTATAGAAGAGCTTTCTCTTTCTTTGTCTATAACTCTTTTTACCCACTATCTCTTCTTATTCTGTTATGGGATCATGAACATGTTACTGGAATTACATAAAGAGGTGTGCATTAAGAGATAATCTTTTTTCTTTTTTAAGAGATCATGATGGAGAGGAAAAGTGAGTTGGGGAAAATCAGAAAGGGAGACAAACCATCAGAGACTGTGGACTCTGAGAAACAAACTGAGGGTTTTGGAGGGGAGGAAGTGGGCGTTTGGTGAGCCTGGTGTGGGTATTAAGGAAGGCAGGTATTGCATGGAGCACTGGGTATGGTGCATAAACAATGGATCTTGGAACACTGAAAAATTACAAGTTCAAGAATAAATTGAATAATCTAACAGTAGAGTATCAATAAGAAAGAGAGACATAAAAATGGAAAAAAATATTATGTTCTCAAACAATCAAATAATCACATATACACTTTAAGGACTTTTATTTTTCACAAATCACTTTATAAATATCATTCAAACAGAAAGCTTAAATTAAAATTATGAGTTAGTTTTAAAAAAGATAATCTTAATTAAGACATATTCACATGATGTTTCCATCCTTTTACTGTTCATTTTCCCAGAATAAATACACTATAATTAATGAATATATTCATATGACCTACTGTGTTTAGCGAGTCATGTTGCTTTAAGACACTTTGGAGGAGGAGCTAGCCATGAGGCTGGGAAAACTAATCCCTCCCAGCCCCACCCACCTTCTCCACAAAGTCAAAGCACACAGGGGTGAGAGAGAACAAATGTGAGCACATGCATTATAAAAAAAATGTTATTAGATTGAACCATGTGAATTTGCCAATATTTGACCATTTTTGAAGTGGTAATTTTGTTGGTTTAACATCAAAGTTTTTTTCTAATGTTCTTTCCAATTAAACAATTCAATCTAATTTATTATGCATTTTAATATCAAAATATATTAAAATACAGAAAATCTATTAATTATCGTTACTCTGTTGAAAAGATGAATAGACTGGATAATAGGAATTTATTATACTTGATAGTTAACATGGTTCAGAGTTATAGCCTAACACTCATTTGTAAGTACATTACACATTATGTTACATATCATATTTATACATATAATATTCTATTATATCACTGTAGTCAAACCCTATCCTCTTCATTTACCTGCCCACCCCTTCCCTTGGACAGGAAGCTAATTTGGCAGGAAAAACAAAAGTAAATAATTTATAAATACTTGTCAATAACATCCAGGTTTTACCAGTTATCAAAACAGTTTTCTCATATAAGGTATACTAATATCATACCTAATTGAAGATCATTTCAGAGTCTCTTCTACTGTACCATAATTTTAAGTGTTTTCCAAAATATATTCCTCATCTTAAATCTCTAAGATACCGAAATAGAATAATCAAAGAGATGTAATTCGAACAAATCAGGTATTTCCCCTTTTTTTCTAGTCTTAAAAAAACCTGGTTCTACAATTCATATAGACAAATCAAGAACCCACTCTGAATGAATACGTGTCTGAAATTTTAGTCAGCCGTTTGTAGGTTGTTGGCTCAGAGTGCCTTATCAAGAGAGTTTACTCTTGATGGAGCAGGAGTTACTCCAGGCTTAACAGAGA
This sequence comes from Mustela nivalis, assembly GCF_964662115.1. Classification (NCBI taxonomy): domain Eukaryota; kingdom Metazoa; phylum Chordata; class Mammalia; order Carnivora; family Mustelidae; genus Mustela; species Mustela nivalis. The sequence continues at coordinate 55,877,664 of NC_139029.1, forward strand.
AGAAAAAGGAGGATGAGCAGAAGGACTAACTGGGTGAACCTGGCAGCAGTGTTCAGGAGCAGAGGGGAGAGACTTCTGTCAGAATGAGCTAGTGTGGAGTTCAAAGAGAGAATACTGGAGAGGGAGACCACAGGCATAAAAAAAAAGAAAAGGTTTTGCCCTGAGGTGGAGAACTGAAACCTGCAGAGGGCTTGGGGAGGAGGTACTAAGACACAGCTTTCAAGGCTGAGAATGTGAGAAGTGTAGCCTTCCCTAAAGTCTAACTAAAACATCCGCAGAGGCCTAAATCTACTATATACAGAGACAGAGTACTGTGTCTGTATTTGGCCACCGGATCAAGCCTTCCTTGTCTGAATGGAAGTTCTGTGCTTCTTCAAATGACCAGTAGGTGTGGTGAGCTGCTAACAGTATTTTCTTACTTAGCTAAAGTTTATTTCTTCAACAATCTCAAAGCAAAGAGCTTCCGAGAAGCCATAATTAATGTCACAAAGTCCATGCACTAAATTTCATACCTTTCACTCAAAAAGAAGACTTTATTTCATACTTAGAATGTCTTACCTCGCTTTCCAGACCACAAAGGGGAAAGCCTCTGGATCCAGGCACATAGCCAGAAGCAAAAGTCATAGCTAACAGTTTCATTGTCCAAGAAGAGAGAGAAACTTCCTTCCTTTAAAAGATAGAACCAAAATTCAAAGAGTACAGCAGAGTCATTCAGTATAGACTATAGAGTGTTTCCCAATGGCACCCCTTATAGTATCTTTTCAAAAGGAGTTCCTTACTCAAAGAAGTTTCAGACCCATCTCAGATTCTATCCCTTGTTTCAGGATTTCACAATGTATTATGAATTTCAGAACCTGAGAAATCTTACAAACTTACATGTCCCAAAATATTTAACCATACAGCCCTCTTTACGAACATTAACTAACTACCTCCACAGAATACACTTTGGGAAATGTTTCTTACAGAAGCTTCTAACTGGGCCCACGGCTTTATCCCACAGTGTTCATGTTCATAATTATCATCATGAGTCATCTGGAATGGGTTAGAGTATATTCATGTCTCTGAATTTTTAAAAATTTCTCCCAAAAATGCTACAAAAACTTAAGTGAGAAATTTTTGTTATGGTTAAAATGAAGTATGGGACCCTTAAAAAAATGAACTTAAGCTATTTGGAAATTTCATTAAAGCATTTTCCAACAAAGTCAAATGAGTTAACACTTTTCTTTAGTTGATCTTACTTGGTGGTTGAAAATCAAAAACATCAGAGAGGTTGGGGAAAAGGTTGGGGGAAAGGGTCAGTAATCACATAATTCTTAATGTTCAGAGAAATTATTGCTTTTAATGATATAATACATTTGAAGAATAAGATTTTTAATACAATTTGATTAGAAGACAATAAATAATTTTTTAAAAATGTGTATGGTTTTATATGCCAGAGTTTCACTACATATCTCATTCAATTTATGAAATTCAGTTCAGTAAATTAATAAAAGATTGCGTTTAATTTACATATTGTGAATCAAAGCAGGAATATTATATAGAGTAAGTAAAACAGGAAAACCAATAAGAACAAGTTAAGTTCATTAGACTGGCTCTAACTTCCATAATTTGGCTGAAATAAAAATAACAATTAAGCACTATATTGTGCCATTTATATCAGGCAACAATTCTGCAAAATATCTACTATTGACAGAGGCTAAATGACTTCTTTGAGCTTCTTACATTATACAGTACTGATTCCAGTGGAACAAATTTGATTGATAGCATCATATGCATCAGATTTTCTATTTACATATTTGGAAAACATGTATTAAATGCCCATTGTGTAGGGAGTACTGTGCCAAGCAATGTGAACAATGTAATAGACTATAGCTAAGTCCCGGGCTTTACCTAACCTAGCCCAGGAAGTAGACATGCCCAAAATTATCTGAGCAGAAAATGAATGAAGAAGAAAGGAAAGAAGATGACTTCAACATTTAATAAAAGCAACTTCCAGTCTGTCCTCTTTTAAGAGTGAGTGCTCTACCCCACAGAGACCAACAGGGCTACACAAGCCTCCTGAAAATGAGAGATTCATTTTGCAGTTCTGTTCATTTTACAGTTTCTATTTCTTTAAAAAGAAATAAAGTATAGCTTGTCAGGGAATTGCTTTGCAAACCAAGGTAGGGAATTCATTTGTTAGACATGTTCATTCAACACACTTGATAAGAAGAAAACGGGCATTCTAAAATCAGACCAGATAAATAATAAGTAAATGTCTTCAGAATTACTACTTATTACCAGTTCCTTGCCCAAATTCCTAAACAAATAATTGACAAAGTCTGTAGTTGAGTCTATTCGAGTTTTCCATGTCTTTTTTTGAGCCAGAATTCATGAAACATTCAAACTGCAGTACGTGTGTGCACTTAAGATAAAAGAAAAATTCTTATTTATGCTTAATTCTATGAAGTTTTTTAAATACTTCAGTAAAAGCCATTAAGACTTCAACCTTTCTCACATTTAAGAAGTGCAATGTAAATTTTTCATGGGAACTCTCCAAGAATTTAAGGTCTATAGTTCAGATTTTTGATAGAAAGGAAAATTTTTCAAATGACTTGGCTTAAAGTCAAGGTAGTATTGATTATGCAGTATTTTCAGCTCCAAATATATGCCAGTATTTAATGAGAGTACTCTATCAGATTAAAACTCTGAAATGAGACTGAATTCCAGGTAGCTAATGTGAAACATAATTATGATTATTTAAGATTCCCACTGTTCCTCATAATGTCTGGCTATCAGGATCAAACACCAAGAAGGCTTGCCCTTGTAGCTCTAAAACGATTGCTGTATTTTTTAGTTTTCCCTCATTCCAAGAGTTATAGTCTTTTAGAGATGTTAATGTACTAATGTATATCTATGTACAAAATACATGTATACTGCCCCTTTTAAATGTTTGTCCTGAGGGTGAGTTTCAATCAACCAAGAATCACTCACCTAGTCCCTAATACCATTTGTTTTTTGGATTCTAAAGGAGTCATGCTGTCCTCCTTACTGGAAAATACCACCAACCCTGTGGCCAAGCCTTCTTAGCAATTAGTTTTTAAAGTTAAAACTTTGAATAATAAGGATACAACAAAATTCCTGGGAGAATTACAGCATCCTCTGTAGAATTTCTGTAGTATAAACATCTATAATTTACCCATTTAACAAAACAGTTACCAGAAGGAAATCAAAGATAAATCTTGGAAGGAACAAGAGGATGGAATCCAAAAACCAAGTAGGCTTTACAGTAAACTGATGGGCCATAATTGCAAGGCTCTACTTTTTGTTTTAATTGTAAATATGATTTTCATTAACTTTCCATCTTTCCATGTCTAAATCATGCAAAGGGACAACTAAAAAACATTTTATGGCACCAATGTCAAGTGGAATTTTAAAAAGGCAGGATATCTCCTAGAAACAATAGCAAGATTATACAATAAAATGTTCCTTTATACTTTCAAATCAGCTAAAGCCAAGCCCATTAGTTATATATTCTCGAAGCATAAAACTTTCAGAATATCTTTTCCTACCCGAATTTTTTTCTTATTAACTTCATTTTAACTTAATAAGCCATTTCATTTATTTCTCATTTTTCATTAAATTGCTATTTCCCCTAAAGTGCACACATTTATTATAATAGACTGTGTTTATATAAAACATATATGTGACCAACTTTGACAATGTATTTTAAAGTTTCATTAATTTAGCATTGATTCTTCAAATTATCTTTTGCATTTATAATACTCATATATTCAAAATATCAAATGCACAAACGTAGATTATACACATTTTCTTTTCTTTTTTAAAAATGTTTTAAAGATCTTTATTTATTTATTTATTTGACAGAAAGAGTGAGCGAGAGAAAGAGCACATGAGCAGGGGCTAAGGGAGAGGGACAAGCAGACTCTCCAATGAGCAGGGAGTCCAGTATGGGGCTTGATCCCAGGACCCTGAGATCCTGACCTGAGCCAAAGGCAGACCCACCGACTGAGCCACCCAGGCGCCCCTACATTTACTTTTGAAAGCATCATTGGATTTATAACCTGCCCTCAAAAATATTGCCTAGTAGTAACCTCTACTTCCTCAGCTCTTTTTCCATTCACACACATAAGACAACCACAAAATACTACTAGGTGAAATATTATGATTCTTCTCATATTCATTTTAATTGGAAAATCTCTACACAAACATAGTAACGTAATTTTCTGATTTCCTGTCTGAATTATCCAAGATGTGAGCCAGATAGCAAAATTCATTTCAACAATATAAATTCCCTTTGCTCTTCAGTCCTAACAATGGAAAAAGAAGGTTCTCTTGAACTGAAATTTTATCTCCTTTCATTCAAACCCTTCTTCCAACCCCTTATGTCATTGTTTCCCCCCGCAACAGGCCTAACCCAATGTTCCATGTCAAGAAATGACTCAATTCATATTAAAAATTCAATTCATTTAGTGAACCTAAAACATTCATTAACAATCTCACAACATCCAATGAAACGGATTGCCAAGTTACTGAGCTGACTACTGTAACATAAATGCCCACCTAGTCACTAGCTCTGTGAGCCTGGATACTTCATGTATTATCTCCGATCCTCACATTTTCATCTTTAAAAAAAAAAAATAGGGTTAACTAAACAAGAAAAAGGTGGTCCCATATGACATTTTGTCCTTCTATTCTTGTGACTTAATGAAAACTCAAGAAAGTAATAGTGAAGTAATATTTAATTAGTAGTGGGTTTATTTCACTGGTTCGTAGTGTGTCAGGCAAAGTGTGCCAGACCAGTTGGAGGTTCCGATGTATGCCTTTGCATATATTAACCCACTTAATCTTTAATAAACTTGCTAAGATAACGTGCTTTCTGATCTTTCAGAGTTCTCCTGTTATTTGAAGACATTCCCAGATAGTCCCTAGTTGTGGCGTTTTAAATAAGCGTCTTGAGGTTTCCGAAAGCTCTGGTTTTTAGATACCAGATATTTCTGGGGACTAAAATTACCGGTAGAGCCCTGATGTTTATTTGACTCAGTGATCTAAGTTATCAACCTGCTTATTTCCTTCTGGGAAATCGGCTTTGCACTTGAGTCTCCAAGTGTAGAACTCTCATTTGTCACTACAAAGTATGAAAACTAAAAGCTGATGGTTTAAAGCGATATTAAAGCTAGTTTATACGCTGGATCTTTCTAGCCTTGAATCAGAGCCCGGACGGTGGTTCAGAACATCTTGAAGCCAGTTTTATTGGAAACTGAGCCAGATACAAAGCCAGACTTCAGCAAGCTTTATCTTTTCCCTGTTTTTTTTTTTTTTTTCCCCTCTCTGCTGCAGCAAGCTAGGGTTCATTGGGGCCACTGGAAAAGATTTGATTCTCTTGGATTTTCTGCAGCTTTTGTGAGCACAGTACCATGATCCCCTTCCTGCTCACTCTTCCCTGTTATCCTTCTGTCTGGATCTCCCAGGAGCCCCTCTGTCCTGTTTTCTCCCCTCCGTGCCTCTGTCCCCTGAGATCTTGTTCTTCAATTAGGCCACTGAGTTGGAGCCAGCTTTCTGCCATCCTTCTGCAGGAAGGATTAGGCCCTCTTACCTCAGGCAGATTTTCCTAGATGCCCAGGGCAACAGCAAATGCTATCTTTCAGCTTTGCTCTAAATGTCACAAGCTGCAACCCCATCCCACTCCCCTGGTTTGATTTCCCTTCTTTCACAATGCTCCCTTTTAAATTTATCTTCTGATAAATCTCTCAGCATTCCCTGTGGTGAATACCACAGTAAAGCCTAACCTCTGTTGCTAATGCTGCCACCCTGACCTCCTTCCTGAACTCCAGTCTCTTGTTTCTAAATATATGATCAACATTTCCTTTGCATGCATTGCCATGGCCACAAACCCCATTGTCTTCCCAACGAAGCTATTACTTTGTTTCCATTTTCCGTTAATGATATCACAATCTGATTCGTTTGTTTCTTCTACCCTTGTTCAATTAAATGCCAAATTTATAGATTCTACCCTAAAAGTTTTCTCCTTTTTTAATCCATTTCCTCCCAACTTTCCTGGCACTGTCCTAGCAGATAGCTTGACTTAGTCTTTCCACTTTTGAGAGAGAAAGCTCACATATGGCTACAAAAACCCAATTAAGCCAGAGTTAACACTATAATAAGAATGAGAGGTTCAGCATTTCTGGAGATTCTAATTTAGGACCAAATGTTATTTCTACCAGTATTTTTGGAATGACTTATGTTAATCCTGAGAGGAATCTGAATGAGAATTAAGGTTTTGCAATCTCTGTAAAGAACAAATTATGTCAGGAGATGATATAGCAACAACTTTAAGGGGGAAATGGTCATTATTTTATCATAATCAATGAAATGTCAGTTCAGATCAATGGAAGCAACAGTGGTCTTCTTATTTTAGTGAAGTATTGAAAGAAATATTAAGCACAAATATTACGGTGTCAGATTATTCAGCCCTGGATGTGTGGCCTTAGTCAGGTGGCTTGGCCTCTCTGAGGTGTAGCTCTTTCACTGACAAAATAAGAGCATTAGCCTAGAATATCCTTGCTCTCACTCTCTCATTCTCTCACTCTCTTACTGCCTCTTTCTATCTCTCCAGAGAAGTTTTGTTTAAATATTTCACATATTGGGCTATCTCTCTTCATTTTGAAGAAAATAATCATTTTGAAGAAAATAATCTACAAACTAACCCCAGCTTTCATCAACCCCCCCACCAACACACACACACATTAGCTTATTTTTATGGTTCTTTCCTATGCTAAAGCCTAGGGTCTAAGTTCACTGATAATTTTATTTTTAAATTCTCATAAAAATGATTTCATACTGAGATCATCTTAAAATTATTTTCCTTACACGATTGTTGAAGAATTTACTTGAAAGAGCCAACTGTTCACATGTCTAGAGCTGGAGGAGGCTCTAGGCTTGAGTGAGACAAGATTGTGGCCCTTTCGTTAACCACACTCTTGCCAGGTGTGAGTATGGGGAAAACTCTTCTAATTCACCTCAGAGAAATCGGGTCCCTGAAAATTTTCCCTCTTCCCTTTCTGTTCCACTGAGCTACCCTAGTACTTTTTTTTATCTCTTCTGGTGATAATCCAGATGTTGAGTGCCTTCTATGGGTAAGGCATTTTCTACATTATTTTACATTATGTCCATGGCTAATTTCCCCTTCTGGATGGTTACTTCTTTAAGGGAAGCGTTCCCTGTCTCATCTCTTTCTTATTCCTATCCCCAGTGCCAGGCACAACGCCTTGAGCACAGTTAATATAACAGGCGTTTTTGATTGAAAAAAAAAAAAGGAAAAAAATGATAGAAGTAAAACACCCTTTTTTGAAGACCTTTTGATAAAAGTATCATTCAAAATTAACAGCCGTGATTAATTTGCTATCTGGGCTCTCTTTCACTTGTGCTCTTAAAATTGATATTATTTTGGGACTCGTAGTTCCTAAAACCAGGAATGGTGAGGTCTAATGGTGGACAATATACCATTCATGACCTCCAAACCTAGAGAATTCCTTTTCTCTGAAACACTAAGATACTGAAATTTTAAACAATTCCCTGAAAATTCTTGGTGGGTCTGGAGTTCATTGCAACTCTAGGTTTTGAGTCTTCCGATAGAGAAATCTGAGCATTCACAAAGTTATTATTAAGGACATTTAAGAATTCCATTATTAAAATTAAATTTAGGAGCACCTGGCTGGCTCAGTCAGTACAGCATGCAACTCTTGCTCTCTGGGTTGTGAGTTCCGGCCCCACATTGGGCATTGAGCTTGCTTAAAATAAGTAAGTAAATACATAAATAAATAAATTTAATTCTCAACTCAGGTATGTCTTTTGGTCAAATTGGGGACATTAAGGCAGTTAGTATATTCCTCAAAAATACAGTGGAAGAAGCATACATTTCACCCAATTTTGCTATTTTCCTGATGTCAGATACAGATTGAGAATAAAAAGAAGAATGCACCATATGCTGTGTTCTCTATCCCACATCTTCATCTGACTAGAAATAACATCACATGGAATCCAATTCTCTGGTTTTAACTACAACTGAAGCAAGAAATGTGGGCTGTGGAACAAACCCAAAGTTCTACCCAACTATAATTTCCTGCCACCCAAACAGCTGATGCTAATATGATAAGCATTTCCATTAATTAAATGTTAATATATACATTAAAGGAGATAAATATATTTAGAGAGAGGAGGGAGGTTAGGAGAGAGAAGGAGGTTCTTCTATTCAAAATAAATTTGGGGGCGTCGTTAAGTGTCTGCCTTCAGCTCAGGTCACGATCCTGAGGTCCTGGGATTGAGCCCCACATCAAGCCCCATATCGGTCTCCCTGCTCCGTGGGAAGCCTGCTTCTCTCTCTCCCACACCCACTGCTTCTGTTCCCTCTCTAGCTGTGTCTGTCAAATAAATAAATAAAATCTTTAAAACAAACAAACAAATGTATACTTCTAGTAATATGGGCTTTCATGGTTTTACATTTCTGTGTCCTTGTATTTTCCCTGTTAGATGTATTGAGGTTTAAGAAATGCAGTATTTTAGGACCTCCTTTTTTTTAATCATATAATTAGTCAACCAATTTTAACAAACTACTGATAAAATATAATGTGTCAGGTGACTTTCATCTAAGTTATAAAGACTACACAGTACTGTGATCTGTTGTTTTAAATTTTAAAAAGCCAAAGGCAGTGAAATATCTAAAGTGGTTATTTGAAATATTAACCATATTTTAAGAAAGCATTAAAAAAGTAAAACAACAAAGGCAATAGGTTCCCCAAATTAGTATCAGTCATTTGAAAACTGAAAACATCAACCAATTAACTGGCTCTGTTATCGGTACTTTGCCACCTAGTCAGTTTGGCTGACTCTTCGAAAACAACGGAGTCCCAGATGCGAGGAAAACTTACATAATTGTTAGTCATGGAGTTTCCAAGAATTATTCCTACCAAGTTTCTGTAAGGTTGTGTTTTATTTGGGCCTTAATGACAGTCAAGTTTTATGGGATCCACTTCTTTATACATTAATAGTAGAAATCATTCCAATCAAGAGAAGCTGTAATTTAATACAGGAAAAAAAAGAGCACTCACAGCAGAAAAGCACGTGAAGAGTCGAATACTAACCAGTTGAATCCCAAAATTTTAACCTTAGCCTAACTGTGTTTAAAATGGATTTTGAATGCTTAGACTGATGATTCTTAACTAGAAGATGACAGGCATTTTCACTGTTACTAATATCAGTGTGCTTCACCTCTGAGGGATGGATATCTTAGGTATATTGGATGCCATTGAGAACCACCGGTATAAATAATGAATATATTTGCATTTAGCAATGGGGGAAATAAAAATTATCTCTTTAATATAAAATTGTAGGGGTGGGGACGCCTGGGTGGCTCAGTGGGTTAAGAACTCTGCCTTCGGCTCAGGTCATGGTCCCAGGGTCCTGGGATCGAGCCCCGTATTGGGCTCTCTGCTCGGTGGGGAGCCTGCTTCCCCCTCTCTCTGCCTGCTTCTCTGCCTACTTGTGATCTCTCTGTCAAATAGATAAATAAAATCTTAAAAAATATATATATATATAGGGGTGGGGCGCCTGGGTGGCTCAGTGGGTTAAAGCCTCTACCTTCGGCTCAGGTCATGATCCCCAGTGTCCTGGGATCCAGCCTGCATCGAGCTCTCTGCTCAGCAGGGAGCCTGCTTCCTCCTCTCTGCCTGCCTCTCTGCCTACTTGTAATCTCTGTCTGTCAAATAAATAAATAAAATCTTTTTAAAAAAATTTAAAAATTAAAAAAAAAAAAAATGTAGGGGTGCCTGGGTGGTTCAGTCAGTTAAGCATCTGCCTTTGGCTCGAGTCATGTTCCCAGGGTCCTGGATGGAGCCTTGCATTGGACTCCTTGCTCAGCAGGGAGCTTGCTTCTCTCTCTGTCCGTCTCCTTGATTGTGCTTTCTCTCTCTTTCCCTCTCTCTCTCCCCCAAATAAATAAATAAAACCTTTTTTTTTAAAGAATTTAAAAAAATATAAAAATGTATAAACTAAGAACTTTTCAATGAGCCAAAATAAGATCTAATAAGACCCTAAGTGTGCAACCATGTGTGTCATGAGTGAAATATTTAACCTTGCTGATGGGATTATTCTTTTCAGTAATTATATAGCAAGAAGGCAATGGTCCAGTCCGGTGGACACTTCCAAAACATCTCAACTAAGTATCTGTACATACAAGACAAATCAAAAGAATGACCACAGAACAACTGCCATATTTCAAAATGTATCTATCTGTTATTCACCAGGGCATCTCTATGATTAGTACAGTGCCCAGGACAGTCTTAGTTAGGAAGTACTAGAAGCTTGTTAAATAATTGTTGAGTTAATAAACTGAATCAAAGGTGGGTGAAATTAATTAGCTGTTTCCATAGTTATAATTCTATTATGAATTTTGAAAACCAATAGTTTTTGGCTGCTCAAGAGTCCCTTTAATCTTAGGATTAGAAAAAATGATGAGATTACAAACAAGTATCTTGCATTGATTGCCCTGTTTTATTTGTGTGTTTACAGGCAAATGGACATAGTTTTGTACATATGGAACATGAAAAAGCTGTATTACTACTGAAGAGTTTCCAGAATACAGTAGACCTAGTTATTCAACGTGAGCTTACTGTCTAAATATTTTTTATAAATAGTGAAGATACGTCTAGCCAGACCTAATGTTCAAAAATAAATTTATACATAGAAACAAATTTTGCCATTTGCTGGACCAATGGCAAACATTAGTGCCAAATGTATAATATTATATGTTAGCACTGATCATCCTTAAAAATGTTAACTATATAAATATGATGTTCATGTGGTTATGTATTAGTTTTACTTGTCAGCCTCCGGCTGTGCATTGGTGCAGTTTTGTTTTTGTTTTTGTTTTGTTTTTTTAATCAAATAAGTTTCTTCTCGAAGTGGATTTCATATAATTTCGGAGCACGGAAGCACATACAAGCTCTTTACGAATTCTGCTCTCCATCAGAAACACTGCCTCAAAGTTGTATATGCCTTTATATAGAAAATACAAATATAAAGAATTGTAATTCCCATAAAATATTTCTAGCACAGGTATATGTTGGCATATATACAAAAAGAATATAGAGAAAAACAATATTTTCATAAACTAAACATCTCGGATTGAGAAAGAAACTATATCTTAAAATAAGACTTTACTATATTGAATCTTTTTCAATAAAAATTACATGATAATGCCTTATGAAAGTAACTGTACATATGGTATAAAGTGTTTATATTTGGTTCCATATTCATTTGCTAAATTCTCATAACACAGAGTGAAATATTTCATAAATTAGCCATTTATCTCTGGGACCGGAATAAAAATAGGACAAACTAATTTGTTCAATGCCTTTAGCTAATTACAATACACACAAAGAGTTAAGAAACAGACTAAAGGTCATTACAGAAAAATCTTTTTCACCACAAATTTAAGCAGTGAATGATGGGTGGCAGGAAAGATATTGCTTAATTTCTTTCAAGTTTATGTTGATTATAAAGTGGAGCCCATGTGATTTCTTTACTTGTAAATGTGGAATTTATTTGTGTGTTGCTTTATCTAATTTGCTACTTTTAAATAATTTAAAATGAGTTTTGGAGATTGATAAAATTTATCATTAAGGAAGATCGTTGTTAGAAAGTTATGGTGGATGATTAAAAAACTTTGGCATTTAAAAATGAAACTTCAAATATAATTTCTCAGAGCTGTGGTCTACCTGTATTATTAATTTCAGTGCCTGTTTTGTGTGGGCAAAAATAGAGAAAATACTTTTTTTCCAAAAATGTTTCAAAGTATAATCCTGGGTTCTCTTATTGAGAGAAAGACAAGCATAGTTAATAGAGAATTTGTTATTTTTACATTAGAATTGTTTCCTCTATAAATAATCAAAATTCATTTTATAATCCTTTAAAAATATTTCTTTTTTATATTAGTCATTAATTTGATTAAAATATTAATTTGAAATTCCAGAATAATTTCCCAGAGTTGGTTGTATGCATGCTCTCATATTTCCACATAGCCATATATATATACATATATATATATATATGTATATATAGATGTATGTATAATGGATTTAGTTTACATGGTAGTGTTTCAAGTATTCTATTAGGATTTTCACAATAGTATCATGTACTGGTGTCACCAAAGCTCTGAGAGTAATATTTGTAAGTTAACTGTTTTATGGGGACATTGAAAATACTGTATTTTTGTAGGGTCTATTAAAATGAGTGTCACTTATTAGAAGTACAGTGGTATTTTTTGGCAATAGAATTTGTCACTTGAAGGCAAATGATACTTCACTTTATAGATGATGCACTAATTTTGATGTTGCTTTACGTCAGGGTGACATTATACCATGATTTTATAGGGTTTGACATTTAGCAAATGATTAAATGATTGGCCTATTTAATACGTTTCCCAGAAGTAAGTTTTAAATGCATTTTAATATATCAACAGTTTCTGATGAGAAATGTCTTTCAGAGCCTAATTTCCTTTGTCAAAAACTGACACCAAACCATGGTACCACGGTTTCTAGCTGCTATTATAGGATGATCATCATTAATCAAGATGGAGGCCCCCACTGGCCTCACAAGATCACTTAAAAGAAAAACAAACTCCTGGGTGTAGTGTTGGCAATGAAGCATCTCAACTCATCCCATCAGTTCTGTTTAATCTGTTCTGGGAGAGGTCGAAGAAGAGTCAGACAGAGGACCACCCAAGTCTCATCTCTTATGTCAGGTCTCCCCATCGACCCAGGGCTCCAGGAGAGGCTTCTGAGGCACAGAGCTACAAGGATCATAGTAAACACCTCTTCCACTCCTGATGGGACACCATTGTCCTGGCCCAGGGCTCTCATCCTTACTGTTCTACAGGAAATGAGGAAAAGAAATGGGGTTCCTGACCCACTGGAAAAGAAATATGATGTTTCAAAGCACCTCATTGTCAATTGTTCTGCCATGCTGCATACTGAGAAAAGGCAGGTAATAATGAAAAGAGACATTTTTTTTAGATTGATTGAAAAAAAAATTACTAATTACTCGAGGGGTTAAAAAATCTAATTTATTCCATAGGCGACCAAAACCAAAAATACATTAATTTCTGAGTATTGACTTTTGGAGTCATTGGCTTTGCTCCCTGAAATAAGAATCTGGTTTATGTTAACCACCCCTTCCCACCAAAAGAAAGAAAGAAAGAAAGAAAGAAAGAAAGAAAGAAAGAAAGAAAGAAAGAAAAGGGGAAATAAAGTTAAAGGTGTGCCTTTTTAAAAAAGAAAAACGACGACAACAAAGGAGTGAAATTCATGATGATTCCAATAGATTTGCCTCTTGGTCTTTGATTTTTACTGAGATCTTTCTGCTGAGGAAGCGATCTCAATCTGGTGAATCAGTAAGACACAAGGAAGGAGAATGGGAAAGATAAGGGTGGAAAGAACAAGGAGCGAAAAGTACTGGTAGAATTCCTGCAGATTTTGCAAAGCCAAATAGACATTCGTGGTCAATTTTTAAAACTTTATATGGCTTAAAAATACATTGCCACAAAAGATCTCTTACAATAATTTCCACCTTCTAGACAATATAACTCACTTTAACAAAGAGAATAATTTCAAAATATAAGTGTACTTTTGACAAGGAATACTCAAAATCAGTATAACATACTGATATTTACATCATGCTAATTGATTGCTCATTGAAACCTATAAAATATGTGTGTCTCGGTTCATTAAAACTCTTAATTGCATAAAAACATCAAACAATCCTAGTTGTTTCTGGGTCTTACATTGGATTACCACTTTCAAGATGAAAGCAGTTTTACAGAGAGGATGACAAATCAGCATTAATTTGTTTTTAATCTGAAAGATGACTGCACACATATTACTAATATAATTGCTTATTTAAGAAATAGGACTGAAATATCTTTCCGTGGGTGAACTAAAGAGATAGTATACCCAAAGAGAGGAAAATGAAGAAATTAGATTTACACCTTCAAATATTAAGTGAAAGTATTTGATTTGCCAGAATGATTAGATGAAGGGAGCAAGAAAAACATTTTACCATAAATCATCAAATCAAAGACCTCCACCAAAATTTAAATATTTGGAAAATATAGTGTGTTTGTCACCTTGTCTTTTCATTGGCTTTTAATGCTGTGCTCGGTCAATTCCTGCCCCCTCACTGGCACCCAGATCAAGAATGTCTATTCTGATGAATCTGCTGTTATCAAGAGGTAACAATACACCATAATCAGATAAACGGGCATGCTGGTACAGGACCACTGCTCTAAGCCTTTGGTAAATTCAATCAGGCAATGTGTTTGACTGATTCTTGAAATACTGACCAAACAGCGGGCTTGCTGAAACATTGGGTCAGTAAAAAGTTATGCAAATAAGGAAATCCAGTCAGTTCAGAAGATGGGTCCTTTATCTAGTATCAAGAAAAGCAGGGTTGAGTTTCCAGGAAAGTTCCTCTTACAGAAATGCTAAATTTTTCTGAGGCTCAATAAAATGTTCAAACACTGGGTTGATGATGCACCCTATCTTATGGTTGTAGTTAACGGATCATCTGGGAATTGGGGGTTGAGGGGGGTGGGAATCTCCAGATTTTAGATCACCTGCATGAACTATGTTCCTTAGCAATATAACTGCTTCCCATTATGAAAAGCATCCTGCCTTGCCCCAGAATATTGCCCCATCACTCAGTTAGACTGTCGCCCAGGTATATACGATAGCAAAAAACTAGAATATGGGCTGGGGAAAAACAGACGTGTACTCTAGAAAGCACCATTATAGGAGACCATCGGTGTCCGCTCCCCTGTGCATCCCTTCAGTTTCATTTGATCTAAACTACCCAGGGAATGTGTTTTCTGAAACCCCCCACTGTACAGAACTCAAAGCAGATTCAGTCGACTGGTGCAGCTGCGTTCTGAACCTTCTGGGGGCATTTCCATTTCTTGTATGCAAAACTGACCTCTCGTCATTGCTGCTGTAGCTGCTATAGGCCTGTCCCTCTGACTCGCTATGATGTTCCAAAGGCAGAGGATGGCTGCTGACATAAGGATAAGAGGCCCCCTTAGAGTACTAATTGTCTGGAGACCTTTGAGTATCTACGCATGGTTCCAGCTTCCAGTTTGGGAAGAACTTCCTTAGATGACCAAGGAACTTGAGTGGTAGCATTAACCCAGGTGCAAAGGTGGCGCATTTATGTCTCTGACGACAAACCAACCTTGTGTGCGGGGGGGGGGGGGGCAATGCCTTAACAGAACCATGGTTCCACTTCTGTTTTTAAAATGTTGACTCTTGCTGTATTGACAACTCTAAGCCTGTCAGCTGATTGTTACTGGGAAATGTTCCAATCTTCCTCACCTTTGACACTGTCTACAAGAGAATGGTTTGGAAACATGCCCCTATGAGGGTATAAATTGCACAACTTCTACTTTGGAGAATTCAGAGATTTCTGATCTATGGAGGGGAAAGATACACTCAGCTTTTGATTAAAAAGAATAAACGAAAACCTAGGAATGTTGAATTCCTCTGGATTCTTAACATGTGATTATCATAATCTTTCCTGAGAGCAGTTCTAGGGGAAGTAAAGAGGAAAAACAGAGGGGAGGGAAATAATTCACTGCTTCCAGCTTTAGAAGGTTTAGAAGCATTACTCCATCTGCTAGGGTTTCCCTAGTGGATTTTGTTCTAGGGCAGTGAGCTCACACTTTGTAACGACCCACTGAGCGTGAAGCAGGATGAGAAATAGGGCTGGATGTAAGACAGGCACAAAGAGAAGGGTATCTCTGCAGCTGTCCTGGTATCTCCCCAGACTATGCTCCAAAACACCTTTTCTTGGCCTAATTTTGTTAATAGCAGCGCCTCAAAGAGTGGAAGATTATGAAATCCAGGCAGTGTTTATGTAGAAAGCACTGAAACCCTGTGACTCTTCTTAGTCTGGTGTTGGAACCAGTGTGAGCCGGGCCCAAAGAAAAAGCCATGGGTCGAACTTTTACAAATACTATATTCAAACCCAGCATAACTTACAACCTATGTGGGGATGATTACTGAGGAAAAAGTTAAATAAATCATCCAATCTTTCTCTAGTTTGAAAAGTAGATACATTTTCTTCTTAAAACTACCAGTGTTGCACAGTTGTATTAGTTGTGCCAGGTTTGTTTCTATTTTTACCCCCCCCCCCCCGTCTTTAAAATAACAGGAGTTAGCAGCCTACAGTCAGGTCTCTCTATACCTGGAGTAAAATATCCTAGTACAGAGACTTTTATTCTCACCAGAAAACTCCATATTTCCTCCACAGGGAAACAATTCCTATAGCTGAATCTCAGAGGATTAAGGTATGTCACTCAAAATTCAAAACATTTGGGGGCATTTTATTGAAGAATATGATGGAAACAGTAAGTGCAATGTTTATAAATATTTGTTGAGCATCAAGTATATACCAGGCTCTGCATGACATGATCTCCTCTGCACAGAGTCTCACAATCAAATGGGAAGATGAGAGAGCTTCCAGAAAAAAAGGCAGTACAAGGCAATGTGGTGAGTCCCTTTGTTGCTGCTCTCGGCCCATGTATTGCAAAAGGAAGTAGCATCGTTATCTAGACAAATCTCTTCTGGGTTTGAGGGTGGCTATTCCATTGGGAGCTAAGTTCTCCATACTGGGTCTTAGGGCCTTTGGGAGGCCATTATCAACGTTCACCAAGGTGTAGGGCAATATTTGATAGGCTAGAAGTGGCAAGAGTGGAGACTTACTGGACAGAGTAAGTAGCAACCACAGATTCCTTTGAATCTGTAGAAGAGAATTTTGCCAGTTGGTTTGTTCTAAAGAAGAGAGAGAACACGATGAAAAGTGGTGGTGTTCTGCCTGGCCCAGCCCTGTGTCTATCTATAGGCTCCTGACATGTCGGGGGAAAGAGGAGGAAGGTAGGACGTTAAAAGGCATGGACTGCTGGATTGAAGAGGTTCTTCTGTGCTGCCACCCCAAAGAGTTGTTCCTATGACCTCTGTCTCTTATAGATTAACAGGGAGCTTGGGAGTCCTCAAGATCCAGTATTAGAATGAGGCACTCAGAAATGCAATCAGTTCACCAGCTGCATTTCACCAGCTGCATTTCCTGTTTATTTACTTCACTTCCCTTGGTGGGGTGAAGGGCATTCTCACTGCATGCTGTTTATCCCATCCCATGAAAACACTTGTTTGCATGTTGGGTCATACATATTTACAAACTGCAGGCATCCCTTCATTCTTCCAAGGAAAGCTTGATTCCTCTGAATCTGGGAACTGCTTATTTTTTCTTCACTCTGTCTATACATAATCAGTGTTTTCGACACCTAGAAATCCTTAAACTTCCCTGAGTATTCCCTGTGCTTTTCAACCTCTGCTTTTGCCCACAGTGGTCCCTCCACTGTAATGTCTTCCTCTCCCCATCCCCTTTCTAAAGCATCAAAATTAGACGCAGCCTTCAGAGTCCAGCTCAAGCATGACCACCACCATAAAGCTTTCCCTAATCTTACCTGGAAGAAATTTCTCTTATGATAATAAGTCGTATTATTTTTTGGTAAATTTTATAGTACTTACCACGTTCCACCAAAGGTCATAGCTATTTGGTATTTGTGCTTTCTCTCCTATCAACTATATACTCCTTGAGAGGATCAGACAATACTTCAAAGAGGTATTCTAGACACAAGAGCTTCCAGAGGGCACATCTGGTTTTGCTCACCATGTATCATTAGTGCCTGTCATGGTAGGTGCTCAATAAATGTTTACACAATGATGAAATGGATGACAGGCCTAGCACATAAACACTATAAATATTGAATCCAATGGGAAGTTGGTGTCCAGTCTGCACAATCTTAAGCCATTTCACTTTCTTAGTTCGTTCACTATGCCCGTTTTTTAATTAATTTTTTTTTTTTAATTTTCCCTTTTAATCTAATTCTCCTTCCCTCCTCAGTATTTCTTCTAAGACCTTTTGGGCTCTTCTGCTGTGCATCAGCAACTGTGTTTAATTTCTCTTTTATGTTTTCTAAGGACCTGAACACTGTCCAAAAAGTTTAACAAGTGGCTTTTTTTTTTAATTGAATTGGAATACATAACATCTATCCTTTTGATTTGTTTGGATTTTACTTCTCATCTTGGTAAAAGTCATGCATATAGGTTCCAGAAATATTTCAGAGAAGTGGATGCGTGAGTTTGAATTTACAGAGCCATGGTTTTGACCTTAAAGGCATCTTAGAGATAATCAAACCCAGTTCCTTCATTTCTCGGAGGCCCAAAGCCTAGAGAGGTGATGTGACTCTGTGAACTGAGAAGACAAAAGTGTATGGTTAGATCTGGTTGTAGACCCTTTTTAAGGTTCTTCCACCTGTCCATTGTGACTTGGTAGATTACTTTGTGCAAGCTATTTTTTTTAAATTTGGAAGCATGAGGAATGGTAAAGAGAGTTGGGTTGGGAATGGGGTTAGGGAAAGGTAGTTGGGAAGAGGGAGTCCCCAATCCTATTTTTTACCTAAAGTTCTGCTTCATGCTGCCTCTTCTAGAATAAGGAAGAGTCTGTCCGCAGGCCTTTGGCTGTAGTTCAGTCTGACAATGTTTACACATTGCATTTTGGCATCTTTTCATGGACAGACTCCACCACCTGTATCCCTAAAGTGAAAATGTCATGTACTCCAGCCAAAATTATCAAGAAAAGCTGCAGAAAGCTGTAGCATTAATATGATAAGTACTTAGATAGATCACAGAAAATCTGGATTACTTGATAAAACCACATGCCACCTGCCAAACTGTTACAGAGGTCAGAATCTTGTCTATTGATATCAAAGTAGAGAGAAAACTATTTATACTGTCATTAGCAGTAACTTCACTGGATACTTCCATTATAGGAGGGAAAGAGGGGAATCTAGTCCCGAAAAAAACGAAACAGTGTGTAAGAGGGGAAAACCCTGGGTTGGTCTGCTCTTAACCACAGCTCCTTTACTACCTGATAGGATTTTGATTTCCTTGCAAGTAAAGCATTTCTTTAGCTTTCTCTCAGAAATATTTCCCATATTTTTCTATTTCAGTTGCAAAGCACATTGACTACAGAATTTAGTGAAATATTCCCAAACTTAAATCCATTTCTCATCTACTATTATGCTTACACAAATAATATTAATTACTCCATCTGCCTTTCTTTCTTTTTTTTTTTTTTTTCATTTCTTTGTGTGAAGGGAATTTGCTATCTCTTTACATGAAGAGAGCTTGCAGGCTGGCTGATGATGGCTTCTTTTCAGGATTTTTAAAATTCTAGAAGCCATAAGTATACCTTGAAGGAAACTTTCATCATCATTTTAAGAGTATGGTGCCTCAAATTCTCCAGAGGTCTACACTTGGGTCTTATAGCCCAGTGTTTATATATTTACAGATGGACAGAATGTCACGGTCTGTTAAACCAACTGAAGTGAAAAATGAAAAACAAATTATTAGTTGAGAGAGTAACATTTTAGAGTAGTAAGAATATTTCAGAATAGTAAGAGTACTTTAAGTAAGGGTATTTTAGGATATAAGAGTGAGAGTAGACTTGAGGGCTGGGTTTCTAGAGAAATTCCTTCAAGAGAAATTAGTAAGTTATTAGAGAAGAACTCAAAAAGGGGAAAAGAAGGGAGATAAAGGGCTGACAGGGAGAAACTGGAAGACAGAAATGAGACTCAGATTCAGACACACCCTCTAATAAGCTGTCCTTCAGACAGCCCCAGAACTCCCTATCTTTCCCTCTCCTCCTTGGTTTCTGGCCTCCCTCCCACTCTTCTAGAAGTAGAAAGAATTCAAAATGAAAAATAAGACATATAGTAGAATCACATTTCATTTCACTGCTATTTATTTTCAGAAACTACTTTCATAATGTAGTGAATAATTTTTTAGACATGCAACTTCACAGTATAAGGAAAATCACCCACTAAAGTTATCCCATTTAAAAAAAAACAACCAGGTAGTTTTCTGAAATAAAGGCTAATATCAAATAATATAGCCATAGGTAAATTCTGGGGGGAAATGAGGAAAATTATTGCTCTATCATAAAACAAAAAATGACCTTGAGAGGATCTGGCTCATCTGTCTACCTTCTGGAAAGAACTAATGTTATTTTTAATTTCCTCCAGAGAAGAGGCTGCTTCTTAACTCGGTAACCCGTCCTGATAAAGCGACAAAACATGTGTTTCATCCCAATAAGACCCTCCATTTCAATTGCAGGGCTTAAATCTGATATATACTATCCTCATCTACAGTTGGACAGAGCCACACACTTTTTAGGACATATCTGCACTTAGGAAAAGCCGCCACTAGATGGAGCCCTTATATCCCTATTTTATTTCCTTGTCTTGGCAATTCTGTAGCCTGGATGACCACACACACTGGACAGTCCATTCTCATACCTGTTTTGCTGATGTAACTGTGAATAACTGTTAATCAACTGTTGATAAAACTGTTAACATCCATTTCTATACTCTATTGAGATAATTAATTTGAAACAACCCTTTAGGTTTAAACAATGTAAGACAATACAGTAAGAGCTTTGGCCGTATTTTAAGTAGTTTCTATATTTTTTGACTAAACCTCTCTGGTTGTATCCCAGTCATAGAGAGACCCAATCATAAGGGGAGAGAAAGAGAGAGAGAGACTGACTGCTCTCTAAGCCTTGGTGAAATGTGTGATTTAGTTTTGATATTCCCAATTGTTCAGGTTATTACACCTGCCATTTTATTAGTCCTCTAATTTGCTTTTGATTTTCAAATATTTTGTGCCTATCTGCCGTTATTTTAACCAAGCTTCCTTCAGATATGCTCATTCTAAATATGTGAAAGATAAGCTGCTATAAATTATTTACAATACATATTTTTAAATGAGCTCTTTAAAACTTAAACATTGGGATTTAAATGTGCCTAGCACAGGCTTCCTTACATAATTCTACAACTAGTCGAGTCTGAATATGTGTCTATCTGTGTGTGGCTTTACTTCCAGATGACATCTGGCAATGATAAGCATCTAATATCAACTCCTAATTTTTCATTTTAACTATGTAATTAGCATAATCATATTTTACCTAAATATAAATTAAGGAATGTGTTGCAAAAGATATCTCATAAAGTGATAATCAGATTCAAAGGGTGGTTTAAAATCTTCGCCTCCTCCCTTCTTTCAGTCAGAATGTCTAGGTACTGGAGGTAGAGAGCCTCTGGCAGTTTGGGTGATGTGTCCTCAAGCTATTTTGGTTCTTAAATATTTGGAACTGCAAGGGCCTCTGATGGCTGGATCATAGTTTTAAAAGCCAGATGTTACTGTTTACTTCTTCTAAGCTAATTATATCCCCACCCTCACAGCTTAGCCAGCACCCTTGTTTGGGACTCTCCTTTGTTAATTCCATCAAAGCCCTATGTATTTGTGGGTTCATGGTGTTTCTCTTCCAACCATTTATCTTTTCTTCTTCCAACCCCAAGCAAAAATAAAAGGAAAACATGTTCTTCTTTTCTGAAGTCTATGTGAAACTATTAAATCCTCTGGTGTTTTCCTCCAAAGGAAACCATTTCCTTCTAGCCCCACGATCAGGAACCACAAATTTAGTGTGCTCTTTCTTAAGAAATTCATTCAACCTTCTTTGGGGATTGACCTTTGAACACAATTCTTCAGCCATACTTGTGGTGTCGTTCAACTTAGCAATAATTATTTTGCACTTGATAGAATCACATAGTCTTGTTATGATCAAGACAGATTTCTCTAGAAGGTCATCACTATGGTAGATACATTCTTTTTAAAAACATGAAAGTTGCTGGCAAACATCACAAATATAGGTTTGTCACCATTTCCCAGAGAAATTCAAACTTGGGACTCTGTCTCTTAAACACACACACACACACACACACACACACACACACACACGTCAGTCACTTTTTTTTTTTTTATTTTTAGGTTTTTGCTTATTTCTGAAAAATGATAGTGACTATCCCTGTGATCTAGGGACCTAGATCATCATAAACTACTCTAAGTTAAAATACTATAATTTCTTCTTTTCTTTTTTAAACTTTCCATAAATACTTCCAGCATGTTTACCACCCCCCCTCCAATATGTACCCATACTGAGAGGATACATCCAGGCCTATGTGTGGGCTAGAACAGAGCTAGCTTAGAGAGCTCTTTAAGCATTCTCACCCAGGTCTTCCTCTGGACCATCCTGAGAGTTGCTCTCTAGCCAATCTCTGTGCTTATCCTTTTAAAAAGTTATCAGTAATTGAAACCATTTATCCTTGTCTTGCTGTACCATCCAATTTAATCAAAATTATTAATGAGCAAGGGATTTTGAGAACAGTAGGAGACAGAAGTAAGCCACGGTCCCCCCTCTCAAGAAACAGTGTAGTGGGGAGACAGACACAGAAAATCTAATACATGCTGTGTAGGTATAAAATATGAGGGGAGAACAAAGAACAACGTATTATCACTTTCTCTCTTAGTCTAATAAGATGGCAAATTGTTTCCTTTCAGCTTTATTGTTTTTATTTATTTATTTTTAAATTTATTTTAGAGAGCAAAAGAGAAAAAGAGGACTGGGGATGGAAGGGCACGAGAGGAGGGAGAGAATCTCAAGCAGACTCCCCACTGAGCTCAGAGCCTGATGTGGGGCTAGATCCCAAGACCCTCAAATCATGACCTAAGCCAAAATCAAGAGTTGGATGCTTAACCAACTGAGCCACCCAAACACCCATTAAGTTTTACTGTTTTTATAATGTGGGTGTGGAAGTTTTCTATTCCCTTAGGAAGGCAGGCTCCTGTCCCACATGTATGTTCTTTTCCAAGAAGGGACAATGTCTCAGGTGACAATGGGAATAGAAATAACTGTAGTCCTCATCTACAATGTTCCATAGCAGGGAGGAATCGTCACTACGCTAATTGAGTTGACCTTCCACTTTCACTTGGCTTTGTCCTTCCAGGGGATTATCTTGTAAGGGCCAGTCAGAGGGGCTGAAGGGCATCTCCTTCTTTCTGGAGGGAGAGCACTGAAGCTTACCAACAAAGGTCTACTGTGCCGCTTAAAGAGATCAATCTGAGGAAAGGAGAGAATAGAACAGTGAATCTTTGGTGTTTCAAGAAACTTTGCTCTAAAATAATTCATTTGTATTTTAAACACAAGAAAAATGCACATAATTCTGGTGAACTTAGATATTCTAAATACATATGCACTTACAGACAAGGAAAAATCACACTCTTTACTGTTAGCAAGCGCCCCACTGTTAGAAGGATGCTTTGTGTTTATGAACAGAACAGGACCCATTAGAGTTCGGTAAGTAAAGCAACCTGAGCAGCACTTGTAATAAAATTTTTTAGGAAGTAAAACATCAAAGAGTGCCTGGAAGTATGCAGATACAGACCAAGTCTCACGCATGCCGTCCAGAGAGAGAGTGGAGGTGCCCATGGAGCTTATCCCAGATCCTTCACTGTCTGCAATTCCACAGGGCAACACCTCTAAGCACTAGGAAGCAGTAGCCATCTAAATTCCCGTAAATTATTCTGAGGGAAAAATATCACCAGGAATGACACTTGCAATAGAAATAGCAGATACGTTTTACATCGAACAAAATCCCAGCGTTTTTGTTTGTTCTTTGAGGTTTTAATTAAGGCTTTTTTTTTTTTTTTTTAAACTCAGGTTAGAATTAGCCTAGAAGTGAAACAACTGTATAATAAAGATGAGTTCAGAAAGTATGGCAGTTCAACCATGGTCTGGAAAATAGGTTGCCAGATGAAGTACTGGCTTTTCCCTTGGAGCCATTTAGTGTCTCTGTGCATCAAATTAGAAAATGTAAGTTTATTAAAACAATTTGCAAGGAATTGTGAAGCATGCTTACAGCTGAAAATGAGACTGTGCTTCTTCAGTACTTAACCAGTGGGCTCCTGACCCTCAAGTACCACTTTGGGCATATTGCTGGACATGAAGTTGAAAACTACTGGGAAAAGCCCAATATCTATATATATATTCAATGGCCAACATGAAAAAGCCATCTTTTTTTTTCTTTTTTTTTTTGCACTATTAAATGGAAATGTTTACTTAACAGCTATGGGGTGTGATGCCCTTGTTTTTTAGTTTTTTTTTTTTTAATAAAATTGTGTATACTTAAGGTGTACAACATGAGGATTCGATATATAAGTACATTAGTGCAATTATTACTACTCAAGATAATTAGCTCATCTCCTCACAGTTACCTTTTATGTTTGTGTTTGTGTGTGTGTGTGTGTGTGTGCATGCATGTGTGGTGAGAGCACCCAAAATCTATCCTTTTAGCGAATCTCCACTATTTAATACAATTTTATTAACTACAGTCGGGACCTGAACTCTAGACTTACCACATTCCTACTATGCAGACATCATAATTCCACTCATTAAGTCAGCTTTTGTATTTCCAAATTCTTGTGAGAGCTGAAAGCAATAAACTTCCTAATAGTGCCAAGATTGGTTCTTTTGTGAACTATGTGCTGAACTGTCTGCTAAACTAGAGAAAACTCTATGAAAGTTATGTCTCTAACTCCTTAGGGTACATGATAAAGCAGGGAATCACACACCTCAAAGAAAACTGAAAGGAGAAACCAAATTGACTAAAAAAACTGAAGGAATCAAATTTAAATTCTCAATACATCATGACACGTGTTACAACAGTTTTAAATTCTTGTGTGAAGAATGAACGGATGTGGTAAAACTATTAAATACAATTGTGTCAGGGGGCCTCCCAGCCAGGAGGAACTCAACTCTGTCCAAGACCAGTACAAAGTCACAAAGAAGCTAATCATTCTTTAGCTTAATACACACCAATTAGTCTTCCTCCAGGCATCTGCTACCTGATTTTGGAGACCATATCAGAAATGAAAAGAAGCAGTGTCTTATTTATCATATATCAAATTCTAAGGCATAACTTGTGAAGACCCTACTGTGCTTTACTTCCCTCAGAAAGAGATGCACTTACCTGTCCCTAGTATAAAGCAGTCTTTCATGTGGCTTTAAAGATTAGTCCCATGTCAGGTTATTATATTGCTTCCTCTCTGCAAAAGCCAACCATATAAGTCTCAAATCCTGAAATTCACTGGAATATTTATCAAAAGTTATTTTAGCATAAGCTAGACCACTGTACTCAAATCTCTGTTTATCAAGTTTGCCTCCAAACTCTGCAAGTGGAGGAAACTTCAGGCATTTTTATGGATTTCAGAATTCTCCAAGCACTCTTGGAAAAACAGAAATTAATGGGCTTTTGGCATTTTAGATATCATTGTTGGGATTATCAAAGTCTTCAGTAAGAAACTCAAACAAATAGAATAGCAAATCACTAGTGAGAAAGCAATAAGCATTTCTAGTGAAATCTATGTCCAGTGTACTAAGCACAAAGAGCTTATTTTATCCAGATCATATGCAATTAGATGTACCCTAAAGACCACTATCCAATAACGGTTTGTCTCCTACTTCCTGACTGGTGTTGTTTCTAGTTTTTGTGTGTGTTAGGAGGGTGAGTCAGGGAAAGGGTGTCCCTACTACTTTTGAAAGTAGTACCTAACTCTCCAGGTAGGATCAAATCATCTAGAGTGTGACTTCCCTTCATCTCCTCAGGACAATTGCATTTAAATATGGGCCAAAAGCTTAAGTCACAGAAATGAGGTTTACTCACAGGATTTCAGAGAACAGCCTTTTGGGAAGCTTGGGACAGGATGGTGCAGTTGCGCTAGAGCTCTAAAAGTACAATGTGCAGGTCTGCCTTTCTCAGATTAGGCTGAAACTTCAAGTCTTGCTGAAACTTCCAAGTCTTTGTTACAGAGTGCCTTGGAATCCTAGAGTCTGGTTTAATCAGTTTATTATCAACTCCAGAATAACAGAGGAGTATACACAGAGAGGACTTGTCTCAGGTGAAGTGAAATAATTATTTCCTTAATTAAAAACTAATTTAAATTCTAGGCTACTTACAGTAGCTGCTTGTTGGGGGAAGGGAACCACAAATTTAAAGTTGTGGGTTTTTTTTTTTAATGTTTGGGAAAATGTTTCAAGCAATAATATATTAGGCCTGCAATACTTTTGTCAGGTGAAGTGTCCTGGCTTTGGAAGGGTGAGAAGAGAATTTGAAACAGCAGTCTGTCTGCCTTTCAAAGGGCAGCTCTGATTATATAGTTAACCTGACATTTGGGCTGAGGAATTGAACCTCACCAGATGGCACTGGATTTTATTGAGCTCCCCTTATCCAAACTACAACATGCTTACTGCTTTCTCTCCACATTCCCCACATTTCAGCCTCCAGGACCAGCTACCAGCAAGTCATTTTGTCCATTTTCATTGGTCAGACCACACAAGGAACATCCTATTTCTTTAAATCTCTGAAGATCAAATTGCCATGTAGAAACCAACTCCCTATCAATTTTCTCCACATTTAATCCTCAGCTTCTTGTCATATGTTCATTTTTCTGCATTGGTTCCCATGGTAACGGGTCTATTGGCAGAGAAAGTGTGACTCTGCTTTTAGCCTTCTGTACAATACAAAATCCTCCTAGTGATCCTCAGGCAAGTGTTGTATGAAAAGGCAGAGAGAGCCTATGGTTCCCTAGACTAATGCCTTGAAACCCCTACCCCACTGATGATCTTTCCCACCCTATTCTCAAACCAGGCCCACTGCCCAGAATCCCTTCACCTTTTGATTCAAGTATTCGAAGCACCCTCCTACCCAACTACAGATGCCAGGACTGAACTTTTTTATTCAGATGGCGTCCTCTTCTGTCAGTGACTTACAGATAGAAATGTTTAACTAATGGCAATGGCTATTTGGAGGCAACACAGGAGAAGCAACTTGCACTCAATTTTCTATAAACTATCCTCTATCCTCAGATCCTATGCATCTGAGATGTATACAGCCCAGGGAATAAGTAGGTCCCAAATGGGGCCTTAAATCGGGTGTCTCATTTTAGAACAACAGGAGACAACTAAACAGATTTCTCCCAATGACTAGTTAGGTGGCACATGAGGGGAAGGCAAGGAGTCATCCTAGAGAACTGAGCTCCTGAGGAAGAGGAAGAGATAACAAAGATGTAGAGAAGCAAAGGAAACCTTGGAAGTGGTGGCTCAAATGTGGCTACAGTTGGGACAATTCAGGGTTCAAGTACGGAAAAGGTAAGAAACCTACCAAACGTGAAGGAAATGGAGCATAGTGAAAAAAGGAGTTTTTGAGTTAACTATCTGCAGAAAGGGAACCTGCAAATGAGTGAATAGCTTTCTGCAGACTTTGGCCCAACTCCATTTACAAAATATTTTTCCAAGGAATCTTTCCCTTAGTAACAGATTATATATTTTATTTTGAATTCTAGAATTCCACTGTGGCTTGGCAGTAAGTTATATGCCTAGCAACCCCAAATCTCCTATGTCCTCAGAACTTAGAAAAAAAATCAGGAACTGTTCATCAGAAATTAAACACATGCTGAATGTGCTTTTTTTTTTTAAAGTTAATGAATTCAGGGGAATGAAAATAGATGTTAGAAATAAAAATGTGGGTATCTCTAGTTGAGAAAATGAATGATCAAATGTAACGGTTTCTTTTTTTCATTGGGTCTTAAAAAAATATGTGATCTTTAAGCACACCGAAGTTTTAAAGTCAGCTGATTATATTGTACAAAGGTATTTTTGGCCCTTTAAAGATTATTTTCCTACATTAAGAAAAGTTTTCTTATATTAAAAACTTTTTATTGTGACTCAGGTTTTGTGTCTCGTATAGACACAGGTATATAGCTGTTTTTCTTTGCACACTTGTTTTGCACAGGTAAGATAATGAGATTAAATAATGCCCAGGTATGCAGGTCAACTTTTATGGTAGTTAAAGGAAAGCATTTGATGAATGGACAAAAGAAATCACATAATATTTCTTTGTATCTTCCCGTCTCTCTTCCCCTTCCCCAGTGCTCTACTAAAGAACATCTATTTAGTCAGGAAATCTTATGTAATTTTTTGGAAAGTCCATAGAAAAAACAAGTTGCAAGTCTCAGGCAGATACAACATAAAGCAGTTCCCCTACTTGTTAGAATGGTAATTTATTTTCAGAATGTAATGCCAAAATAAATGTTATATTCAATACTTGTAGAGTCTTTCCACTCAGAGGACTCTCATTGGTCTTGAATGTGGAAAAGACATCTGTTCAGGGCAGTGAGTAATGTTGTATGTTAAGTTTTACTCTAGAAAATTTGGTTTTAGCTTTGATGACACCTAGTGTCAATGGAATGCAATAAACGTTTTATACTGCTTTCTGATGTTTAGGTATTTTCCTATAACATCCTCAACTGCATTTTTCTCCTTGAAAGCGCTAGCCTTACTGTTTTCTGTTTGGAATGAAGAAAAAGATAACTGATAGGCAGATAAGCTGGATATTTTTGTCTCAAAGCCAGTCAAGTTTCTTTTTGGACTCAGTGTGTAGAAGGGACTAAAGGAAGCTTAAGGACAATGGCATTGTCTTCATATAAGGAGTAATTTTTTCCTAGTTAAAAAATCAGAGGTGAATCTACTAAATTGTTTATAAATTTCAAAGACCACCTCCAATAACCTTATAAAAGTAAGGTTGTTGGTGCTGTAGTTTCATTTTTCCCCACTTTTTAACCATCCAACAGCAGCCCCCTCAGCTGTATATAAGTAAACCATAATATGAAATATGGTCTCTTTCTACTCAGAGAAGAAGTATTAAGAGCAGCAATTCTAAATAGACAGTGATAGATTTTTAATTGGTCTATAAAGAATTATAAGTAAAAGGATATTAGGTACTAGGTTTTTAGACTTTTTAAGTATCCATGAAAATTGTTCTTTCATTCCTAAAGTAACTGACAATTAATTACTTTGGATCTTAGCTATTGGGGGGGGCAAACTCAATCTTTTTATTCCTGTGTAAAGACGTTCTAATTCCACCTATTTATATTAATATTTTTCATATGCTAAACCCATATGCATACATACAAATTATCCATTTTTCCTTTGAGATCATATAATTCAGTCAGTGAAATATTTCACTCTTCTTAAAGAAAAATTCCTATGTAGTGATGCAACATCGGGCCACTATTTTAGTAAGATGAAGACAGTCTTCTAGACTCATTCTTTTTCAACATCTGACTTCACTACCATATGTGCAGGACAACAGTGACATCTTAAGGCCAAGTAACTAGAACTCCTTTAGCCAGAGAAAGAACTTGAATTGGGATCTGTTCTCAAAGAAATTTCATTATGTTATCAAGTAGTTTTCACGTTCACAGTTTGCAACTGGTATATCTTATAAATGCTACTCTATGACTTCTTTTGCAGTCTTTGTGAACATTTTAATGTGCACTGGTAAACACTAACATTTTACATAGACATACTGTATATTAATGCATGCATTTCATTGCATAGTTTATTGACACTCCCCTTGTAAAGCTTTTATGGAAGAAACAACAAGCCACAGCAGTATAGCAAAAGAGGCTTAATCTTTATAAATTGGGGCCTTTTCTGTCTCTTTGCTAGCCTAGGTGGCTGTATACAAATTTGGGAGGGAGGGGGCAAGAAACAACTCTTAACATTTAAGGTTTTCTACATGGTTGAACTCTAGCCAATTCAAAATAAATTGCTTACTTTAGTAAAAAATTTTACCATTTTATAAAAAAAATTAAATCATGACATGTTTAATTGAAATGGCTGTATTGTAATTAATATTTTGAGATAATTGTGATTTTGAGCTTCAATTATATATAAAAAGTTGTCATTTTTGTATGTGCTAAAAAAATGTATCACAATTAACAGTACTTTTTAGTTGAACTACATATTGATGTAAATAAAAACTGAATGAAGACATATTTACTACTTTATTAACATAGATTGTGAATGTACTTAATGGTTTTTTTTGCAGTATGACACCATAATGACCTTGAAAGCTGCTTCATTTTATGTGCAAAGGAGTCCTATGAATCTATATTTTAAATTTACTGAATCAGTGAAATTAATTACTTTGTCAGTTAATTTGCAAATGCAAGCTGTACTCTCCAGTTTATTTTATGTATTGACACTAATTGGTAAAGGTGTACAATGTGATTAGAATGCATTTTGAAGATGCTTTCTGTACAGATACAAAATACAGGGACTAAAATAATGCTGTGCAGTGTATAGCAGAGCCATTTTTCGGCTTTGGTGTACTCAACTTTTTCAGTATTTAAAAATGTGTTTTGAATAACATAAAAGTCTCTTTATTGTATAAATAATAAAATGTCACCTTATTGTAAAGTGTCTTTTGTTTAATATTGAAGCAGATTTCTTAGCAACAGAGTTGTAGTATGAAAAGGTTTTTTTTTTTTTTTTTAAGCCAAAACAACCATTATAATCAATACTGGAAATATTATAAACATGTTGTATTTTTATTAGCAATGCACTTTTTCATCATATGAGCATGCTTCAATCACCCAAAAGCTAGCTACCTACCTATCTATATAAATTAACATACACTCTACTGATGGGCTACTTAACAGAATCACATGGTAAGTTTTATAATGACTGATCAGCCTACCTCTGACATTTTTGGTGTAAACAGAAATATTTCTATTTTCTTTTTATTAAATTAAGTTAACCTGTAGTAAATTCCCCTTTAGAAAGTTTCCATATGACTACAAGTTTAGTCTTATATGAAGATTAGAAGTAAATTTGAAAAGTAAGGCCCTGGAAATTAAAAAAAAAAAAAAAAAAAAGCACAAATCTGGATTAGAACACACCAACAGAGTAGATAATGTAAACAAATATCTGCTTAGTAAGTTACTAAGAAATTTCAAAGATTTCTATATGGTATATGTTATTAGTTATTTTTTGTTGCTGATATTTATAGAATTAAAATAAGTTCTTCAGTACTTTTGTAAAGAAGAACAAAAGGTATTTTAAATGCACTCTGAAGGAAAAATATGCAGATCCAACTCCTTCAAATTTCTTAAATCTACAAGTAGTAGGTAACTGTATGGAAACTTAAGAGTAAGAAATTATTTTATAAAAACTTGTCAAGTTTTAAATTCAAAACTGTGAGAGTAATTTAAACAATACTTTTACTGCTTCCTCTACCAATAACTACACCACATGTAACATTTCTGTTACATTAGAAATTATGAAAAAATGGTTTCATAAAATGTGGGGAAAAGGCTAGACAAGAAAATTTCAACTAGATTAAAACAAAAGCAACTAGATTAAAACAAAAAGATAGTGACTGTTAATTTAAAACTTATACCAAGACCAACCAAATCACAGAAGTCTTATCATGGGTAAGGAAAAGCCTTTTTTTTTAAAATGCCAAAGAACAGTTTTAAATAAAATTCAATTCAATTTTCTATCTAACAAAAAGGTAGAAATTAGATTATCATATTCAAATCAACTGGTCACATTAAATGTAACACAAACAGAAAAGGTGGGAAAAATCCCACTTCTACAAAAATGCTTTATCATTATAAAAATATCAAACTAACTTAAATAAAAATCCACTTCTGAAGAAACTGTTTCCTATCTTATAAGGAATGAAAGTAGGATAAATCTTATGCAAAACTTTCAGAATAAATGCATGAACACTGTATGTG
Source organism: Mustela nivalis (assembly GCF_964662115.1). Classification (NCBI taxonomy): domain Eukaryota; kingdom Metazoa; phylum Chordata; class Mammalia; order Carnivora; family Mustelidae; genus Mustela; species Mustela nivalis. The sequence continues at coordinate 55,909,313 of NC_139029.1, forward strand.
GCTATCATCATTACGAATGCACAATACCTTAGAAAAATGTTATTTATCAATGTAAGAAATCTAAGAATTAACATAACCAAGATATAAAACCAACTCTCAATTTAAGTAGGAATCCGGTCTCTCAAATATTCCAGAATAGCAGCTGTTCCTTTCATTAATATGGCTGCTCGAGGAACACGGAATGGATTTCCATCTAGTAGTAGTGTTCTAGACAAAAGAGAGAATTAAGAATTATAACATTTTCCATTAGGGAGGCTTTTCTTCTAATTTCATTTGCAATTTTATAATTAAATCTGTGTATTTTTCTCTATTTGTCCCTTTTCAAATCAAAGCATTTCAATAGTTGGAATTAGAACTACAATAATAATTCAAACCACATTAATTGAATACTTGTTATAGGAAAGATATTGTGTTGAGTAATTTATATTCACTGACTCTCTCAATTATCTTAACAATCCTATGGATGTAGACACCACTGATATTCCTATTTAGTAGATAAGGAAATATAAGTTCAGAGAAGACAGATAGACATGTCCCAAGATCATCCCGCTGTTAAACTGAGGAGCTGTGAGCCACCATTTTACCCATCTTCTCCTCAATCTTATAATGACCATACAATACATGGTCGAATTATATTTATACACTAGAATGAGCATATTTATCAGTATACCAAGGGCTATAATGTAATCAAAATATGCCCCCTCCACCATGGCAAACACTGACAAATCCCTGCTCTCTACCTCCCTTGACCAGATACACACAGAAAATCTATTTGCATGTTCTAAAATGAGGTTCAATTAATATTTGAGGACTGGTTGACTTGTTTCTTTATAAAATTAGTAAAATAAATTATAAGATAAAGAGACTTTTATTTTAATTTTTAATAATGTAAGTGTTTGTATCAACAAAAGCCAAAGGATTCATACCATATTATACAACAGATCTAAATGATATCTTCAATATTTCCATGGGCTGTGGGGATTCTTTTGAAGGTTGATTTTCTTAATTTATAAAAAGGAATGAATTACAGTCAATCCTCATTATTCACAGCCTCCGTATGTGCTAATTTGCCTTCCACTAAAAATTATTATTAACCCCAAAATCAATACACAGGGCACTTTCGAGGTCATTTTTGGATATGCACAGAGCAAAAAATTTGAGTCAATCACTTGGCACATTCTCAGCTGAGGTCAGAAAGGTGATATCTCCCTTCTTGTGTCAGTTCTCCCACTGTAATCAAGTGTCCTTTCTGTGGTCTACTTAGTCATGGAACAGTTTTTGCATTTTTGTACTTTGTGTTGGTGATGTCACTGTTTAAAACGGCCTGCAAGTGTAGTGCTGAAGTGTTGTCTACTTTTCCTAAACGCAAGAAGGCTGTTGTGTGCCTTTCTGAGAAAACATATATACCAGACAAGCTTCATTCAGACATGAATTATAGTGTTGTTTGGCCATAGTTTAATGTTAATGAATAAATAATATGAAATATAGAAAAACACATTTAACAAGGTTCCATATTGACTAGTTCATGAAAGGTGATCAGAATCTCGAAAGAGCCTAACTTTATACTTCCCCTAGCAATAATGGTTCAGTATTCACTAAAACTTTATAAAATATAACTACTGCAAATAACAAGAACAAACTGTATTTGCCTCTTAAAATTCACTAATATGAGGCACCAAAGCAGATGTCAGTGCTGCCCTAGTAAAGTATGCCCCTCATATATAGTTTTCAATAATTAAATTCCTTTTGACACATTCTGCTTAAGTACTTGGCTTTCTATCAACATCTTAAACTCTCTTTATATCCGTTTAACAAGCACTTATTGAGTGCTTTCTGTGTTCTAGGCACAACAACTCTTTTCTAAAGGAGGAAAAAGAAATGATACAAATGAGTCCAAACAAAGCAGGATGGAAAATCAGATGGAGGGACTAACTCTGCTTGGAGAAGAGGGAAGGTTTTCAAAGATGATATTTAGGATGATAACTGATAAAAGCAGGGTAGAGGCATTTGAGGCTAAGGTAACAGTCAACGGAAAGAATAAGAAAGACCATGCTGGCCTTGAAATAAATGGTGATAGTCTGTAATCAGATTTTTAAAAACTTTGTATGCATAACTGGGGAGTTTATATTTCCCTGACATTTTTTTGCAGTGGAGTTTCAAGTTATACACATACACAGTGATGACAAAAGTATCCAAAAGCAGTTATTGTATGTATACATATATTATACTATACAAACAAAACTTGAAAATATATTATTTGGTAAAACTTGAAAAATGGAATTGGGATTCTGGATTTTGCTACCTGTTATTTTTAACACAACATTAAATTTTTTAATTCAACTTTAATGTGAGAGTACCTCAACAAGAGAAAAGAAACAACTTATGAATTGATCAAATAAATGGAAACACTTAGTAGAATGGTGTAGTTACCTTAAGGTCACACAATTACCAAGCTCTGGTGGAATTTGTAGGAGGTCATTATTTTGAAGATCCAATGTCATCAGATTTTCCATTGCCTTCATTTTCTGAGGGTCTACAGATCCAACCTGATTGTTACTAATCAAAATTGTTTCAAGTGTGGGGATGTGATACAGAACTTCAGGTAGTATTTTGAACCTATTAAAATATGAACAGAATACCTAACTATATTGGGATGAAGGCAAAAATCATTCCTTCAAATAGATGATCTTAAGTTTGATACCATGATATAGTTTCCTTTAGGGTAATTTATTTTATATTTGGTTTAAGTGTTGTATTCAAATTTTAAGAAAATAAACTGATTTTAGAAACCTTGAAATATATGTTAACTACATAGACTTGTAACATTTTCTATTAATTGTGCAAATGCAACAAAAGGTTAGAGTAAATTCTCCTATATTTTTCTTTTCACATTTAATAGACAAGGAAATCCTCCTGAGATTCTATATAAAATGTCCCCATGCAGGTATTCTTCCTTAGTTTGCTTTTACTTCTTATGAAACAGAATTACTACCAATATATTAAGTAAATATTAGAAAGTTGTATTTTACGTTGATGGAAGCTTCAAAATGTGTGCATTTTTGGTTTGTGAAAAGATGACTAACATGGACTGCTGCTTGCTCATCCAAAGCAAGACTGAAGATGTCACAAAAAAGAAGGGAAGGCTGACTGCTCTCAGAGCAGTATCAGCAATTAATGCAACATTACTGAGGATCTTTGGGGGACAGAGGCTGGCATGGTTTCAGTGTGAGATGAACTGTGGTACGGACTAGAAAAGACCAGGGATGAGCTGAAGGAGAGATTTATAGCTGTGGCCTTTTTACTTTCCTATACTGCCCTTCTTTTGCTGCCTTGATGTAGAAGGAAGAAAGGAAAGAAAGAAGAAAGGAGGGAGGGAAGAAGAGAGGAAGGAAGAAGGGAGGAAAGATAAATAGATAAAATCAGTAGCAAGCATAAATTCAAGACAGCTCTGAAGTTCCAGAGTGACTGGAGAGTTAATAACTAGGAGTACAGAGGGACCACACTGCCCCAAAGCAGTCCTTCCTCTTCTTCCCACCAATGCATGAATAAGGTAATTCAAAAAGATGTAGCTCACCTGCTGACACAGAAGTTAGGGTTAGCTTTTGCTATCTTCCCTAAGACATTACTTGACAATGTGATTGACCACTCACTAGACCAACAGAGAACTGACAGTTCAGTTCGCAAATAAAAATTAGCAGAGATCTGAGAAGTGTATATATTTTTAAATAATGACAACAATGATATAACCTACACTTGAAAAATCACTAGCAATAATGAAGCAGACAGAATAGAAATTTAGATAGGCAATATTTTAGACACATCACTCTGCCTTAGCTTCCTTAACTGCAAATGAGGAATAATAATGGTACTAAACTTACACACTTGTTATAAGAACTGAATGATTATATTTCAACTGGAATACAGTAAACAAACGTTAGCTATTAATATTTAGATTGTTACCAGAATCAAAGTGCATTATACAAAACAAATGATATAGTTGTTAAGAGCCCAACCACTGGAGGCAAGCCACCAGGGCTCAAACCCCAGATCTATAATGTTGTATTTATATGAACCTTAGCAAAACATAAATATCTAATATTTACTTAATATACTGGTAGTAATCCTGTCTCACAAGAAGTAAAAGCGAACTAAGGAAAAATACATACATGGAGAAATTTTATAGACACTCAGGATGATTTCCTTAACTTCTAATCCTCATAATGATAGAAAACCACATTTTGTGAGGATTAAATGAGATAATATATGCACTTAGTCCTGTGTCAGCAGATTAATAAGTCCCAAATAAATACTAGGGACTCCTAATTATTAGCAGCATCTTCAGACTGAGGAATAAAATCTATCAGTTGGCATACAAAGCTCTGACAGGACTCACTACTGCTCACATGCCCAAATTCATTTGTTCTTCCTGTTCCTTTATTCCCCACCTCCTTTATAGCCCAAGCCATAGAAAACTTCTTGAGCTGTCCCAAACACACCATGCTCTTATGTTTGTGCCTTAGTACACACCAGTTGCTCCGCCCGGGATGCCCTGTTCCTGAGTGTCTGGCTGATACCGCATTTTTAAGTCTTAGTTGCAATGCTGTCTCCTCTGCCTTCAGGCAATCTCAGGAAACACTTTTACCTATGCACAACATTTTCACTACAGCAATCCTCATTACTTATTTACATATCTGTCTTCCTATTTGGCTACAAGTTTCTTAAAATTGTTAAAAGGAACAAAAAGTCTACTGGATATCAGCTGTGAAAATAAACCTGGATATTTAAATAAAGTAAACACATGGGGCTTTTTTATTTGGCTCTTTTAGGTGTATTCTCTAAGTCCTTCAAATTCTCTACATAAAAATCCTTAGTCATAGATTAGTCTGTTCTGCCTCTCACCTGTTAAAGGATAGATTAATTGTTTGTAGTCTTATCAGTGATTCCATTTCTTCAGGCAAAGAATTTAAAAAATTGTTCCTAAATTGAAAAGAAAAAGATGATTTACAAAGTTTGAAAATACGTATAATTTTAATTTATAATTAAAGTGTTGATCAGGGTGCCTGGGTGACTCAATTGGTTCAACATTTGTCTTTGGCTCAGGTCATGATCCCAGGGTCCTGAGATCGAGTCTCACAACGCATCAGGCTCCCTGCTCATCAGGGAGTCTGCTTCTCCCTCTCCCTCTGCCCCTTCCCTCCGGTGGTACTCTCTCTCTGATGCATGCTGTCTCTCAAAGTAAATAAATAAAATCCTAAAAAATAAAAAAATTTTAAAAATCTTAAAAAATAAAGTGTTGATCAGACAAAAAAATTACATAGCTCTGTTGGTCCTTGATCTGATCTCATTAAGGCTGAGTCCTGAGAATTCTGAATCAGTCAACTGCCTCAGTTATTTGATTAGTGTGCCAAATCCTAATACCAATACACAACCTATAGGGCGCCTGCGTGGCTCAGTGGGTTAAAAGCCTCTGCCTTTGGCTCAGGTCATGATCCCAGGGTCCAGGGATGGAGCCCTGTGTCCGGCTCTCTGCTCGGCGGGGAACCTGCTCCCTCCTCTCTCTCTGCCTGCCTCTCTGTCTACTTGTGATCTCTATCTGTCAAATAAATAAATAAAATCTTTAAAATTTAAAAAAAAAGGCAGACAATACACAACCTATAAAGCAACCAACTCTTTAGTAATACATTTAATAGGGCAAAACATTGTGAACTAATTACTATTTCTTTCAAACTGATCTCAGAAATATGTCTCACAGATAGGGCCCTTGAAATCATGCCACATTGTTTGATTCCACAAATATTTGATTGGTGTTTAATACATGTATCTTGCATACAGACATGAAATTCTACTCTAAGCAGAACTGTAAAATTTTATGGAAAAAAATAATAAAAGAGGGAAGTGATACGATTCTATATATTTAGAAATTTGGGGCTTTCTACTGCAGATATTAAGTAAGTCCATTTCTCCCCTAAGTTTAAAATTTCAATTTGCCCAATGCATGTATTTTTTAAGATTCTTAGAATGAAGCATGGGTGTAAACAGAATCTCATTTATTGTTAGAAGGATCTGGGAACAATGTTAAAAGAAAGGTTAACAACAAGAAGGCGGAAGGATTCTAGAGCCTATTTAATTACTTATAATAGAAAATATTGTGAGAAAATTATATTCAACTAGACAGTTATTACCTCTTACAACTGGGTAATTTTCTCTAAATATTTTTGTGTTCAGAAGTCAAGCCTACTAATATGTTAGTCATACTTTCTACACCTATGTTTTTTTCTTTTCCCTGTACAGCTAATGTCTTTATTAAGCTGTACCAAATACCCTACTGCTGGTTTCTATCCTTTCCCTAGAGTCTTATATATCTACTGGTATCAGGAAAAAAGTGTACGTTAGAAACGCCGGGGTGGCTCAGTCAGTAGAGCGACTCCCTTCGGCTCAGGTCATGATCTCAGGGTCCTGGGATCAAGCCGTGCATCAGGCTCTCTGCTCAGTGGGGAGCCTGCTTCTCCCTCTCCCTCTGCTACTCCCCTACTTGTGCTCTCTCCCTCTCTGTCAAATAAATTAAAAAAAAAATAAAATAAAATAAACAAAAGTGTACATTACTCACTTAGAAACCTAAAACTATAAACAATGGCATACACACACACCCCCTAAAGAATGGGACAAAAATAAAGAGAGCAGTAATGAGTGCATTAATCCATTCTCTCCTCTCCATTAATACTGACCTACAATATGGTTTTACACTGCTTTGCCAGTGTAACTGCCACCCCAAAACAGAAGCAATTCTACATTTAAAAGGAGCAGAGTATTAGTAGATTTGCTTTAATCCCAAAAGCCAAAAAAAATTAAAAAGCGTCTATAGGTAGAAAAATCCTCAGATATAATTCAGCTTATTGTTATTTACCTATTGCTTGAGCAGATCAAGAAGAACTACCGCTGAAATAAACTAAAAGCACACCTAGTAATTATACATGAGTAGGAAGTGGAGATAATAGAGCTATAGCTTACAAATAAAGACTTAAAGCCCAAACAAATAAATATTTGACTATCTACCTCTGAGTCATTTATTATTACCCTCTAAGAACTGTGGCAATTCTGGTCCTGTCACTTGAACTTAGGACATTTTTAATTAAACTTCCTATTACTTCTGCAGAGTGTTAAAGTTTCTTCCCTTTTGTTGTCAGTCTTCGGGGTCTTTTTCTTTCTTTCTGACCTTGAATGTTTACTGTAATATTTTGAAACCAAATAGGTTCTTCTTTTTTTTTTTTTTTTAAGATCTTATTTATTTATTTGACAGAGAGAAATCACAAGTAGTCGGAGAGGCAGGCAGAGAGAGAGAGAGGAGGAAGCAGGCTCCCTGCTGAGCAGAGAGCCCCATGTGGGACTCGATCCCAGGACCCTGAGATCATGACCTGAGCCAAAGGCAGTGGCTTAACCCACTGAGCCACCCAGGCGCCCCAAATAGGTTCTTCTTCTTTTTTTTTTTTTTTAAGATTTTATTTATTTATTTGACAGAGAGAAATTACAAGTACACTGAGAGGCAGGCAGAGAGAGAGAGAGAGAAGGAAGCAGGCTCCCTGCTGAGCAGAGAGCCGGACGCGGGACTCGATCCCAGCACCCTGAGATCATGACCTGAGCCGAAGGCAGCGGCTTAACCCACTGAGCCACCCAGGAGCCCCAAATAGGTTCTTCTTAAGAGAAGCCGTGCTATCCTCTATGCTAGCACAGGATTTTTGACAGTTTTATGCTATTTATTTTCAGAAAAGGAAAAACAGGAAACAAACATTTTCCATGGGTTATTTGTAATTTTGCTTAAGCATGAATTTAAAGAATGTGTTAATATGCTCTACTATTTTAAAGAATTATTTCTTATTTAACTTACAAACTGCCTACAAATGACAGATACTTGATTAAAAGCTTTCCTAAATGCTTAATTTTAGATTTGTCCTAAGACGTAATTAATAAACTAAAGAGTAATTTCCACACTTACTTAGGAAATATGAGGGAACAGTAAATGTTAGGCAAAACTCAAAGACAAGTTATAATGAAAAAGTGAAGCAGTAACATCAATAAATACCTGAGATCTAAAAAAGTCAATTTTTGAAGCATACATAATTCCAAGGATATAAAGGAAAGCTTATTAAAACTGAGATTGACATCAGAAACCATTTCTTTCAGTTCCACAATTCTGAAACAAAAGTAATTTAAAAATGTTAGCTCTTGAATTCACTGTCAGACCTTCAAAACTACAAGCAAACAATAGGAGGAAAAAATCCTATATTATTTTTGCAAGTTAAGATTTTCTATAACTTTTACTTTTCTCACAATTTCAATCAGTTTGTATTCTATAATAGGTTTTTTTTAGTATAATATTCTCTGTATCTGAGTACTTCAGAAAGTTTTTTAACTATGATATGTCAACATTATTAAAGTATAGTATTTTTTGTCCAAATTATCATTAGATTAATCATGACTTCAAGAGAATACTAAGTTAATTCCTAGGTTTGGTAAGTGTCATGACTAAACAACTTAAGTCAAAGACTTAAAGAGAAGACTTAACTATTGCTAAGTAAGTCTACTCAACCTTAGTGATTTTAAAGCATGTTATTAACTAAAAGAACAAGAAATGTTAGATATGATTTGCCAAGAAATGAAACCATATGAAAGAAAGACTATCAACTGCTGTGCTAAAGAAAGATGAGTTTGGATATGTAACTGATAAAACTTTTTTGGAAAGTTTTTTGATATATGTATTGAGAGCCATACTCCTTTAGGTAATTCTTCTGGAAATCTGGTTGAAAAAAACCAGTATGTTTTGTTTTATTTATTGCCATAATCAACTTGTAGTATATAGTACATTATATATATTGTATATTGTAATATAAACAATATTTTAAAAATATTGTTTACAACATAGGAAAACACTTAGGACAAATAAACCAGTTAAGATACAAATTGTAAATATAATTCTAAAGGGGAAACAGTTTGAAATAAAACATGCCATGAATAGCAATAGGACTACAAAAGATCTGTCCCTTGATTTTGTCCAAAATTTTATGAGTAAGTATTATTTTCACAATCAGGAAATCATATAAGGAAATGTATGACTTGTGAAAAAAAAATTAAAGGAAAATTACTCAGAAACTCTCTAAATCAAGTTATGTCCTTACTATCTCTCTTTGGTCATCTAAATTGCCAAAAATATGATGAAATATGGAGTAACAGAATACCATATTGTTTTGCATATGAATTACCAGGTTAAGGTAAAATGAAAAAGTAAGTAATAAGGTGATGTGTTTTAACTCCTTCCATCTTCATTCCCAGTTTTGACCCAGGATCCCCCAGGCAAACGTATCCTGAGAGCAAATCTAACTGTTCAGTTCTTCTATCAAGTATTCTCAGAGTCCTTTAAACAAGAGAGGAGATGAAATAGATCTCTTTTTGCTATGGAATCTCAAAGTTATTTTACTTTTAAGATCTATATTCTCCAAACTAGGCCCTGCAAAACAGAAAGCAAGTTAAATTTTGTTTATTTAAAAATTTTAAACATCGAAAAAATGTTTTTGACAGTCAAATTTTATATTCCCAATCACCTTTTTTTTTTTTTTTAAGTACTTAAGTGCTTACTAAGTGCAGGTACTGGTTAAATGCTCTGTGTGGATATTGTCATTTAATTTAATTCTCATAAAATATGTACTCTAGTATCTTTACATCATAGGTAGGGAAACTAAGAGCAGCTAGTTAGCCTGTTGAAAGCCACAAAGCTCACTGATCTGGGTTACAGATAGAAGCAATTGAGTCCATTGTTCAAGTTCTTTATCTATTCTGTCTGCCCTAATGTTGCTTTACTTGTCAGCTTTCTTTGGGTATATAGTTTACTGCAAGATAACAATCATTTTAAAAGTTCCATATCATACTAAACTTATTTTCTCTCATAACCTAAAGATTTGCCATAACTAATATCAACAAAGACATATTGAACAGTACAAGTACAATGCACATGACTTCTAGTATTTGATAGTAAAGAATCCTTTTCTAGGAGGAAAATATTCACAGGATTATCTGTTTTTTATTGCTTTTACTATCAGTGAAAAATTCAGTGGCTTAGCAATTCATTAACATACAGCCCAAAATAAAAACTCCTATTAATCCACATGTACCTGGCTTTGGATAGTATCTTAAAACTTTTCCTCTAGTATTTCATTACATGGAAAAATTTATACTTTTAATAATTCTAATACCTATTTTCCATGTTTAAAATATAAAAGGAAAAGAAATCAAATTTTAAAAAACTTATATACCTCTCAGAACTGATGTTAATGTCTCAGAGAATACTTAATTCTAACTTGTTAAATCCCTCAAATATCAATAATGAAAAAAACCCTACATATGTTTTAAATTAAAAAAACATGAAAAATCATTATTCGTGTCACTGAGATACAAACACAACTGAAATGAGTCACAACTTAACAGCAATGACATCATGAACGATTCTCACCTTTTAGGAATTTCACATAGCTGATTCTTACTGAAGTTAACAGAAGTGATAATGTTGCTTTTCACTGCATCAAATACTTCATCAGGAATTAAAGTTGTTTGTTTATCACTAAATGAAAAGTGGTTTAAAAAAGCATCATCCTTAGTAGTCCAGAAAGATATGATTATTACTTTTCACTTTTAAAGGCCCTTAAAGATTTTGTGTTTTCAACGCAGAAGGCAGTTGCTTATGAAGAACATTGAAGAAGAATGCCACAAAAACCTACAAACTCACAAAATATTCACCATTAAGAATTCAGACAACATATTGTATCACAGTACATTGTACCATACCTTCTGAGCATTCACATACTCACGTGTGAATAAAATTAGATATATCTTCAGAGTCCAAGATGTTTAGAAATCACATAGTAATGGACAGTAATTAGTAATGGATTCCTCTACCTCAGAATAGAACTAATCTATAATTTTAAAGCTGTTGCCATCCCTTTTCTCAGGGACTATTTGCCAACTTTATGTAGCTATACAGTTAACTTGCTGCAAGGTAACAATCATTTCTAAAAGTTCAACACTGTGGCACCTGGGTGGCTCAATCACTTAAGTATCTGCCTTTGGCTCAGGTCATGATCCCAGAATCCTGGGATCGAGCCCCACATTGGCCTCTCTGCTCAGAAGGGAGCCTCTTCTCCTTCTCCCTCTGCTATTCCTCCTGCTTGTGCTCTCTCTGTCTCTGTAAAATAAATAAAACCTTTAAAAAAATAAATACAAATTAAAAAATAAAAGTTCAACATTATACTAAACAGTTTCTGAGCAACTTCTCTATCTTTAAGCATGTGACAAGGTAGACAGGGTAGTGGCCTTAGAGTAAACCATTCCTGGTTTTACCATTAAGGAGCTTTTTTAAAATTTACTTTCTTTTAACCTCAGTTCTGTGAAATTAGAATCTCAAGAACTATTGATTGTTATGTGGGCCAGACCTTTTGCAAATATAAATGTAAATAAATTTCCTTTCCTTTTTTTTTTTTTTAAGATTTTATTTATTTATTTGACAGAGAGAGATCACAAGTAGGCAGAGAGGCAGGCAGAGCGAGAGAGGAGGAAGCAGGCTCCCCACTGAGCGGAGAGCCCGATGCGGGATTCGATCCCAGGACCCTGAGATCATGACCTGAGCCGAAGGCAGCGGCTTAACCCACTGAGCCACCCAGGCGCCCAATAAATTTCCTTTTCAATAAGATTTTCAATAAAGCATACAATTAATCTTAAATGAAAGTAGAGTAGTACTCTGACATTTGCAGATTTAACAATTTGTTGATGTTATAATTAGCCATTTGTCCCCACGTTCTTCTTTTATAATTTTCAATACCTAATACATCATCCACTTAGAAATACTGTTGATGGAATGCCAAATTAATGACTTTATGAATAAGAAAATAATTATTACATATAAAGTCCAATATAGAGAAACCTGTAAGAAAGGCACTATAATACAGATAGGTAAAAAGACAGCCTAAATTTCAGTTTTTATACCTTCTACTTCTGCTGTACGGCCCTATCTTCTATGTGTCAATAAGATTTTTATCTTTTTAATCAGAAATGCTCAAATCATGGGGAACTGATTTATTGTAATCGAACACTGAAGATTACACTCTTTCAAAAAAGCTTAGTTGAAAGCATTTATGCTTTGATATTGGGAATAATTTATATTTTAAATGGAATACTTTTCAATTAAAGTCTCTGAGGAAAATAAATTATAATAAATTTAGAATCAAAACAATATAAGATGTATGGTCTTCAGTGCTATCTTTAAAACACTTTTGTGATATCTATGGCTTTGTTTTTATTTTTTTTTTTAAGATATTATTTATTTATTTGAGAGAGAGACACACAGCAAGAGAGGGAACACAAGCAGAGGGAGTGGGAAAGGGAGAAGCAGGCTTCCTGCAGAGCCGGAAGCCTGATGTGGGGCCCAATCCCAGGACCCTGGGATCATGACTTGAGCCTGCCCAGGACCTGAGCTGAAGGCAGACGCTTAACACCTGAGCCAGCCAGGCGCCCTGATATTTGTGACTTTAAAAAGTGGGAACTGCTATCTCAAATAAAATTGTATCAATATTACTTTATAGATTGTTTGGAAGATTAAAAGCAACAGCATGTGCAAAATACCTAGTACATTGTCCAGCACAGAACACAGACACAATAAATCGTTTCCATTCAGGAATGAGGGAATGAAGGCAGAGAAAAAAAAATTCTAAGGCAAGAATCAAGTCTGTCTCATCATCATTTGGTGTATTATGACACCTAGCATAGGATTTGAAACCTAGTAGGTTCCAAAAATATCTATTAATAAATGGGTATATTATGTGGAAGAGAAGCATGCTAAGCTACCATGCTATGCTATGAGAAAAGAGGGATACAAATATAAATATGGAAGAGTACATCTTGTGTTACAGTGTCTAAGAAGGAAGCTGGCTTAGATCAGGGATTTCTACATACATCAAAGAGTGTTAGACCAATAGATCTGAACTAGAAACTGTATCCTGACCTTTGAGAAGGTCAGTGGTTCCTACTGACACAGTAAGAAAAAGAGGCCAGACACCAATGCTTACTGTTAGATAACTGAATAACTCTGGTCATCTGACTTGAACTTTAGTCTGTATTTTCATTACAATATCCAGACATGAACCAATCACTGTAGAAGGTTTGACAGCATTGGTTAATTTTATCATTGTTGCCTAGATAGTACTGAAAGAATACTTAACAATATTTGCATAGGTATCTTCTTTCCTCAATCAAATACATTTCCATAATATAAACATTTTTAGACTTTTATATCAACTTATACACCAATATAGCAACTGTTTCAGGTTTAATACGTATGTACTAGAGTATAATATTATTATGGCATATTACTTGGCTTAGATGTATTAATGGGGTACAACCTCTCAAGCTTTGCCTGCTTAAGGTCTTCATTAACTAACTGATATTAATTTCTTATTGACTAGTAGAGTCTTTCCCAATATAAAATCCTCTCTTGATACTGTTTACTGAGTCAAAAAACTTTACTACCAAACAGTACTTTTATCTTATTTTTTATAACAAAATGTTATTATAAAAATGTCAATATTAATAAACATCTATCTCTTAAGCATAATAAATATAAATCACTGAAGGAATGGTATTTAAGTTCACTGACTTTTAATATGCTTTTATCTCATCACTGTTTTTGCATCACTTGCTATTAATCTAAGTGCAAATATACTCTGATGAATTCTTCCTCACCAACTTTCCTTTTATGTGAAGGATTATTTCTCAAAGTTTTCTATATGTTTTGTAGTGTTTGAGAAAATTACATACCTATAGTCTAATATTTTTAATGTGACGATAGCGTGTACATTGACTCTGGATTCACTTGGTAGTGTCATGGCAGTCTCAATAACAGGATCACTTTGGCTTGGTCCATCATCTGGCAAGAGAAAAGTTATGTGAATCGAATATACATTTTATAAAGTCATTTACAAATTCTTGGAAATATATAAAAATGGAATACATGATTTCTATACGTTACTGGTAAGAATGCCTTTAGTCATATACTTTATTTCTAATAACTCAAATCTAGGTCTAGAATTTAGTATTTAATTAACAGAAAATAGATAAAATTACTACAATATGGCTTTAAAATCTTTTAATAAATCCCACCAAGAAAATTTAGGAGTAGAAAAGAACCTTCAAAGAACAACTACAATCTCTCAGAAGAAACAATGACACTAAACCTTCCTCTTAAGAAAAATATTATGGTCTATTAGAAGGAATTTATTAACAAAGGAAAAATATTACTTCCCACAAATGTCTACAAAATAGGTATATACTGATCTTCTAAATTAGGACATATGGCAACTGATTATCCTTGATCACTTGAAACTGAGGGATTTACATAATCAGGTAAGCTTTTGGTACATTATTTATGTTAAGAGGGTTTTTTTTTTTTTAAGCAATTGCAAGACTTTATTTTCAATAGGTATTTCCTAACATACATGCCTACTCACACACCTCTTACTAGTTTCCAAAGACTGTTTAACTCTGCCACTATATGGTATATAAAGAACAAAGCAATTCATACACATCAAAAAGAAATGGCTTTGTGACTTTTTGGCAAAAGAGACTTCAAACTATCTAGACAGAAGTAAAAAAAAAAAAAAAATATTAATTTTTAACAATGTGAAGAAAATTAAATAGTCCTAGCATTCATCATATGTTAACAGCATAAGGCATACCAAAAGAACATAAAACAGTTAGTAATATCTCTGATCTTGCTTCAGCCCAGTAGGCATTTAATGAACATTTGTTGAATACTATGAAGTATATCTCTCTTGCATGGAGCTCATTAATTATTCAATAATCAATAATCATTAAGCTCGTAGTTCTAATGCAAATATCATATGGATATTTTGTTCACAGAAAGAGCAGAGAATAAAAGACAGTATCAAAGAGAAATAAAAGACATCAAGGTATTTATTAGTATTAAGCAAATGCTTTAGTATTTAGAAGTACACTTGCATTTTGGTTACATCATTTTAAAGAGATGTAATATATATTGCCAAGTTACATCAGCAGATAGGCAACATTAAACCAGCAACAAAACCCAGCTTTAGTTTTTAAATATATGTGTAGACGCATTGACAACATATTGACATAGACTATTCGCACTACTTTCCAAAGAGCCACTTTTAATAATCAGCATCAAGAATATAAACAGGAAGTCCATAATCCATTGGGAGGGGACTATGCAAGAGACAGATTTCGTTTTCATTATATATCCTTGTATATTGGTTGAATTTTTTCTCCATGTAAATTTACTGACTTTTTAATTTAAAAACACAAGTTGGCAATATTCCCTAAATTGATCTACAGATTCAATGTAAGCCGTATCAGAATCCTAGCTGACTTTTTGTAGAAATCAACAAACTGATTCTAAAATTCATGTGGGATTGCAAGAAACACAAAATAGCTAAAACAAGACTGAGAAAAAAGAATAAAGGATTTACCCTTCCCAATTTCAAAACTTACTATAAATCAATGGTAATCAAGAGACTGTAGTACTGGCACAGGATAGAAATACAGATCAATGGAATAAAATTGAGAGTCCAGAATGAACCTTGTATTTCTGGTCAACTGATTTTCAACAAAAATGACAAAACCATTCAGTGAGAAAAGAATAGCATTTTCAACAAATGGTGCAAGGAAACTGGATAGCCACATGCAGAATTAAATTGGATCTTTATCTCATACCATATATAAAAAACAACTCAAAATTAACCAAGTTCTTAAATATAAGAGCAAAAGTATAAAATTCAGAAGAAACTATAGGAAACAATTTTCATAAAATAGGTTTTTGCAAAGGATTTTTAGACATAAAGCCAAAAGCATAAGCAAAAAAGAAAAGGAAAAAAATAAATTGACCTCATCAAAATTAAAAGATAAAAAAAAACTTTTGTATTTCAAAGGACACCACCAAGTAATGAAAAATCAAACCCACAAAATACTGGAAGATATTTACAAATCATGTATCTGACAAGGTATTTCTTTTTTTTATTAGTTACTTTTATTAACATATTAAACTCAACACGGAAAACACAGGGGTAGAGGTCTGTGAATCATCAGACTTACACATTTCACAGCACTCACCATATCACATACCCTCCTCAATGTCCATAGCCCTGTCACCCTCTCCCTACCCCTGCCACAGCAACCTTCAGTTTGTTTGTGAGATTAGGCGTTTCTTATGGTTTGTCTCCCTCCTGATCCCATCTTCTGACAAGACATTTCTATCCGGAATACATAAAGAATTACTATAACTCAATAATAAAAAGATTAAAAAAAAATAAATACTGGGCAAAGGATGTCTCATGAACATATATGCAAAATTCCTTAATAAAATACTAGCAAATTGAATATTAAAAAGTATTTAAAAGTTATACACTGGTGACTAAGTGGGATTTAACCCAGGTATATAAGTCTAGTTCAGCATTCAAAAATCAATCATGTAATGCTTCACAACAATAGGATAAAAAAAGAAAAGTATATTATCACATCAGTAGATGCATAAAAAACATCTGACAAACACCAACACTCCTTTATGATTAAAAACGCTCAGCAAACTAGGAATAGAGGAGTACTTTCTCAACTTAATAAAAGGTATCTACAAAAAACCTACAATTCACATCATACTTAATAAGAAACTTGAAGCTTTCCACCTAAGACCTCCTCTTACCATTCTTTCTGAACATCATACTGAAATGTCCTTGCTAATGCAATACAGTAAGGAAATGAAATAAAAAGTATATAAATTGGGAAGGAGGACAAAAAATAGTCTTTGTTCTCAGATGACATGATCATAGGTAGAAAGTCGAAAAGATGTGACAAGAAAAACCTCCCGAAACGAGTAAGTGATTATGTAAAGTTGCAGGATACAAGGTCAATATATAAAAATAAATTGCTTTCTGGGGCACCTGAGTGGCTCAGTGGTTAAGTGTCTTCTGCCTTTGGCTCAGGTCATGATCCCAGGGTCCTGGGATCGACCCCTGCATTGGACTCCCTGCTCAGCAGAAAGCCTGCTTCTCTCTCTCCCACTCCCTCTGTTTGTGTTCCCTCGCTCTCTCTCTCTGTGTCTCTGTCAAATAAATAAATAAAATCTTTTAAAAACAAATAAAGAAATTGCTTTCCTTTCTATCAATAAAAAGTAGAACCTGAAATTAAAAATATAATACTAATTATATTAGTATCCCCCCAAATGAAATACTTACATATAAATATGACAAAATATGTATTAAAAACTCTATGAGGAAAGTTACAAAACTCTGATGAATGAATCAAAGCACTACATAAATGGAGAGACAGTATTCATGGATAAAAGTTCTCAATATTGCGAAGATGTCCCTTCTTTCCTACTTGATCTATAAATTCAATGCAATCCCAGTCAAAATCCCAGCAAATTATTTTGTGGATGGTGACAAACTGATTCTAAAATTTACAAAAAGCAGCAAAAGACTCAAAATAGCCAACACAATATTGATTAGAGAACAAAGTTGGAAGACTGACACTATCCAACTTAAAGACTTACTATAAAGCTACTGAAATTGAGACAGTGTCAAATTGCCAAAAGAACAAATAGATCAACAGAACAGAACGGAGAGCCCATAAATACAGTCAACTCATTTTTAACAAAGAAACAAAGGCAATAATACAATGGAGTAAAGATGGTCTCTTCCATAAATGGTGCTAAAACATCAGGAAATCCACATGCAAAAAAGAATAGCTTTATTCATAATTGCCAAAACTTGGAAGCAACCAACATTTGCTTTAGTGGGGTGAATAAATAAACTGTAGTACATCCAGACAACAGGTTATTCAGTGCTAAAGAAAAATGAACTATCAAGCCATGAAAAGCACGGAAAACACTTAAGTGCATACTACAAAGGGAAAGAAGTCTATCTGAAAGATTCCAATTACATGATGTTCTGGAAATTGTTGCCAGATACGTGGTGATAGAGGGGATAAGAGGATAAACAGGCATATCACAGAAGATTTTTAGGGCAGTGAAAATACATTGTATGATACTACAATGGGGAATACCTATCAATTGTCCAAATCCATAGACTATATTACAACAAGAGTGAACTCCAAGGTTAACTATGGGCTATGATTACGATGTGTCGATGTAGGTTCATCTTTGGTAAAGAATGTACCATTCAGATAAATGATGTTGATAAATGAGGGACGCTATGCGTGTGTGGGGGCAGAGGATATATGGGAAATATCTGTACCTTCCTCTCAATTTCGTTGTAAACCTAAATCTACTCTGAAAAAATTCAGTCTTTAAAAATTTTTTTGATTATTCTGATATGACTTCTAACTGATTCATATCAGAATAATTAAATTTTTCTGAAAGAGAAAGCATACCTAGAAAAGAAAGGAAACTCCTTGATTGGCAGGAAATAAGAGTCTTAGAAAATTATGTTACTTGATTTGAAGGTCAAGGAAGAAAATGAACATTGCTGAAATATATAATTATCTTATTCATGTTACATACACTGATTGGCAATACAGTGCTAGGTTAGGCTGTGTATAACCAACAAAGTCACGAGCTAAATTAACAGTTGCAGTATTTAGCCACTAAGTTGTAGAGTGTTTGTTATGCAGCAATACACTAGTATAGCTCACTTTTCTTTAATCCTCTAGTGTATCCTACAATGATATGCATAAAATAAAAATTGGGATATAGTACAATTTTAGTGAAGCATTAAAAATTAAATGTATATGGGATGACTGGGTGGCTCAGTCAGTTAAGCATATGCCTTCAGCTCAGGTCATGATCCCAGGGTCTTGGGATCAAGTCCTACATAGGGCTCCTTGCTCAGAGAGGAGCTTTCTGCTCCCTCTGCTTGTGCTCTCCCTCTCTCTGTCTCAGATAAAAATAAAATCTTTAAAAATAAATCAACAAATAGATAGATAAATAAAAATTAAATGTATAGTATCATTTTCTCTTTTGGTACACATTCATGCTAAATTAATATACCCTGGAAAATGTGTTTTATCTTTACACTTGTTAGAATATAGCAAAACTATGCATGAAGCAGATATTCAAGTAACTATTTTTTTTTTTAAGATTTTATTTATTTATTTGACAGACAGAGATCACAAGTAGGCAGAGAGGCAGGCAGAGAGAGAGGGAAGCAGGCTCCCCGCTGAACAGAGAGCCCAATGCGGGGCTCAATCCGAGGACCCTGAGATCATGACCCGACCCGAGCCGAAGGCAGAGGCTTAACCCACTGTGCCACCTAGGCACCCCTCAAGTAACTATTAATATACTTCTTAGTCAATAGCATTCATATACTATATTATAAAAGTCAAGTTTTTTGCTTTTTCAAAGTTAAAGCACTAGGATGCTTATTGAATCTTTGTTGAATTTTCCAATTGATACACTGTGACAAATCAAAGAAATTAAGGATAAATCATTATTATTGTGAATTTAAGGATATGTTTATAACTCTAGCATATTTATGACCAATATGGATTCATAATTAGAACCACACCTGCCAGGGACTATTTCCTCTAATTATTTACACCCAAAATACATGTAAATTTATGTACTGTTAGCACTTCGCTGCCTTTCATATTATCCTTCAAAATAGAGGAAAAAATAGAAAAGTACCTTTAATCTTGCTTCGCAGATATTTTAAGACTTCTTGGGTTCCTTTCTGAAAAGGTAGAGAGAAGACACATGTTCACCAACACATACCTTGCAGTTTCAGAGACCAACAGGCATATCTGAATTTCAAATTTAAAAATCAGAACTGAATTCCAAATATGCTTACATTTATAATTTCTCTTCGTATGGTTCTTAAAGGATTTCCTTCTAGTGCCAGAAATTTCAAATGAAGTTTTCCCAATGAACAGGGTAGACTACAAAAAGATTAAATCAATTTCAGGGAAAACATGAAGAGTAAGTATAATTCAACCAACAGTTGACTCTAAAACAACAACATATAAGAAACTATACATAATAGTGTCAAAGAGAGCTCAAGTAACATAGGTCTAATATATCTCCCCTTGAAATAAATGCTGAACACGTCAGAGAAAAAAACAGATTTGTTCTGAAATTGTCATATTGTGATTGCTTAAAAAAAAAAAAAAGGTGAGCTACAAAACATTTGCTAAAAAATTGTAAAAAGTAAATTTGAATGAATCAGTGATTCAAGACAGCCATACTCAAGGATACTAAATGTTTTGATTTCATCCTTCAAGTAAGCAAATGAAATTCTTCCCTAATAATCTAATACTATTTCCCGTGTACAAAAGCACTCCCATCCTACAAACATTATGATCAATGCACAATACCAATTTATTTTTTAATGACATTATAATCAAATTGCTTCTGTCTTAATCTTTCAGGAGCTTCCCATCTCTTAAAGAATGAAAACTTACTCTTCACAGGCATTTTAAGGTCCTTTTCTATACGGCCTCAATTTACCTTTCAAGCCCTAAATTCAGTTCTGAACTTTCAAGATTTTCTTTGTGTAGTTTTGTCCCACCAAGTAAATCATTCTGACCACCGTACGTATGCACTTTAAAATCATGGTCATCCTCTAAAGATCATATGGGGGGACTAGAGTGAGGCATGACCCTGAAGGTGAAGGTGCTCTTAAATTCTGTGCTCTAAGCACTTAACTTGCCTCATCCTAGTCCCAGTCCTAATGATCATTGAAGAACATTTTCTCTTCCACAAAATTTGCCCTGATCCTCTCAATAAATTGCTGATTCCTATATTTCCTTAACGCCTTCAAAGTATTTTCTATCTCTCCCATGGCTTTACATTCATTTAATTCAACAAATATTTATCAGGTACCCTTTATATACCCAGACACTGATCTAAGAGTTAGAGATAGACCAGTGAACGAAACAGGTAAAAACCCTGACTTCCTAGTTTATGCTCTAAGTAGATTAGAGAAACCTGTAAGTATATCTGATTCTATTAGCATTTTAAGCTTGATGCCAAGGACCAACCCTAACCATTCTTTTTAAGTCTGCATATGATAAGTGTTCAATAAATGTTTAGTGAATTCAATTGAGAAAAAAGATCTCTACATGTATTTTACAAATCTTAAATAACTTATTAACTTATGAATTATAAGCAAATGCAGGTATGATATTTTATTCCTTTGATCTTTAAACTTACCTACTAATATCATTGTTACTTAGGTCAAGTCTCTCCAAAGACTGTAGCAGTGTAATCTCATCTGGAACAGATTTTAACTTATTATCCCGCAGGTCTAGCACAAGGATAGAATTCAGATGCTTAAGATGTTCTGGCCCTAATATTTCAATCTGGTTTTCACCTACATGTAATTCCTACAAAACCAAAGATGACTCATTATGTATTTCTATACTCAATAGATAATAAAAATAAAATTGAAGTCTTAATTTCAAATCACTGAAAAATACATGGGAAAAACATAAGTTTCTAATTACTAATGTGCCTAAGTTATCAATTACAAGTAAGCTAATTCAAAGTTAAAAATGGTAAAAACAGGGGCGCCTGGGTGGCTCAGTGAGTTAAAGCCTCTGCCTTAGGCTCAGGTCATGATCCCAGGGTCTCGGAATTGAGCCCCACATCAGGCTCTCTGCTAGGCAGGGAGCCTGTTCCTCTTCTCTCTCTGCCTGCCTCTCTGCCTACTTGTGATCTCTGTCTGTCAAATAAATTTTTTTAAAAATGGTAAAAACAGAACATTTTCAAGGATTTTCTGATAATTTAAAAAATAATTAAAGATTTAATCTGGTAGAAAGTTCCAAGTTTACAAACCAAAGCAGAGAAATGATTTAGTAGTTACATTTACAGAATAATAAAAATACACATCCAAGAACCATGCTGATAAAAAATTTAAAGTTTTAAAATAAGTCAGAATGAGCATAAAAAGTTACAGTTTGTTGTTATTCAACATTTTCATTAGTGGTTTTTTTTAAAAGAGTTCTTTGTTTACTTTAGAGAGAGAGATAGCAAGTGAGCAGGTCAGAGGCAGAGGGAAAGGGAGAAAGCATCTCCAGCAGACTCCATGCTCAGCAGGGAGCCTGACACAGGGCTCCATCTCATAACCCTGAGATCATGACCTGAGCAGAAACCAAGAGTCGGACACTTAAACTGAGCTACACAGGTGTCCCTCATTAGTGATATTTAAATACTGTGATCTCCCACTAATGGAATCTATAATTATCAGATGTATAACTAATCTTTAATTAAATCACTTTTTCAGTTCCTTTTATCATTGCCACCATTCTGTTTGAGAAGCCCTTTTAACTCTAATACATAAAGTATACATGAAGGAAAACAAAACATGTTAAATTTAGAAGACAATGCTATCTATTTAAAACCAAAAGAAAGTAATTAATTTTAAACAGACCCAATAATGATCAGGTAAACATAAAAGGTGGCAACTTAAACAGAGTTAGATGCGTATTCCTTCCTAGTACTCCGGGTGTCCTACAGTATGGCTCCACCACACTATGTCAGCCTCATCATCAACTTCTCCAGTTATATACAACTCCCCAGATGAAATAGACAAATTCTTATATTTAAGTTGATTATTTCTTAAAAAAAAAAAAACTAGTGCTAGCAATACCATTAATGTATTTAGTCATACTAAAATTCTGAAAAATATACAAAAAACATAGCACTATAACTAATACATATTCCCAATGTAAAAATTTCATTTTCATAATTAACTTTTGGAAAATATATAGTTATTTAATAATCATCTAAATATTACCTTTAATAATCTGCAAGAAGGAAATTCTGGTAGAAAACGTAATTTATTCCTCCGCAAATAAAGCAATTCTAGTGACTCCATGTTAGCCAATTCAGGAGGTACCGTTTCTAAGAGATTTGAGTTACAATCCAAATGCTTTAATTCTATAATATATAATAAGTGAAAATGAAAATTCTTTAATAAAAAGAAAAATATTGGTCTATAATTGTATATACATTCAAAGAACGTGTACATCATCATGAAGAATTACAAACCCATGCCACTGTATACTACTATAATAATCAAGAATCCACAATACCCCGAATGAAATAAACAAACTGAGATTGCTTTTATATTTAATTATAACTAAACAGATGTGACATTAAAATGATGTTTAATAATAGTCCAAATCATCTTTGTAATGGTAAAAAACAAAATACTTCAGTACTCTGTTAAGGTATTCTAAAATATACAAACTACAAACTATGAGATATTACTTCCCTCAGTAATTATGCATTTTTTAAAATATTTTATTTAGAGAGAGAGCAGGAGCAGGGGGAGGGACAGAGGGAGAGGGAGAGAGAAAATCTCAAACAGATTCCACAGGGAGCCTGACACAGACAGGGCTCAGTCTCATAACCCTGAGATCATGACCTAAGCCAAAATCAAGAGTCAGCCACTCAACCAACTAAGCCACCCAGCAACCCAGTAATTCCACATCTTTAAAAAGAAAAAGCTTAAGGTAGTTAAAGATAGACATGGATGCATACTAGCTATATGAATGGCTAGTAGTAGCTTAGATTCATGTATTTAAATTTGGCCAGTTGACTTTCTGTCAAAAAGCCTTGGATTTCTATGTTTGTCATCCTATTCCTCCATCTATCCACATGGCCTCTTTGTCCCTCCCTGTCTTCTTTCTTTCTTTACCTATTTTTGTTTAAATTACAGGCTTTCTCTAACATCTTAGCTAACACTATGAACAAGAATACATACTATAGCTCAACAAGGATGTTCTTACTTGCAGAATCTCTCTTACCTCCCGGATCTTTCTTTCTTAAAAAAGCATATTAAGAAAACAAAAATAGAAAGATGTAAAGGTCTTCTTTCCCTTAAAAATTCAGTAAGCTGCTTTTTCCCTAATATATATCACAGATTCTTCCACTTACAGTAGCCACCATAAATTTTCCACAATTCATTCTCCACCCTTTGGTCTGAATAGGTGATATACCTTTTACAACTTTTTTGCTGTACTTTGAGCCTATTTTAACATAATGCAAGACTGAGTTGATATTGCCTTAGACTGCTTTTAAAGAAGCTAACTGCTTTCAAAACAAATATAATAGCACTACTTTCAACAAATACTGTAATAATTTATGTATTAGTTGGCTACAGCATTTTTAAAAATGTCACAGTTGGAGGTCTGGGTGGTTTAGTCAGTTAAATGTCTGCCTTCAGCTTGGGTTGTGATCCTGGGTTCAAGCCCCGTATGGGCTCCCTGCTCACTGAGGAGTCTGCTTCTCTTTCTGCCTCTACTTTTCCCCTGCTTGTGCTCTCTCTCTCTCAAATAAATATAATTTTTAAAAATAACAATAAAATTAAAAAAATTTTAAAGTCACAATGTGATTCACCCAAATCCAGTAAATTCTATAAAGAAAGTTTTAAAAGTTAGACACTAAATTTTTATAATTGTTTGTTTTTGCATTTAAGAGTACTGACTGAGAATATAAGCAGTGCATAGTGGAAAGAACAACAGGGATGGAGTAAAAGGATTCAAGCTCTTACAGAACTGTTGTGATTCCAGCCATGGCTCTATGATATATAACATAATTTCTAAGCCTAGGTTTATGAACCTTTGAAATGTAAAAAATACTCATTCCCCTAATTTACATTCCCCTAACATCACAACTTTGTGATGGCAAAACAATATACGTAAAAGCATTTGAGTTCCCAAGAACCACACAAATGTTAGATATTGTTCTTAGGGTCCAGTAATTAAGAGCGAAGTAACAACTAAATGTCCTACTGGTCATAGTTTAAAAGTCATGGTTATCATTGTCATGGCTAAAGGAAGAAAGCATCTGATCATTAATTATATAATATATTGGAAAAACTGCTATAAATTCAAAGTACTTTCCTATTGATTTCCCTCTTTTCCCATCTCTCAAGATATGTTCATCCAAATTATGAAAAAAAATTTCAAGCTTCTTACATACTAAGGTAACATATTTTATGTTTAGTTCTATTTTTTATTACCTGTATTGAAAAATGGCAAATATGAGCAAAGTCTTAATTACCGGTATCCTAAGTAAAGGCTTCCCTAAAATATCAACTCGATTTATGGAAGATTTAACATATGCACTCCTATTACAAATGACAAATGACTACTAATCTAAAATAAAACAGCACAATCTTACAAATTTATCTCAAAATGTTCTGTAATCAACTATACAAAATCACTCCTATAACCTCCACAAGAAGGAGGTTTAAAAAAATGAAGAGGGCTGGGGCGCCTGGGTGGCTCAGTGGGTTAAGCCGCTGCCTTCGGCTCAGGTCATGATCTCAGGGTCCTGGGATCGAGTCCCGCATCAGGCTCTCTGCTCAGCAGGGAGCCTGCTTCCTCCTCTCTCTCTCTCTGCCTGCCTCTCTGCCTACTTGTGATCTCTCCCTGGCAAATAAATAAAAAATCTTTAAAAAAAAAAAAAAAATGAAGAGGGCTTATACATGATTAGCAGAAAAGACCAGATAAAGTAAATAGTGGTTAGCTGATATACAGAATGCTCATCAACCAAGAAATAGCAGTTTGCCTTTACAAAAAAATGATCTTGCCCTCTAAATCAAGAATTCTGAGGTAATGAATTATAATTATTTAAAAGGTACTGAAATGTGCCTTCAATTTCTTTATCCCTTAATATTAGTTCTAGAATATGTTAAATACAATAGTTCAATGGTAAACTTCAATAGAACCACAATTTTAACCTTTTCTTTTTTAAAAAATGATTGACCATTTGGGCAAAACTAGACTATCTCCTGGCGTCATTACTTATGGACCATGAGGAAGCTACAGCTATAACAAAACCACAAGTAGAATCACCAATTAGAGGGGAATAACCTCTTAGTGATTGTCGAATAAATGAACAGATAACACAGCTCAAAACCTTAATCAATATCTCCAGTATATAATTTTACCATAATTTATAATTATATTTTATTTTCCTCTTTTTGATATGCCAAAATATGCTTTTGGTAATAACTGTTTAGAAAGTTAAGCTAGACAATAATGGTCTGGAGAAAATCTTACTATTTGCTATTATTTGCTTTACCCACATAAAATCTATTATTTTACTTCCCTGTAACTAACAATATTAAAATTTACTTTTCTAAGTATAAGTTGCACCAACTTCACATTCATGTATATTTTAAAATAGAGAAGATTTACTTTTCATTCCACTTATTTCTGCTGGCAAACTCTTCAGTTGATTGCTGGAAAGATTAAGTCGCACCAGACTGGAGAGAGAAGAAAAACTAGCAGGAACAGTTGTAAGACGATTGTTGGAAATATCCTTTAGAAAGACAATGAATCAATCAATCCATCCATCCATCAATAAATCAATTTATTTATCAATAAATCATTGATAAATAATATATATATATATCGATCAATAAATAAATTAATAAATAATTGCTCCCTCAAAGAGATTCGAGGGTTTGAGGAGATTACAACACAAAGACTATTTTAGAGGTGGTAATTTTTATAACTCTCATCCACTGACAATTTCACAAGATGTCTGTCATTCATGACCTCAGACCATGTGCCCAGTAATGGAGCACAAAGGAATCAGAATTAATTCTAACTTCAGAAATACTTTACATAAAGGTTTCTGTTATTACTAAGTCATGCTATATCATGTATCATGTTTTCAATTAAAAAAATCTATCTGTCCATCTGATATTTATTGAGTACATAGGATAAATTAGGCAAACTGATTAGGTAAACAGTAGTAGGAAATGAAAAATGCCATTGCAAGAGAAAAAAAATCAAAGAAAAAAAAATAAACCTGAGAAAATAGATGTTTTAATTTTTAAGGAAAAATATATTCCCTCTTGGTTCTTCCGCCGACCTCAGCAAGTCTGCTTTGACTAAGTCCAGAAGTTTACTTTCTGCTTTTCCTTCATTTAAGCTTGCCTAATTAGTGTCTATACCTGTTTTTTTAAGTCATTGTTTCTGTTTCTTTAAAACATAAACACAGTTTTGAAGAGAACATTTTTTGAGACTCTGTTTAAAAGACAAATAACTCTTATGACATCTGAATTAGGGGTAAGTACTCCACTAGCTATCAGCAAACTGTTAGGTAGGGCCAGTTGTAATAATGAATTTAAAAAAAAAAAAAATGACTTAAGGGAACTTGTTCTCTGAAGACTCATTTAGCCTAACATTAAACAGTTACATTCTCTAAGTCAATTAAGAAGACAGAAAAAAATAAAACTCTAGATCAGCTATTCTTTATAAAACACGGCTACAATTATAAATAACACAAAATAACATATCATAATCAACAACAGGAAACAACAATCTACAACGCCAATACTCTAAACACTAAGAATGAACAGATTACTACTGAATAAATATTTTGTAATATCAAAAATTACTGACACTAAATGCAATGTAGTATTCTGGATTGGATCCTGGAACAAAAAAAAAGGACATTAGTGGAAAAGCTGGGAAAATCTTAATAAAATCTATACTGCAGTTAGTAATACTGTATCAATATTAATTTCTTAGTTTTTCAAATGTCCCATGGGTATGTAAAATATCAAATTAAGAAAAGCTAGGTGAAGAGTATACAGTAACTCTCTGTAATCTCTTAACATTTTTGCAAATCTAGAATTATTTCAAAATAAAAAACTTTTAAAAGTTTTTGATACAGAAGATATTAATTCACAAATTCTTAAGATCTTTTAGAGAACCCAAATCAACAAAATTACTAATAAATTTAAACATTTAATTATTGTGGCTAATAATTAAATTAAATATAAGTACATTATACATAAATTAATCAGTATTTATGCTGTCATTTCTTCAATAAATATTTAGTATCATTGATAAGCAGTTTTTATATACATTTAAGGAAAATTACTAGCTTAAATTATTAAACATGCTTATATTTCTAATGTCTATATATCTGGCTTCAGATAAGGTACTTTTTTTTTTTTTTTTAATAAACTGTAGTTCCATATCTGAATTAGGGGATAAAACTATGTACCTTGCTATATGTAAAGTACAAAGCAAAGTGCTTATTATTTTCATTACTCTTAAAATAAAATGTACTTTTGCTTACATTTATGATTGGGATACTGAGTCCCTAAGAACACAATTTTGAACTGAACTATCCTTTCATTATGCAAATGACTATCTAAGAACCCATGAAAAGGAAATAACTGAGAACTGCTATAGTTTATTAGATCTTCTTTCTAAATACTCTTCTTTTTTTAATATACCAATTGTTATCTTTTACCATTAGAATATAAAAAAATCTGATGGCCCTTTCCTTAGCCACTCATCTTATCTACCTATGTCTTTAACTTTCCAAACCATATTTCCAATCTGCTCACATTGAAAGACAAAGACAGGTACTAAAGGACAGTTAAGGAAAGTTATATATGTTGATTTCAAACACTAGAACGGATGAAAGAAATACCAAGAAAGATGTATTTATAGGGGAAAAAGGAGGTAAAATAATTAATTTCCCCTTTAATGAGAAATAAACTTTGACTAAAGTGACATTAGTTTCTGAAAACATGTAATAGGGAAAACAATAAGAATGTAAGAGGAAATAACTATGTGCAGTATAGATTATATATCAGAACAACTAATCTAATCTAGCTAGTCTTTCAGATCGAATATTTTAGTGGAATCTTACTCCTTCAGGGGTACAGTAGGAGAAAAAAAGGGATACACTTTGGAGTCAAACCGACTTATTTTAAAATCCTGAATTCATTATCTATTAGATTACATGGCTTCAGATAAGGTACTTTTTTTTTTTTTTAAATAAACTGTAGTTCCATATCTGAATTAGGGGATAAAACTATGTACCTTGCTATATGTAAAGTACAAAGCAAAGTGCTTATTATTTTCATTACTCTTAAAATAAAATCTATTTTGGGCTGCCAGGGCTCAGTGGGTTGAGCCTCTGCCTTCGGCTCAGGTCATGATCTCAGGGTCCTGGGATTGAGCCCCGCATCTAGCTCTCTGTTCAGTGGGGAGCCTGCTTCCTCCTCTCCCTCTACTTGCTGTGCTGTCTATTTGTGATCTCTCTCTCTGTCACATAAATAAATAAAATCTTTAAAAAAAATAATAATCTCTCTTTTGCTTTATGGTTATCTCCATTCTGGATGTGACATAAATGGAATGAAAATTTGCAAGGTAAGGTGGACATTTTGAAAAATAGGGAAGAAAAGGCAGGCATTAAAGGGACTGTTTGGACATTCAAAGGACAGGAGGGTTATAGGGACAATAAAGAAGGAACGGGTATAGAAATGGGAATTTGTATGCTAAAGACACATTTTCCCTATTTTGCAAAGCCATAAAATCCTCTGAATATCAGCCATTCCTTATCACCCCCTTCCCACACTCTATTCTTTATTAAAACCTGACATGATTTTATAAGAAAAAATAGGAAAAACAAATTTAACAATTACTAATTTAGCAATCTTATTGAAATGCAGTTTCTGAGAATCTAGTCATATAACCAGTTGTCCATGTTTTTCATGATTTCAATCATACATCCAATTTCTCAGCCTGAGGAAAAATCACATCAGCCCCAAATTATATAAAAATTGGAAAATCACAACTTACCAAATCTTCTAAATTGAAAAGTTGTTCAAATCCCTCTGGTATGCAAGTTAGTTCATTATGCTGGAGATATAGGCCTTTCAGGTTTCTTAGCTTTGTAATTTCTTCAGGTAGTATTTGCAGTTTGTTATGGCTATTGATTGATAAAATAAATGCTAAGTAATTTGGTAATAATAAATATTTGTAAAGGTATTTTTGCTAACCAATACATGGGCTCATTTATAAAAATGAAATATGGTTACTAGTTCTAAAAAGTTATCAAACTTCACATATAGCTCATTAAGATTATAGTCATCTAAAGTAATCAAATTGAGAGTTTCAAAGAAAATAAAAGAACAAAAGTTTTAACCAAATCATAAATTTTAATTTTTTATATTGTATCTGAATTTTATTTTATTTTACTTTAAAGATTTTATTTATTTGAGAGAGAGAGAGAGTGCTCACGAGAGCACAAGTTGGGGAAGGGGCAGAGGGAGAGGAGAAGCAGGCTCACCACTAAGCAGGGAGCCCGAAGCAGGACTCGATCCCAGGACCCCAGGACCCCGAGATCATCACCTAAGCCTAAGACACTTAACCAACTGAGCTACCCAAGCGCCCCTGTATCTGAATTTTAGGATTCTGACACAGATATGGGCACATATACATTACAGTGGAGTAACAGCTTCTGTGGGGGATTATGTTTTTAAACTAGCACTCGAGACAAAAATAGCTATTTCTGTTAAAGGGCCTGGTATGTCCAGCTAAATATAATACGCAACTCCACTCTTTGTACTTAGTCTTAATTTTTCAGCTCAGTCTTTCTGTAGAGATACTCAGTTTATTGTTTTAGAAGACCCAAGTCACTGAAGATGATACATTCCCTAATAATTAAGAGATGACCTGATTTAATTTGTTCCCAGATTTATCTCAACTATTCACTCAGGAATTCCATTCTATTTTCATGCCATCTACAATTACTTAACAAATAACAGGGTGGAATAAGAAATATAATGGGGTAAAAATAACCTTAAATTACATAAAAATAAAACTAGCTGAAACAAAAATACCAAAAGATGTCATCTAAAATAAATAAAAAACACTAGGGGAACCAGGGAGTCTCAGTGGGTTAAGCCTCTGCCTTCAGCTTAGGTCATGATCTCAGGGTCCTGGGATCAAGCCCCGCATCGGGCTCTCTGTTCAGTGGGGAGCCTGCTTCCCCCACACCCTGCCTGCCTCTCTGTCTGCTTGTGATCTCTCTCTCTGTCAATTAAATAAATAAAAAACACTAAAAAAAATGATAAAAATTGGTTATTATTGTTGGTCACCTAATTGAAATCTTCGTAGATTTCACAGGAATGTAGTTGGGCAGAGATGCAATCCTAGCTACATATCTCCTCCATTTGTTTCCCAACTGAAATAGCTGGGAAGTCCACCCTAAAGCTTAATAGTCTGAAGTGCTGGAAGCTAAAGCTAAAGCCATACCTAATCCATGCTTCCTCACATATTCTCTCAACCCTACCCATTCTTGCCTTTGCAGGTCACACCCATGCTTTGGACTTGTATGGGGAAAAGGTTCTGATGTAGCTCTAAACGATTAGCAGCTTTTATGTATAGATATTTTTGCTGATTTGTGGTAATTTTTTCAACAGATGAAAACTCTAACTAAAGGAAACGTTCTCCCTCAAAGCAACTGACTTAATCACAGAACACTGATGTAGATCTGTAACCTTACCAATTTTATAAACCAGTTTTTCAAAACATGTTTTGAACACTTAATAAACCTTTTTATCTCCTAAATGAAATCTTCCCAAATCCCTTTCCCCTAATCTGTATATATAAAATGTATCTAAGGTATTTATTATTTCTTGGAAGTCTAGGTGTATATTGAAGGGCAAACAAAGTTAGCCAGTTTTAGCCACCTGGCTTCCAAAATACCTATCAACAAGTGCCAGAAGCATATCTGTAGAACTCCAGGAATCCTCAGAAAAGTTTAAAAGCTACTAATACTAAAACCATGACATTTTTCATCATTAATGAAAGAATTATTTCCAATTTTTTCCTATTGCTTAACCGAGATGTTTTTTAAATATCAAAGTAACTTAAAACCTGAGATATCAATAAAAGGTTACTAAAATAACCAGTAAAAATTGTTACATAAACATAAAACAAAAAGAGGATGCCTGGGTGGTTCAGTTAGTTAAGCATCAGCCTTTGCCTCAGGTAATTATCCCAGGGTCCTGGTATTGAGCCCCAGGTCCTCAGGAGCCCTGCTCAACAGGGAGTCTGCCTGTCTCTCTCTCTGGCCCCTGCACACTCATGCTTTCTCTCTCACAGTCTCCCTCTCAACTAACTAAATAAAATCTTTTTAAAAATGAAATAAATAAATAAAACAAAAAGGACTTTAAAAATCAACTGGCTTTACATTTGTATAATCAGAAAAACATGCAGGCAATTCTAAAACAAAAATAATCTGAGAAAATTTAAATTTCTTACTGTGGGGTGCCTGGGTGGTTCAGTCAGTTAAGCATCTGCCTTTGGCTCAGGTCATGATCCCAGGTCATGGGATCAAGTCCCACGTCAAGGTCCCGGCTCAGTGGGGATTTTGTTTCCCCCCTCTACCCCTCTCCCCTGCTCTCTATCTCACTCTTTCTCTCAAATAAATACATAAAATCTTAAAATTAAAAAAAAAAATCTTACACTGTTTTTACTACTTCCTGAGATAATACAAAAATATTTTCTAGTATTAAAACAAATATTAAAGGATATTAGATTTATACTCTTATATTAGCAATATTGAAATTAAATAAGCTTAATTTTTACCTGACATTAAGTTTCTGAAGATTTTCTAACTCTCTTATAGCAGAAGGAAGGGATGTCAGCTGGTTATCATGTATCTAAAATGTTTTTAAAAAAATTTCAATTATCTTAGTCTTATAATTAACCACATATGAGTTTGCCATTGTACAAAGCTTTCCAACAATAATTCTATTATTCTAATTCAATAGCATAGTTGGAGTATTAATTTATTCTATGTACAGAAGAAGAAAAGGCATTTG
The DNA here is from genome assembly GCF_964662115.1 of Mustela nivalis. NCBI lineage: Eukaryota > Metazoa > Chordata > Mammalia > Carnivora > Mustelidae > Mustela > Mustela nivalis. Next base: position 55,941,991 of record NC_139029.1, read on the forward strand.
AAGTTGACTAAACTCCTGTTCAAAAATCATGAAATGGTAAGTCATCAATTTTAGATATTACAATTAAAATCACTGAGCAGAATCTCAGTCTTACATGAGAGATGAGAGGGTTAGAAACAATTAGCACTTGATGGTATGATTCATGTCAACATATATCAAAAAAAAAAAAAAAAACAAGAGGAGGGGGGACCTCTATTATGTTCTCATATTATTTTCAAGATACAAGGAACCTTAGAGAACATCTAAGCCAATCCATGCATTTTGTAAATGAAGAAAATAAAAATCTTCTCTAGAAATTTGACCAGATCTAACACTTTTTGACATGAATTGAAAGATTTCTGATGTTACTAAGTAAAGTACATCCAAACTCCAGAGACTGTGCAATAAACTACTCATGCTTTACTGTATAACATGGCAATGACACTAAAAAATTGCCCTTGAATAAACACACAAAAAGTTAAGTTCAATAATTTAAGTCAGTATTGAAGTTTAAAAAAAAAAGTAAGTTCAAGTACTGCTTTAATGTCTAGAATAATGAAGAGGAAAATAATAGCAATAAAAAAAAAAAAGATGAGCAACAGCAAATATGGATTGTTGGCATGTAATACTGCACTAAATTCTAATAACAATTTTTAAAAATAAGTAGTGTCAGTCCTGGTTTATAGATGTGGAAACTGAAGTACAATGAAGTAACTTTCCCAAGATCACAGAGCTATCAAGTGACATAGTCAGAATTGCAAACCTGATGTTCTATAAGTGCACTCTTAACCATTAGGCTCTGCCTATCAATAATTTATTCTTCCTTGCATTTTCTGCTTAATTAAACACATTTTCTGCTTATCAAAGCCTAAATTTACCTTCAGAGTCTCTTTAACTAATGACCCATATTCGTATCCATTAACTTACATCAAGAACAGTGAGTGCAGGCAGGAGTCGTAGGTCATCTGTAAGTGACTGAAGTTTATTGTTGGATATGATTAGTTTGGTCAAATCCGTCTGCTCCCACCATCGCTCAGTAGTACTGAATGAAAGATTCTGATTAGCTTCCTCAGGAATATCCACATTTATTCTCCAGACACACTGAGGTACTATTTCCATCACCACCACACCAAGAAGAAAGAAAAGAAATGACATACTAAGTGACATACTTCTATAATAGCCATTCAATTTATCTATTGAAAAGCATTTTCTGAGACAGTAAAACTTTTTAACAATTCAAAAAGCAATAATTTACATCCGAAGTTGATTTTATTAAAAAACAGAGTATGTATTTTATATATTAAATCTTACATATTTTTTTGAAGATTTTATTTATTTGTCAGAGAGAGAGAAAGAGCACAAGAAGGGCAAGGGTCAGGCAGAAGGAGAAGGAAAAGCAGGATCCCTGCTGAGCAAGAAGCCCAATATGGGACTTGATCCCAGGACCCTGAGATCACAACCTGAGCCATTTTATTGTCATTCGGCTATATTTACTATACACATACTCTTTATAGCACATTGTAGTAGATATATAAGACAATAAGGAAGAGACTTTACCATTATGCTAACACAATAAAAGCATGAAAATCAACATTTATAAGAGGATGTCATGAGTTTTACAACAGGAGTATATAGTGTCTGAGAAAGCACTGGTAATAGTAATAACTAATAAGTAAGAGGTAATTTTCCAACATACTCATTTAAAATTCATAATATTTCTGTGACATAGATGCTATTATTCTTCTCATTTTATAGACAAGAAAAATGGGCACAGAATTTACCCAGGGCTACATAGCTATTAGGTAGCAGAAACAGGATTCAAACACCTGCATTGCTATATTGCCTTGACTCTCAGTGGACATCTGGAAGGCATAACTAATTCTGGTAGCTGCTATTTTACCCAACATACAATTTTATTTCTTACTCCATCACACAACATCATGTGAATTCTACTGCAGCAAACACAATAACTTCTTAAACATAGCAAATAAGACCATATATGTTGAACAGGGAGAGTCCAAGTTCACCACTAAAAAATTTGAAACTCCAGAAGGTATTAACTTGCTATAGTGTTACACCAAAACTATTTTAAAGTCCCTCATTCCAGGGCACCTGGGGGGCTCAGTTGCCTCTGTCTTCAGCTCAGGTCATGATCCCTGAGTACTGGGACTGAGCCCCACATCAGGCTCCCTGCTCAGTGGGGAGCCTGCTTCTCCCTCTCCCTCTGCCTGCTCCTACCCAGACCCACTTGTGCTCTCTCTCTCATTCTCTCAAATAAATAAAATCTTACCAAAAAAGGGGGGGGGGTCCTTCATTCCTGCATAAAAGTAGGACTATACAGTAGTAGATAAGAACTTTCATCAAGGCAACAATTGATTATATCCTGCAGTCACTGATGAAGATTTCAGAATGCGACTAAATGGAAAGATGTTGTCTAAGTTTCAAGTTCAGGACACTGAAGTATAATTCAGGATTAATAATCTGATATAATAGTTTTATAGAAGCAAAGCAGAGTTTCTGAAATCCAGGAGACTTACGCTCCTTCAAAAAAATGGAGTGTCTATATTCATATTATAATGAAAGAAAAGATCCCTCTCCTACCCCTTCTCTCTGGTTAGGTAGTCACTTTATACTTTTACAAATGAATCTAGCTACTATGAATATTATAGAATATAAGCCCATTCATTTTTCTGTTTGTGGATTATGGCTTATTTTTAAAGCAAAGAAAAATAAAAAGAATTCACTCTCCCCAACTTTTTTGAGAGCAAAAGCACCATAAAATGTGCCACTGTTACTACTATTACTATTACTACTGCTACCATTATTATTATTATTATTATTATTATTTTGGTATATAGGTATAGATGGTTGAGTAAGAATAAGAAATGACAAATCAACTCAGATTAGAATGTGAATTTATTGACACCAAAAGAGTCCATATAAATGGGGATGTTCATGTATTTGACTAAATATCAGTGTTACTCTTGAGAAAAATTTTTTTTAAGTTACCAATGAGCCATCCAGGTTTAGTTACCAACAAACATTTACAGAACAAAAAAAGAGGCAAGACAAAACAATACAAAACACACACAAAAAGGCAGAAGAAACTATATGATATGTACAACTCTACTCCTAAGAAAATATATAGAGCATTTGTGCATCTATTTTTCTCTGATACCTATATAGAGGTACATTAAGATGATTATAATTAATAAGCAATGTAATAACAAATTTTGGTGGGGATGAAGGCAAGGAGCACAAGAAATTTACAGACAACATAATGAAAATATCTGTTACCTGTCAACTACACTAAATGAATGTTACAATGTTATCATTATTTCAGATTTTTCTGTTAGCAAAATTTGTCCTTGTGGGAACTATCAAGGTTGATACTCCAGTGTTCCTGAACATGTAATCAATTTGCTTTTCCAGAAATACTGACATACTGCTCTTTCTTTTCCCCATTACTGTTTGTGAGGTATCCCAATTTCTTCAAGAGCTTAGAGCATCAAGATTTATATCACTTTTCTTCTCCTACCCAAAAACAGAAAGAACCACTAAAAGTTACAAAAAGTCCTAATTATAGAGGAATTCTTTAGAGTTATCCTTAAAATAGCTTACCAATGCATAAAACAGATACTATCAGGTAAAGATAAATGTCAATAGGCATATAAATGTGACAAAAATTACGATGTAGTCAGGTAATTTATTTATCTATTTGGCTCCACATCCGGCATGGAGGCCGACATAGGGCTTGAACACAATCCTGAGATCAAGACCTGAGATCAAGATTTGGACACTTGGGACGCCTGGGTGGCTCAGTTGGTTAAGCAGCTGCCTTCGGCTGAGGTCATGATCCCAGCGTCCTGGGATCGAGTCCCACATCGGGCTCCTTGCTCGGCAGGGAGTCTGCTTCTCCCTCTGCCTCTGCGTGCCTCTCTGTCTGTCTGTGCTTGCTCGCTCTCTCTCCCTCTATCACTGGCAAATAAATAAATAAATAAGAAATCTTAAGATTTGGACACTTAACCAACTGAGCCACCCAAGTGTCCTTCATTTACTTTATGTAATATTTAAAATATTATATAAAAAGTCAAATATATACATAAATTTAAAGAACAGTATAATGAAGTACACTCCATTATCCACCACCCACCTATAACAATTATCAACTCAAGTCCAGTCTTGCCTTATATCATTTTATAATGATATAAGCTACAATCACAAACTAGAAAAAGAAGAAATTAAACACAAAGTAAACAAAAGCAAAGAAATAAAGAGGGGAAATCCATGAAACAGAATAGATAAAAAGCAATTAAACCAATACCTGGTTCTTTGAAAATTGAAATATCACCTTAGATCCTATAGATGTTTAAAGGAAGAGACTATTATAAACAACGTCACATCTATAAACTCAATAGCTTAAATAAAATGAACAAATTCCCTGAAATGGGGGAAAAATCCACAACAACAATATGAAATCTGAGTAGCCTTGCATCTATTAAAGAAATTGAATTTGCTATTTTAAATATTGCCATTTAAATATTTAAAACATACTTAAACAAAGAAAACTCCAGAACCAGATGACTTCTCTGGTGAATTCTAACAGACATTTGGAGTAGAAATGATACTAATTCTACACAGACTCTTTCAGAAAATGGAGGAAAGAACAATCTCTATCTCATTTTATAAAGCCAGCATTACCACGATACCAAAACCAAAGACATTAAAAGAAAAAGAAAAAAGAAAGAAAAAGAAAAAAGCTACAAGCCAAACTCCCTAATGATTACAGACCCAAAATTCCTTAACAAATTACCTACATATAAAAAATACATCACAACCAAGTGGTAATTACATCAAGAATACAGGAGTGTTTTAACATCTAAAGATCAATGAGATCTATCATATTAACAGAAAAAAGAAACAATGATTCTCAAGAAATGCAAAAAAAAAAAAAAACTGACAAACAAGATAAAAACTCTCAAAAAACTAAGTATTGAAGGGAATTCTTTTGGCCTGATAGCAGGTTTCTATGAAAAGCATACAACTAACATCATACATAATGGTAAAAACTAGGTGCTTTCTCTCAGTGTCTTCTTAAGACATGGATGCCCATTATCACAACTTCAGAATTCTACTCTGGGTCCTGACCAATGCAATAAGGAAAGAAAATAAATGGCATTCAGATTGGAAAGGAAAAAGTAAAACCATCTCTATTAGTAGAAAACATGATCATCTATGTAGAAAATCCTAAGGAACCTATAAGAAAATTCTTGGAATGGGTTTCGAGATTCCACAGAATTCAAGGTTAATATACAAAAATCAATTGTGCTTCTAGGTATTAGCAATCAATAAATGAAAAACTTTTAGATGCTTAAAGATTCTTAAGATACAGCATCTAAAACCAGGAAATACTCGGGGCTAAGCTTGACAAATCAATGCAAAATCTGTGGTATGAAAATAAAAAATACTGCTGTGAAAATTTAGAGAAGGTCTAGATGAGCAGACAAATATACCAAATTATAAACTAATTTAAGTTGTCACTTCTCCCCAAGGTGACTTACAGATTCAGCACAGTCATAATCAAACTCGCAGATGGTGCTGCTACAGAAATTAACAAGCTGATTCTAAAATGTATTATCAAAATGCAAAAACTAAAATAAATTAATTTTTGAAACAGTAGAGAAAAGTTGCAGAACTTAACGATAATTGATTTAAAGTCTTAACTATAAAACTTGTCAAGACAGTGTATTAATATTAAGGATATATAAATCAATAGAAAAAATGAGTTCAGGAAAATTCCATGCAATAATATATTATCAACCAATTTTCAACAGAAATGCCAACTTAATAAGAAAAAGTCTTCTTCAACAAATGGCACTGGAACTGTAAATTCATATAGATAAAAAAAGAACTTCAACCTTTACCTTATGACACACTCTAACCTTAACTTAAAATAGATGATAGTCTTAAACGTGAAAGACAAAACTATAAAAATTCTAAGAGAAAGCAGAGGAGAAAATCTTCACAGCTCCTGGATGGATAAAATTTCTTAGTACAGAAAAAGTACAAATCCCAAAAGAAAAGATAATAAGTTGGACTTCCTCAAAACTGAAAACTTCTGTTTTTCTAAAGAAATCATTAATCCTCGGGACACCTGGGTGGCTCAGTTGGTTAAGCAGCTGCCTTCAGCTCAGGTCATGATCCCAGCGTCCTGGGATTGAGTCCCACATCGGGCTCCTTGCCCCGCAGGGAGCCTGCTTCTCCCTCTGACTCTGCCTTCCACTGTGTCTGCCTGTGCTCGCTTTCACTCGCTCTCTCTCTGACAAATAAATAAATCTTTAAAAAAAAAAAGGGGGGGGGATGCCTGGGTGGCTCAGTGGGTTAAGCTGCTGCCTTCGGCTCAGGTCATGATCTCAGGGTCCTGGGATCGAGTCCCGCGTCGGACTCTCTGCTCAGCAGGGAGCCTGCTTCCCTCTCTCTCTCTCTCTCTGCCTGCCTTTCAGTGTACTTGTGATTTCTCTCTGTCAAATAAATAAATAAAATCTTTAAAAAAAAATCATTAATCCTCAGACCACAAAAATATATTAGATATCGATAGAGATAGATATCTGAATACTTCTATCCCAAAACATAAAAGGTCTTACAACTTAAATACAAATAACCCAACTTAAAAAGAGACAAAAAAATCTGAGCACTTGGTAGAAGATATACAAATAGCCAATGAATAGTTGAAAAAGATGCTCAACATCATGAGTCATTAAGGAAATGTAAATAAAACTATAAGGAGGTAGGCACTACAACACAAGTACAAGAATGGCTAGTATCAAAAAGACTGACAATACAAACTGTTGGTAATAATCTAGAGCAACTGAATCTCTTATTTACTAGGAGCAAAAAGTTGGGTAAATTCTTATAAACTTAAATATACACTTACTACTATATGTCAAGCAATTCTATTCTCAGGTTTGTAACTTACCAGGAATGATAACATACGTCTACACAAAAACTGTACTTGAAAACTCATGGTAGTTTTACTCATAACAGCCAAAAACTAGAAGCAAATCAAATGCTGATCAACAGGTGAATGGATAAAAAATTGAGGTGTATATATATGTATGTATATATACATATATATGTACATATACACACAAACACATACACACATACATACAATGGACTATCACTCAACAATAAAAAAATATACTGATACAAACAACATGGAGGAACCTGAGAAAACATACTAAGCAAGAGAAGCCTAAAACAAAACAAAAATTGCAAATGTGTAATTCCGTTTAAATGAAATTCTAGAAGCAGCTAATCTGTATTGACAAAAGCAGATCACTGATTGTGTAGAATTAGCAGTGAGGGTTGACTGACAAAAAAGGGGCTTAAGGGAACTTTTTGAGTGTTGGAAATACTCTATACTTTTTATTGTGGTAGTGATTACACAATTTTATGTATGTGTAAATGTGTGTGTGTGTGTGTACGCATATATATACATCAAAACTCACCAAATGGTACACTTAAAATGGATGCACACATTGTTTGTAAATCATATCCCAATAAGGTTAACTCAAAATAAGATAAACATGATGTAATGTATCAAGGCAATCTTATGTGTGCATATATTCATTCACATAGGTGTATGTATATATACATATATATCAAGGTATATACATGCATAAATACACACACATATATACACCTACATACACAGATAAATATATTTCTCACAAGATGTTAATTGTCACAAACAGTACTACTCGATACAACTTTCTGCAATGATGGAAATATCCTATACGCTGCACTATTCAATATGGTAGCCACTAGCTGCATACAGCTATTGAACACTTAAAATGTGGCTAAGGTGACCGAAGAACATAATTTTCAATTTTATTTAATTTTGGTTAATTAACATTTAGGTAGCCATACATGACTAGAGGCTTCCACAATGAACAGAATGGCCATTAACAAAGACTGGGAAAAGATCTCTTTGCATATTTTGGGGGGCATATTACTCACTGATAATAGTTAATTATAGAAATAGGGACTACTGATGGATTAATGCCAGAGAACTGGTGGCTAATATGGGGAAGGCACTTAGAGGCAGGTACAGTTAGAAACAGAGAAGAAATTTTTTTTAAAAGTTTAAAATGGTTTTTACATGGAAGAATAAAAGAAGGTTAGAGAAATCTTTTTGGACAGTTTTGAACAATTTCATGTATATAATGATCACCCATAGTGTATGCTATTTCCTTAAGGTGGAAAACCATAATTATTCCTGTTAAGGTCTATATACTCATATACGTAGATTCCATCTTCTAAAAGCTTGTAAATATGTTAAACTATGATACACATGATAACATCCTGGATGTATCACTGACCAAAGAGAGAACTAAGCTTTGGTTTAAACTGTGCAACTAATCAAATTGGCCAGTAATCCAACATCTCTGGTTACCAATTTCCTTGTTGATTAAATGAGAGAGCCCCGCAGTAACTTAAATGCTAGGATACAGCAATAGTAATACAAAAAGTCTTTTGCTAGGTGCAGAATAATATTTTAATATCAGCTTATCCTACAAATGCCATTCACTAAACCCTTTACCCAATTATGAGGATTTTACAAGAATCAACCAGTTAGGACTAGCACTTTGCAAGAGATCAGGGAAAGCTCACTGATAAACATTCCAAATTTCTCACAGTAGTTTATTCGTGGCAACCAATGGCCCCTTTACATTAAAGAAAGAATCCCCTACTGACTATTCACAATACTGCAGTGCCATTTTCAGACTATCTTTAAAGTTCAATAAGAAACAAATACAGTCATACACATACCCACACATAACACCACAGTAAAATCGAATAGTTATATAGAAAGCATTAACTCAGTTTCAGCTTGAGTATCTTTATGTTTTAGAACACCTGAGTCATTGTTATATTAGAATGTATGAAGAGAACTGTTCTCTCTTGAAGTCCAGCAGGATACTGTTTAAAAAAAAAAAAAAATACCAACAATACGAAACAATGCTTAACATATAAAAAAGGAAACATTTTTTTACTAATCACTTTAAGAGAAAAACAAGTTTAAATTTGTATTTTAATTTGAGGGTATATTCAGTTTTACAGTGAAGATAAAACTCATTGAAACTATAATTCCATTCTTCTCAATCTGTATTTTTTCTGTGACAGTATCCATGACAGATGGCATTCACTCAACTAATGCTCCCATCCTTTCCTACCTAAGAAAGCATACTAAAATGCAACTAGGTAAACATATTAATATAAACATAAGTTTAAGTTCGGCACTAATTTATTAAACAAATTTTGGCACTGATAGTAACTTGAGATATACTTCTCAAGAGACTGAAACAATGAAGTTCAGAACTATTTTAAGAGACAAAGAAATAGGAATGGTACTTTCAATTAACCACCTAGTTCCTTGTTTCATAATCCAAACAAGCAGATTTCCCTGGATTTCAGTATACTAAAAACCAAATGTTTACCTCAAGATTCTGTCATTGTATACAGATTAAAACACTTTCCTCTTGTTTTCATTTCTAAGAATGTTCCAGAATAGCTTATTTGGATGATCCACTCAATAGTTTCTTTCTGAAATTATTTTTTTAAGATTTTATTTATTCATTTGACAGACAGAGATCACAAGAAACAGAGAAGCAAGCAGAGAGAGAGGAGGAAGCAGGCTCCCCACTGAGCAGAGAGCCCAATGCAGGGCTTGATCCCAGGACCCCGGGGTCGTGACCTGAGCCGAAGGCAGAGGCTTTAACCCACTGAGCCACCCATGCGTCCCTTTATCTGAAATTATTATTAAAATCTGATACTTCGGTTAATTATTATTAGCTGCTCATACAATTAAATTCAATTAAGACAACTAGTAGTCAAAATAGCGTTAAGCTAAATAGTAAAGCAGAACACAGTTAATACAGATTTAAGGATGGTTATTTAAAACTTGGGAAATATACGGTCATGTTACACTTTTTACTGTGTCATAACAAACTTCACACACTTTTTTGAAAAAGGCAAACTCTCAGTACCTTAAAACAGATGGCATGACATCTTGAGGCCTAGAAGCCCTAGACCTATTTATTAATTCCACAAACGGAAACAAACCAAACTGCTCTCTGCAAAATAAGGGATAAGCTTCTACCCATATTTCCCTTTCAAATAATATGGTTTCCAAACAAATTTAATTGGTTTAGAAAAGTATCCTCTTACCAATATTCTTGTCAGTTCAATCATGTGGTTTCCTTTAAAATTTACAGCATTCTTTTGTTACAAACTCTGGCACCTTTTACTTTCATTGAATTTTTGATGTATCACCCAAAAACATTTTCTACACCACTATCCTACCAATGTCATGTAACCACAAGGCAACAATCAATACCACCTTATCAACTCCATCTTTCTTTTACCTGGCCCATCAAAAAAGCTACAGTATCTATACTAAACCAAGCAATGACATATTTCTGTATACTTGCTCAGAAAAGGAGCTTTCATTCAAAAATTTCCAGAATGTTTCTAATATTCTTCTTTGAAGTTGGTTATTAACAGCTATTTTGTTTCAGCACACCTTTATCAGGAAGTTACAGAACTGACACTTAAGAATGATAACTTAAAAAAACTACCAACAATATTTGAACATTTTAGTAAATTATTAAAATATTAAAGTCATTAAGAATAATCAGATTATTCAAGTGACACCAAAAAATGTTCCAACAGGAGTCCAGCAGAACTCAATACAATTCTAAGTTTGTTTAAAAAAAAAAAAAGGCAATTTATATTCACACAAAAAACTTTAGAAGAAGAACTTCAAAATATCAATAGAGACTAACCCTGAATGACTATTTTCCCTTTTTATGCTTTCTATAGATTATACTTTTCCTATAATAGACACAATGCTTTTATAAAGAAGAAAACGATAAATGGGTATTTTCATAAAAGAACTATGGCCTATCAAAAGAAATGGTACTAAAAGCTGTCAAAAGTATTCATTTCCGTTACAGGTAAAAATTACTGTGTACAGTTAACACCCTATTAGGGTAATAAAATGTCTCACTACTCTTAGAGCTTCCACTAAGAAGAATCAATTCAAGAAGGCCACCATCTAAGAGAAAGAATAAACAGAATTTTAACTGCTTTGGGTTACATACATCAAAATTAAAACCCAGGTTCTATTTTTCCAATATAGAAATAACGGACATGAGCAATTTTAAATTGCTGCATAAATATGGCAGGAAGAAAGACCTGGAGTACAACACAAAAATTTGTTTAACGTGCAATTCTTGATAAATAGATCTGAATAAAACATATTAAAATGCCTATGTGACTATAAATTGTTTGAAGTGTTAATTTACTTCTTCACAATATCTGGACGAAACATAGAAGGTATATAACAAATGCAATTTAAATAAGTATCTGTAACTCCCCACAGTATTCAAACACTTTCATATTTATTATCTCATATCTTTCATATAAAATATCTCATGATCTTACATATTGTAAGCAATCACAAAGAAGCCATGTTTGATCACTGCTTTTGTATATAATTCATAATTATATGGTAATAACATTTGGAGATAATAAAAATAACAAGACTTTTTTATTTTTATTTATTTATTTGGAGCTACAGAGAGAGAGTGTGTGTGTGTGTGAGTACAAGCAGGGGGTCAGGGTGAAGGGCAGAGGGAGAAAGATAATCTTTAGCAAGCTCCACGCCCATTGTGGAGCCCAATGTGGGGTTTATCTCAGGACCCTGAGATCATGACCTGAGCAGAAATTAGGAGTCAGATGCTTAACCAACTGAACCACCCAGTCACCCTAGGAAGACTTTTTTAAAAATGAGTATATTTTTAGAAGTATAACAATGTGTATACCAGTAAAAGGGACAAGTTAGTAAAAGTTTATCAGAAAATAGTGATCAATTTTCTACAATTACTTTATGTCAAAAAACATAAACACTTACATAGCTTTCATCTATACGTCATATAACACAGACTTTAAAAAATCCTAAATAACAGGCCACTGGCCTTCTATGCATCACTTAGTCATTGAACCCTAAATTACTGAACAGAGATATGCAGCATAAAAAGATGAAGGACAACCATGCTAAAAAGTAAGAAAACAAACAACGCAATTTAAAAATGGACAAAAGATTTAAACGGGCACCACACCAAATAAAATAAACAGATGGCAAACAAGCTTATGAAAAGATATTCCACATCATATGTCATTAGGGAATAGGAAACTAAAACAACATTAAGATAAGACTACATACTATTGGAATAGCTAAACTCTAAAAACTTGATAACACCAAATATTGGCAAGGATGTGGAACAACATTCATTGTTATTGAGAGTGCAAAATGGTACACTCACTCTGGAAGACAGTCTGGCAACTTCCTATAAAGCTAAGTGTAGCCTTACCATGTGATCCAGCAATGGCACTCCTAATTAGTTGAAAATTGAAAATTATACCCACACAAAAACCTGAGCACCAAGAGCAGCTTTTATGCATAAGTGCCAATAACTAGAAAAAACAAACATGTCCTTCAAAAAGTAAATGGATAAAATGGTACATCCAAACCATAGAATATTCAGTGATAAAAAAGAAATGAGTTATCAAGCCACAAAAAGACACGGAGGAAGCTTAAATGAATACTTAGTGAAAAAAGCCAGTCAAAAAAGTTACATATTATGCGATTCCAATTATATGGTATTTGGGGAAAGACGAAACTATAGGAGCAAAAAGATTGGTGGCTATCAGTCTTGCCACAACGAATAGGTAGAGTTCAGAGGATTTTTAGGGCAGTAAAATTGTTCTATAGAACACCATAATGGTGGATACAGGACATTATGCATTTCTCAAAACTCACAGAATTGTACAATACCAAGAGTGAACAGTAATGTGAACTATGGTTTTTAATTAATACTAATGTATCAGTATTAGCTCATCAACTGTATGTAACAAGTACACTACATTAATGTAAGGTGTTAATAAAGGAGAAACCATAAGCTGGAGTAAGGGCGTATATGGGAACCCTGTACTATCTGTTCAATTTTCTGGAAACCTAAAACTATTCTAAAAAGACTGTTGTTCTACAATCTAAACATCGTTTTAAATGGTTAGTTGTTCGGGGAAAAGAATTTTTCATTACTGTTATTGTTGTTAAAGTATAGGATTCTGAGAAAAGATAGGAGGGCCTTGTAAATACTGAAGGACAAGATTTCAAAAGGTTTTTGTATGTTGCACTAAGAATTTTATACTGAATCTTGTGATATATGGGGAGTCATTAAATGTGAGTGACATAATAAGATCCAGGTTTTAGAAAGATAACTCTTGGTAATGACACTGATTTAGAGTGTGAGACTTAAAGAAATCCAGGAAAGTATTTAGGAAGCTATTACAATGTTTACAGTGATAGCAATAAAAATGGTAACAATTTTTACTGTGCACTTTTTATGTACTAAGTACTTTGTGTACTTGGTAATTAAACCTTAATAGGCCCTATTATCACTACCACATTATAAATGAGAAAATAAGGTACAGTGAGATTAAGCATCTCAAAGTTACATAAGCAAAGATGTGCAGATAAAGAGCATGGCTCCATAAGGGGCTATACATGGTTCAGAATTACAGTGGTTTGGGTGTCAAAGGTTGAATGACAAGGGCTGTTGAAGGCTATAGCTAGATAAACATCTTCTACATTATGGTAACAAGGACTTCTTTTTGATTTATAAGTTACAAATACCATGTGCTTCTCCCATTTATAGTTTTCTCCTCTATGAAATACTATACATCCACTCATTCAACATAATTTTTTGAGTACCTAATATGTTTTGGTATTGTGGTAGGCTCTGCTTATACAATGATAGCCTAAATAGCCCTGGTCATGTCAACATGGAGTGAAGAGTCAAAATTCATTTGCTCCCTTAAACTTTTAATAGACAAAATCATCTGGGTCCAATAAAAAGTACATTCTAGTACAGCACTTAGTATTTGGAAAGATTCATTCACTCACTTATTCCTTCCACAAACATTGAATAAGAATCTATTACGAACCAAGAACTGTTTTGGTTGTTAGTGATACAACAATGAGTAACAGAAAGCTCCTTGATTTCATGAAACCAATATTCTAGTGGGAGAGTACGTAAGACAATAAACAAATATATAATATAAATTCTGATAGTGAAATGCTATTTAAAAATTAAACATGTAAAAACAAAAACCAACCAACCATAGTGTTAGCAATGATATTTATTGATTAGGGCAAGTTAGGAAGTGTGACCTTTGAGCAGAGTCCTACAGGAAGCAAAAAGCCCTAGTCAGGTAGCAAGGAAAATGTTCCAGGCTCTGCGAAAAACAAATGTGTATGTAAAGCTGTAGCTTTAAGATATTTATGTTTCCTTTGATTAAAAGCTTTTCCAAGTAGAGCAGAGATTTAATGTCATATACCCCTTGATTTGTTCTGAAAGTATTTGCTTGGTCCACTCTATACATGACACAATAAAAAAAGCAATCATTAAAACGGAAATGGAAGGTTTCAATCCCAAATAGCCTAAAACCTGAATTTATTTTTTTTTAAGATTTTATTTATTTATTTGACACACAGAGATCACAAGTAGGCAAAGAGGCGGGCAGAGAGAGAGTGGGGGAGGGAAGCAGGCTCCCCGATGCGGGGCTCAATCCCAGGACCCTGAGATCACGACCTGAGCCAAAGGCAGAGGCTTTAACCCACTGAGCCACCCAGCCGCCCCTCAAACCTGAATTTAAGTAGAGAAAAACATTACAGGAAGAATGCTATATTCTCTTCCCACTTCCCACTTCCTCCCTTACACAAGAGACAATCACAAGTGCATCTGGCTACTATTCATTCATGGTACACAGGTGCTTGCTGATCTTTACTAGGTTTCTGAGGATGGTCCCAAATTGATTTTGTATGGCATCTATCTAGATCCTCAATCTAGGAAATATGCTCATTATTCCTGAGAAAAAGTAGGAACTGAACGGGCCTGACCTGACCAGTGGGAATATGGTGGGTGCCTCAATTAGAGCCCGAGGGTCCTGGCTAGGAGACTGTGGCAAAGATGTCAGAAGCAGGCCAAGGAAAGGGAGCTTGGCAGGGGCAAGTGCTTTCTAATAGCGCAATCTGGTCGTAACTCTGGATCTTACCTTCACTGAGATTCCGACCCGACAGGTTTAACTGGCCGCTCTTCCTCGCTGCCTTTAACAGCCCCTGAGGTACTGCAGCATCGACCTCTCTCCTCTCAGCTCTAAAACCCGCTCGGGTATTCTTCTCCGCCACTCCCTTGAGCGACATGTTCAAACCTTGGAGTCCAGAAGCAGAGCGCCGCACGTGACGTTTAAAGGTGGCGCCGGCGTGCTACCCCGCCCCTGCCGTGAGCGCGCGCCGTGCGCTGTGCTCGTGGCCTTGAGCCGGGCCTTCGCTCTTGGCGGCGCGGTCCCGATGTCGTCACCGCCAGTGCCTGGGGTGGAGGGTAGAGGAGCCCTTCCCGTTGCCAGTGCCTGCCTTGTGTCTTGCAATTACTTCACTCAAGTAAGTGCGTTTAACGGGCTGAAGAGGGGTTCTGAGGGTTTATTGTTTGTACTGTTATTGCAACTCCAACCTTCTCTTCTGCGCTCCCGCCTTGACGACGGTGTCAGGGAAGGGTAACCTTCTCTCCTCGCTTGGCCTGAACGTGGGCCTTGACTAAAACTTGAGACCTGGGCGCGGTCTGAAGCCTCTGCGGACCCTAGTGTTGTGTTTGTCGCTTCTGGAGGTGGCGCGGGGACCTTCGTCCGGTGTAACAAATAAAACGGATTTCGGTTCTTCGCGCGTACACCCGGACTCCTAGAATTAGTTCGCCTTGCCTGCTGTTGTATTTAGTTTGTAGCCCAGATTAGGAGGGAGTGTGAAATGGAAGGGCTGGCATCAGAGGAGAAAAAGGAAAGCTTAATGATGAATGTTCTCTCCGCTATAGTGACAGTTTACAGAGACAGGTGGAGATGCAAACTTTAGTGTAGCGAAAACAGCTTGGACTGTGAAGCCCAAATGTGAGTTCGAATTCCAGCTGCTTCTGTATCTGACCAGCCACGTGACTAACTTTCGGAGTTGGTTCGGCCGTTTTTAAAGCTTACTTCTTTTTCGTGAATTTAGGAGTAATTCCTATCTCATTTGTTTGTTTTGTTTTGTTTTAATAAGTGAAGATAGAGCTTTAAATATTGAGTGCTTCATGAGGAAAGGGGCTCCAGGATAGAAAATGAAAATTTTGTTCAGTATTGTCGGTATTCCTGGATAGTTAGTTTCTGTCTGAAATGTACACCTGTATTGATTCATTCAACAAATAATTAGGAACTCATCATCTTCTGTACTGTGTTGAAGTGATTCTGTTTCAGAAGCATATACCGGGAAATATGCTCCTAATCTTCCATTAACTTGGGGATCAGTAGGATAGGATGATGGCCCACTGACAAACTCAGCAGAGTTTTGCCTGAGTCCAGGTTCTTGCTACCTGTAAAATTCGGTTTTTAACCCCCTCTCGTTTTTACTTCTTGGTTCTTTAGAGTTCTTTACACTAAAAATGAATAGCAGAAAAGTACCAGTAGTTATACTACCAAGCAAGAAGAGTGGGTTTTAACGCAAGGACCCTAGTTTTTGCAAGACCACTAATAGGCCTCCTTCCCACCCCAAGTTTATCTTGACAGTAATGATTATTGTCACCTTCCTGAGCTGTAAGTGACAGCTGTAAGTGACAAGCTCAGTGCTGATAATACCTCCTTAGCTATCTCTTATTCAGCACAATAACCAATTTTGCAGGTGAAAAAATTGAGGCTGAAAGGGATTAAGGAACTTGCTGAATGAAAGTCACAATTTTCTGTAAGTGATTTAGGCAAGAATATGAACCTAGGTCTCCAAAGTGTTGTTAATCATGATTTACCTATTGGCTCTTACTTCATCACTTTCAGTGCCTTATTCCTAAAACCACTTTAAGGGACACTTCAGCTATGCTTTAAAAGAGGGGCTTTTTTGGGTTTTTTTAGAGAAAAAACTTTTCCTCTTTTGTAGGACGCAACAGCCTACCTTTGGAGGAGGAACTGCTCAAGTATAAAAGTTTACAGTAGCCACCTCTCCCCCATCATTGATTCTTTTTTTAGTTCAATATTTTTAAAAATAACGTGCTAGGTATAATATTTTCATTTATTGTGCTTCTACTTGAAGTTAAATATTTTGTATTGGCATGTAATTTTAGTAAACATTGCTGTATTTTGTATAAGAGATGCATAATTCTGTTTAATGGCAAAAGAATTCTGAAGATCCAAGTGACTGTATACTTGTGGTAAACTTCAATAGATACACACTGACATATATAAAAAATTTTACTAGTATATATCCATAGTACATTGTATATACCTGTGTAGCAAATACAGATTAAGCAACTTGAATTGAGCTTCTTTAATGAGAGAGTATAGTTATATATACTTATATTTGTGGGACTTAACACTTTGTATCAATTTTATTACTTTAGGAAGAATGCATTGCAAACAAAAAACCCAACCCTTTTTTAAGTTGAGCATAGCAAAAATACTTGCTTTTAAAAAAAAAATGGAGTTTTCAGGGGCGCCTGGGTGGCTCAATGGGTTAAGCCTCTGCCTTCGGCTCAGGTCATGATCTCAGGGTCCTGGGATCGAGCCCCACATGGGGCTCTCTGCTCAGCAGGGAGCCTGCTTCCCCTGCACTCCGTGCCTGCCTCCCTACCTACCTCTGATCTCTGTCTGTCAAATAAATAAATAAAATCTTTTAAAAAATGGATTTTTGAAATAACATGAAGTGGATGACTCCTGTGCAGTGACTGGAGTCTACTGTGTAATTACCTTTTGTAACAGAATTTGCCTAGCTACAATTTATTATATTCATTTTGTTAAAGTAATGAAAGGTTTCCCTGGTCTATCTTCTTTGCCAAATTAAAAAAAAAAAAAGTGAAAAAAGGAAAAAATATATGAGCCTAAGAATTACATCAGCCAAAAAATGCTGTTCTGTTTCATAACGGAAACTATTGTCAAAGTAAGATAGAGTGGCTTACCTCTACCATTACAATTTAATAAGACATTTTCAAACATGTCCATATTACTCTTAAGAACATTGCTATGTGGGGTACCGGGTGGCTCAGTGGGTTAAGCCTCTGCCTTCAGCTCAGGTCATGATCCCA